>NC_090249.1:31555057-31635057 GCF_037325665.1 Littorina saxatilis
ACAAACATTGAGCTATTCAGATTTACCTTTTCAGTTCTACTCCTTAACCCAGCGGTCGCTGGAACAAAGGTAAGTAAGGGGAAGGTAGCTATTTGCACATGGCCCACTCTTTTTTTCCCACACCCAGTTTAAAAGTAGAACTGTTGTGTAAACTCTGCCTTTACAGGGTCTGATTGTCGCTGTCTACTACCACCTAAATGGTAGTAAAACCAATACCCAACTTTTCTTCAGTATTAATATCCTTCTCCAAAACCACACTCACTTCAACAGTTGCTTCGCGTGAATAACTGTGTGCTGGTTCATCCAGTTAAGATCAAGGTTAGCTGCTTAGCTGGTATCAGCACAATAAATTATACATTGATAAAGATACTTTACTACATTTGTCAAAGTGCTCAATCTCACAAGCACATTTTTCTTGAGACAAACAAACAAACAAACAAGAAGTATCATATTCACCAATATACTGAACCATTGAACATTTTAATTCTGTATACGTTTATCCAAACCCGTTACAAGCAACATGTCTTGGCAGGAGAGACATAAAAAGGGACCACCAAAATGTCTTCACCTAAAGCGCTAACATTGCAATTTGCCTGTACAAGAAGTTGGACACACTAAAACCCAAACACAGAAGACAAAATAAAAAGCACAATTTCCATCCTACTAGTCCAACAGAAAATCTCACTGGTCACACTACATCACTTTTTCTCTCTTTTCATCAAACATTTCTCATTTGCAGACATGCCTTCAATCTACCAGAGTGCTGAAATCTCAGCCTGTACTGGAGTCTCACAACAAGAATATGGGACCATATCTCAATAATTCTGGAGGAGTTTATATGAACAAAAACATGAAGCAACTCAAGCCATGAGTTTTTCTTGTTTTAAAAATGTTCCTGTTAAACAAAAATGATCCCAGTCTTGCTTGAACAGTTCTTCTCATGCGTTATAAACATTTTCTCTCAAATACTCATCACATCACCCACCCACCCCTACCTTCTACAAAACTCGCCCCCATCTCATCAAAGTCAATAACCTAACCCCCCCCCCCCCCCCCCCCCATTGCAAGTCAAAGAAACGTGATTTTTTTCATTACAATAAAGTCTGCCCCCATTCCAAGTCTCTAAATTGTTCTATCCATAAGCATGCTTCAAAACTCTTCCTCCTGTTTGAAGTCACTAAACTTTTCAATCCCTGAGCATCTTTCAAACACTCTTGCCCCCATATCCATGTCAGAGAAAAGTGTTTAATCTATGAGCGCCAGCGCCATGACCAGTGATTGATGGAATGCAGGGTTACGGTGAAGCGACTAGAGAGCACGAACATCATTGCCACAGATTGGTGGAGAGAGTCTGTCCGGTGCCAGTGCCCCCCCAGGACCCCGCACCAACTGCTGTCTGCTGCTGCTGCGGCTGCTGCTGCTGCATGCCTCCCATTTGAGCCCCGCCTAATGCCATGCCAGCCATCTGATGCTGCATCTGTCAACATAAGGAAGAAATGAAGTCAAACAACACAGAAAAAAATGACAACAGAGCTCAATGTGAAGATGAAATAAACACAGGAAGGGCTTGCTGATATTGATTCAACCATTACCATGCATTCAATAGATACCAAAATATGTTCACAGATGCACAAACAGATCATCACAACCACATGCAAAACACATTCACATGTGTGCATAAATATACTCCGAGTTTCTTCTTCTTCGTTCAAATCGTTGCCACAGATTGGTGGAGAGAGTCTGTGTGAGAGTTTACGCGGGGTTCACTTCAGAATGAGTATTTAACCATGTAATTATGAACTGAACAGGTCATTTTCTTAGGTTGGTGTATCAGTCCGACATCAACTCACTGCATTTTACTCTAAAAGTGTCTCTACATATGAGACACAGAAACACATACTCTATCTAACACACCAAGACACATAGCCAAACACCCACCCGCATTAAAACTTCTCCACTCATTTGAACACACCACTGACCTGCTGAAACTGCATCTGCTGCTGCATGGGGTTGACCTGCTGACCCATGCCCCCTTGTTGTGGCATAAACATCTGACCGCCGCCCCGGCCCATCATGCCTCCATGAGGACCGCCCATCATGTTACCGCTCATCTGACCAGCACCGCCCATCTGACCGGCACCGCTCATCTGACCAGCACCGCCCATCTGACCGGCACCGCCCATCTGTCCTGCACCGCCCATCTGATTGGCACCACTCATCTGACCGCCCATCTGTCCAGCACCGCCCATCAGACTGGCACCACCCATCTGACTGCCTATCTGTCCAGCACCGCCCATCTGTCCAGCACCGCCCATCTGACCTCCCATCTGACCTGCACCGCCCATTTGTCCAGCACCGCTGTACATCCCTCCTGGCTGCTGAGGGAGATAGTATAACTGTACAAACTTCTGTCAGGATCATATGAGGAACGTCTGGTAGAAAGTTTTAAGGCAAAAATAATTATTTTATTTAGTACACACATCTTTGAGCATTTAAAAGAGCTCCCTATAACCACTGCCACCCCCCCCCCCCCCCCCCCCCCATCTGATATGAGACTTCCCCCTATTTAAGATCTTGCTTTTTCAGATTTTCTATTCCTTAATCTGTAAGTTTACCTGGTAGTAAGGCAGATACTTATGTGTCAGATATGAGGTGTTCCATTGCCCACTGGGGAGGTACAGTTGACCTTTAGTGTTATGGCTGCATCCTCTTTCTTTCATTCTACTGTAATCAATTAATACATAGTTCAGAGAAATACTTCACATTATAAACCTTAGGAATGATTTTACACAAGAGCCCTCTTTCCCTACAAAAAATTCACTACAAATATACCTGCATTCCCATCATGCCTTGTGCCATGGGCTGTCCCATCATGCCTTGGGCCATGGGCTGTCCCATCATGCCCTGCTGCTGCTGCATCATGGGGGACATTCCTCCACTCCCAAACATCTGCTGTTGAGGCATGTACATACCACCTGCACCAAACACACACAGAGACAAACTGCTATTAGAATTCTGCAAACTCCACAAACATTAATTAATGCTTCCTGGGTGTATAATACATCACAGAATCGGCTCAAGTGAAAGTACTTATGACTTAAAAGTTTTCCACCTATTTTTCCTTTTTTCTCGAGAAGGCATTAGAATGCTGCGTTCTGAACTGGCCAGTGGCATATATCAATATCACTTCGAGACATCTCTTATGTTTTGTTAAAACTACTACTTCAGTCTCGCTTTTAAGTATTATGTATCTATAGCATCCCAGCAATATAATCCTGCTTAAAGACATTTCACTAAATTTCCACTGATGTCACTAAAACAGCAAACACTGTTGACATTCTCAAAGTGTATGCAGCTTATTGACATACTGATGCAAATCTTAGTATATAATGTAACAAGACAAGGAAGTAATTAAAAAACAGAATTCTGAACTTAAGATTACAAAATAAATGTCCTCGTAGGATAAACGAAAAGCAGTAAATAAACAAGAATTATGACTACACTAGGCATGCAGTTTGCAAGGGGAGTCAAAAAACATGTGTACACCCACACACAAAAAGAAGAAAACAAAACAACTGTGTGTAAATGATGTGCTAATTAGAACCAAAGAATAAGCAGTTTGATAAAACTGAACAGAACAGCACATCCGAATCAACTGAAAGAAAGACATACAAAAAAGTAATGACAAAAGAATATGCACATAAAGTACATCCTCGTTACAGATTTAGTGAAACCTTCATCTGTCCAAGATGAGCAACGGAGCATAAATGTGACACAATAAAAATGTGTTTATATGTTTTATGCCTTTCACTCTGAGCATCAAAGCAAACAATAAACACATTATTTGTCACTGATTAGATTTTGTTTTAAACTTTTTTTTTTAACCCACACACACACATGAATGTATTTGTTTTTTTTAATGTCTAGAAATAATCAGTTCCCTCAATTCAAATGTAACAACCTCATGTCAAAAAGTCAAGAATACTTTGTGAGGTACATCTTTCTTTCTTTATTTGGTGTTTAACGTCGTTTTCAACCGTTCAAGGTTATATCGCGACGGGGAAAGGGGGGGGATGGGATAGAGCCACTTGTTAATTGTTTCTTGTTCACAAAAGCACTAATAAAAAAATTGCTCCAGGGGCTTGCAACGTAGTACAATATATGATGTGAGGTACATATCCACTTATCTTTTTTGTTGTGATACATGCATACCAAGGTTATGTTTGACCAGAGTGAAAAATAACATATTTTGTGGAACAGGCACATTCCATAATGCACTGTCTACATAGTACATATAGTAACACATACCCAGGGTTTGGGGTAAATATCATAAGATGTTTGATGGGTTGTTGACAGACCAGCTTTTTTGTCAGTCCGAGGGGGAGCATATCGTCTTTTGTTTCATATTTATTGACCAAGGCCAAAGGCCGCGGTCAATAAATATGAAACAAAAGTCGATATGACCCCCGACGACCGACAAAAAAGCTGGTCTGACAACAAACCACCAAACATCGTTTTTGAGCCGAAGAATCCCCGAGCGTTTCTACTGGGTTTGCTTTTGATTATCCATGTATAACCTGCTTCCTGCAACTATGGTAACCGGGGATTTATTGCATGGGGAACATGAGATTTATTTCCCAGGTGTTTGTGAGTGAAAACTCGTGAACATGATGACAATATAAGATGTTTCGAGGCTTGTTGACAGACCAGCTTTTTTGTTGGTCCAAGGGGACCATATCGTCTTTTGTTTCATCTGATAAATATGAGACAAAAGGCGACATGCTCCCCGAGGACCAACAACAAAATGCTGGTCTGACGACAAGCCACCAAACATCGTTTTTGTCATCATTTTGGTTGTGCAACAAAATGCACAATAACCCACAGGGAGACGAATTTTTAGAATCCAACTCCGGGCCACAAAGCATCGTCCCAGTAGCTCGAGATAACACGTCAACCTTGTATGTGACGTCAAACGTAGCTTGTTGACACTTTTCTTCCAGTCTGAAAATTTACAGAGCTGCGATCATACGTGTGAGTTCAGTAAGTGTTGAGCATATTTCTTTTCTTTTTAAGTGTTTATGACTTTTCGTTGTGGATTTTGCGATTACAGAGATAAGTTGCAAATTGACCATGAGTCGCCGCGGTAATTATCAACATTGATTGGGTCTTTGAGAGTAAATGCTTACAATCGTTGTCCTCGGAAACACAAATCCAAAGCCGCGATGGTTCCACACATCAAACAATCAGCCCGATTGGCTTTTACTTTGACAATCCACGTTTCACCTGAAAGCTCAAACCCATTCACCACCTTGATTTATTGCATGGGGAACATGAGATTTATTTCCCAGGTGTTTGTGAATGAAAACTCGTGAAAATGATGACAATAGTATATATGTCACAACTTCACTGTGCAATGACATGCATTAATGTGATCAGAACTGGAGGGAGGAAACAAAAATCAGAGACACTGCTACTGTATTTGCATGAAAAACAGACAGGCAGATAAAAACAGCGACCAAGAGAGAGAGAGAGAGAGAGAGAGAGAGAGAGAGAGAGAGACACACACACACAGAGAAAGGCATAAAGGAAAGAAAATATTGTCAACTCCTACTTTCAAAGCAAATACCTAAATGAAGCAATACAAGGGTACTACCAGCTTTTGGGGATACACATGCAGTCAATAACTGTGGTACATTGCATAACATTAAATTACCTAGGAAAAGAGTGAAAAAGTACCAAAACATGACTTCGCGTGAATTTTGTGTGTTCCCCTTAAAACATGGTAACATTCATGTAGAAGTAGCGAATCTATGTTTGAGAAAGCATTGTTTTTATCATCATGAATCAGACTGTGTTGTGATTTCTCTTCTGGCAATAGATTGTGAGTCACAGAAAAAACAATGCATCTTCTCTGTACTAACTGCAACTAAAGGGAAAAAGGCAAATTCTGTAGCTTTTCAAACTCAAAGGAAAATGTTGGCAAAATGTGTAAGCTGTTATGACAGCTGAAAGGAAACGTCAGTTTTGTAATCCCAAAGTTGAGAAACAATTACTGTGAAAGAAAAACAAGTATGCACATGAACTGACTGTCTAAGTATGCACAAAAGCCATCACTAACAATGCAGTAAGTTAACAATACATGTATATATCTCCAAATCTGAAAAAAAGGATAGCAAAGGGAAAAACCAGTGCAACAAAGCACAAACATAACAAATGAAAGACAAAACAAAGTTTTAACAAAAGGGATTTCAAATTCCCATCATGCAAGCCCCAAGATGAATTTTCCGTAGCAACTTCCAAAGGGAGAAAGGAAAGCTTCTGGATTTGTGCATGCCGGAAGAGGCAACCAACAGGCCCAAACTCAGAAGCTGTTAGTGATCAAGTTACCTGAATTGTAATAGTAATAAGGATTGTACTGCTGGGAGTAATCCATGGCCGGATACACAAATGGATTATTGGACCAAGTGCTGGGTGACGTCAGGCCAGCGCCTTGCCCTTTGGTCATGGAAACAGACCCCATGTGGGAAGTGACAGAGCTTGTGTGTGTCTCTGCTTTGTTTGGAATCGTCGCTCCCATTTTCTGGCCATTTGAAGCCGCACTCGAGTTCAGACGCATTCCCGATGACCGTGGAGGGATTACCGAGTTTTTAGCTGTACCAAAAATTGGAACCTTGCCAAACTTGGACTCCATTCCACTGCTGGCCGATATTCCAGTAACAATTTCAGACTTCTGAGGCACAAGGCCTGAGCTTGAGGAAGTTCCGATGCTTGAGAGAGATCCCATCATTCCAGGACTGGCCGCCATGATTCCGGAATTGGACGTCATGGCACCGGCATGTGATGTCATCACGCCAGAGTTAATCCCAGGGCTCATATAGTTATACATCATTCCAGAGTTAAGAGCTGTCATTTCGTTACTTGACCGCATCATCATCATCCCAGCATCCGAAGCCAGCATTCCTGTACTGGAAGCCATTAGGCCTGCCCCTACTGGCATGGGCTGTGGTTTTTCAGGATCTGAAGCTTTAGCATCTAGCATTTTAGTACAAAAGCAAAAGATGTGGTTAAAAGCAAGATGGTTATTGATCAATATGAACTGATAACACAGTTGATCTAATACTTAAACTCTCGGCAAAAACAGAATTTCAATCAAGCAACAAATTAAAGCTTTGATGTTTTCATCTTCACAGAAAAATAGAAGATTACTGGTCTTGGACACTATGATTTCCCCCCCATTTGGACGTTTAGGGCCTCATCACAGGCTTAGAGAAATCCTTCAATACTCTCAATACATTTATTTAAAATCCATTTACATGTTAACAGTGTCTACTCTAAATATGAATTGGAAGTGTTTACCGAAACAAGAATCACAAACTAAGTGAAAAGAACATGTGATTGTCTGTAGAAGGCAGCACCTCTGACATAGTGATCAACATGAAAGGTGGTGGTGAAAGACAAAGAGCATTTTTAGCCATGCATATTCGTCCCTGCTCAAAGTATGGTGGGAGACTTAAGACTGTGACCAAAGCAACGTGTGGCAGTGCACAGATTTTTTCCCTGGCTCTCTGATACAATGATGAAATGAGGTTTATAAAACAACAGCCTGCAACCATTCCATACACACATTTCAGGTATGTGTGGTGCTGTACACATTTTCTTGTGACCACTTACAAATACAGTGATGAGATAAAGCAAATATAAAAGAGTCTGCAACCATTGCACACTGTCAGTGTCAGTGTTTTCAAAACCCAACACATATTTCAGGTATGTGTGGCGCTGTACAACTACAAGTGTTTTTTTCTCCCCCTGACCATCTACTATACAGATGCACTGATGAGAAAAAGTATCTATATGAGTCTGCAGCCATTGTATATAGCCTGCGTTTACATAATACAAATAGCTGAGATATGTGTTGCAGTCAATTAACAAAAGTGAAGCTTTAAGTGAGAGCTGAAAAAACTACTTTGCAAAAATTAATATTATTTGCGCAAATACGAAAGCATATGCTTCAAATACGATGCCAGAATTGCCCACGCGCAACCTTGAAAAAAATATCATCTATGCACAGCTATATTGTTGCCTGAAAAGCATGCTCATGTCTTTCATGAGAATGTTCATGAATAACCATGACAGGATGAGCATAATATGTTATAAATGTTTGCTAGTGTGATTTACTCACTTGCTATAGAGTAATGGGCCATATAATAGCCTGTTCAGACACAGCAACACTGCATCGTTAGACTTTTGCTTTAACCTTCTTCTCTTCTAAGTAAATTTTAAATATATATACATGTACATGCACAGCACTTGATATAGCAAACATAAAATCTGTTGCGAAAGCTATCAATCAAACAAATGACACAACTTTATGAATTCTGCTAGCATACACGCCATAAAACCTCTCTCCCAGTACTTGATTCATTTTTTGCAGACAATCTTGTAAATCACGATAGATCTGTCCAGGCTTTACCTGGGATAACGCATCCTTCCATTTGGACACATAGCAAAAATCGACAGCCTTTCTGCTTTTCAGAGTACAATTTACACTGAATTGATTTTGTACCAGACACCGATGTCAATCTGCAAAATTGATTCAGATAAACAGCTGAACTGTACAGGAAGCAGCGGGGCTGTTTGATTTTTGCTATAGCTTATGTGATCAAGTGGGCGGATGCTCTTATCCTGTGGACAGATCTGTGGTGGTTCACACCATTGTTCACTTGAGAAGGAAGAAAATGTACCCCGCTACCACAGTCTTGTGAGGGTAAATCGAACATTTCTTTAAAAATCAAACCTTCTGTTTTTCATTTGAGTGGGGGTGGGGTGAGGTGGGTATGCACGGTTGGGTGTTTGGTTGGCTGTTTTCTTATTTTTCTTTGACTCCTCACTGTCACCCTGTCTTTTAATAGGGGGAGATTATTTTAGAATTCACTAGGTTATATCCACCAAAAACAGAAACAAATTCTTCACTTGTACTACAGAAGTGTATCAAAAATAATTTAAAAGAACCAAAAGTGGAATCCTGTCAAATCTGCAAGTTGACAATCTTACCAATTTTGGTGTTAAATTTGTATTCCACTATATTTACTGATCATTCCTGACAAAACTGTAGGATCTACCATTTCTTCTATTTTATACCCAAGAGACCAATAAGAAAACACACAGACAAACACAGGTTTGCTCAGCACTTGGTGGATGTGTCGAAGACATATAATACAAAAGTAAGCAGGGTCGTAATTAAAGGTCAACACTGGGAATAAGGCTAAGACAGCGAGTGCTATAAGCAAAATGAAATTCAAATAATTGTGGTTGCAAAAAAAAAAAAAAATGCACATTTAAAGAAGACATATAAATGTAAAAACAAAAGTAAAACATCTATTACAAAATTAATTTTTTTTTTATATCAATGTTTTGAGGATCACAATGACATCTAGAAAGTGAACCCTACTGATCAGCAGTACCCTACCTCAGTGCATGTTTGCAAGTGCTTACAGTAAAACCCTTCTTAACAGACTTCCAAAAATATGAGAAAATCATGTATCTAAAGGCACCGGCACGGTTGGCCGAGTGGTAAGGCGTCCGCCCCGTGATCGGGAGGTCGTGGGTTCGAACCCCGGCTGGGTCATACCTAAGACTTTAAAATTGGCATTCTAGTGGCTGCTCCGCCTGGCGTCTGGCATTATGGGGTTAGTGCTAGGACTGGTTGGTCCGGTGTCAGAATAATGTGACTGGGTGAGACATGAAGCCTGTGCTGCGACTTCTGTCTTGTGTGTGGCGCACGTTAAATGTCAAAGCAGCACCGCCCTGATATGGCCCTTCATGGTCGGCTGGGCGTTAAGCAAACAAACAAAAATGTATCTAAAGGGACGAAGGAGGAGGTAAATTAGCAGATATTATGAATTGATAATCTGAAAGAAGCAAGGTTTTAAAGGGGGGTGGGGGGTGGGAGGGGTTCTTCTTCTTCTTCTTCTGCGTTCGTGGGCTGAAACTCCCACGTACACTCGTGTTTTTTGCATGAGTAGAATTTTACGTGTATGACCGTTTTTACCCCGCCATTAAGGCAGCCATACGCCGCTTTCGGAGGAAGCATGCTGGATATTTTCGTGTTTCTATAACCCACCGAACTCTGACATGGATTACAGGATCTTTTTTGTGCGCACTTGGTCTTGTGCTTGCGTGTACACACGAAGGGGGATAAGCCACTAGCAGGTCTGCACATAAGTTGACCTGGGAGATCGGAAAAATCTCCACACTTAACCCACCAGGCGGCCGCGACCGGGATTCGAACCCTCCACCTTCCGATTAAGAGGCCGACGTCTTACCACCCCGCCACAGCGCCCGTCTGGTGGGAGGGGTTAAATCAGAGGGTCTTTAAAGGAGAGGGGGGGGGGGGGGGGGGTCTACTGTACTTTAACACAATTTTTCCTCTTCCTTTCTTAGCTTTGTACTTAACTGGAAGTGTGTACTTCAACAACCAAAAATCTTTCTCTTTTAACTGTTCATACCTGGGACGCCGAACATTTGCTGCTGCTGCTGTCCTCCCCCACTGCCGAAGAGAGCCATGATGGAGTCTTTGGCCGATTTCTTCTCCCCCTGACCCTCGCCGGTACCATTCACTCCACCATCAAACAAGCTGGTATCTGATGCACCGTTCTGGAAGGAAAGGACACAGAACTTTTAGTGCAATTGCGGTGAGTCACTGTACAAAATGTATTAGTGATAAAAGTTAACGTACACATTTTTTGTAACCTTGTGTACATTCTTTCACCAGATAAAAGACCTTCAGAATAAGTTGGATAGAACTAAACCGAGCCTATGTTGATAGGTGCATATCTTAATATATCTTCAGGCTTCTGCTGATTGGCCTCTCCACCTCTGCTTGACCCTAACATTGACACTTTTTTAATACTCAGCTCTTCCCCATCATATACGTTCGGCTTGCCGCATCTGTAAATGCAGCATTATAATTGTTATTTGTACTTCAGCCCCAGATAAGAATGGAAGCTCTGTTTGTCACCTCTGCTTGTATGCAAGCATAAGGCAAAGTGGGGAAAAAAATGAACTTTTATATGAGCTGGTGAATGTATTAAGAGTTCCGTATCTCAATGAATGACCTTTCAAGGTGCCCAAAGAAGCACAAACTGGCTTAGCACAAACAGACATCACACAGGTACCTTCCTGAAGAAGTCAGCGACTGTTTGACAAAAATGTGATGAAGAATTGACCCAAACTGGTTGCTGTTGTCTTTTCTTTTTGTTTAGATCATACAGGTACTTCACACTTCTATCACCATCATCAGCTTACCTGTTCAGTGGCCATGAAGTTCTGCTGTCCCCCACCCACCTGTTGACTTGGGGCTGCGGCAGGTGCATCGCCAAAAATGTCAGCCAGAAGGTCACCTCCCTGACTGCCGCTTCCAGGGTTCTGTGGTATTTCTGCGTCTTTAATAACAATACAAGTGTACACCTTTAGTAATGAGCACTCAGCTTGGGATTTTCAACAGTTAAAAGTATACGGCTTGGTGATGGTGATTGTGGTTTCATGCATGTATGTATGTCTGTCTGTGTGTGTGTGTGTTTTTAGTGCGTGGGTGTCTGGATGGTATTCTGGTTTTATTTGGGTATGGTTAATACAACATTTGCTGACAAAACTCAAGTACGTACAAGATGTGAAAAAGAACAACAAAAATATGTCCATAACACGTCCATTATTTTTGTTTGGTTGGGTTTTGGGGCTTTTTTTGTGTGGTAGGATTGGAAGATTCTTTGTTACTCTGTCTTGTATTTATCCAATTAATTTGTCCTTTGCTTTTTATGTTCACAAGATGAATTAAACATTTAAAAATCAGCCAACTGAATTTCACAAATCAAACTCACCTACTTGCAGGAATAAGCTTTACACAAACATCCGTATGTCTACAAATCATGATGAATAAAGAAATGCAAGGGGACACCAAGTTATTGAAGTCTGCATTAGTCACATATTACATACAAAATCACTGGATGTAATGGTTTCAAACACATCAAGTTAAGATATATATGTTAATACATGTATCATACTCCCATGCTGTCATAATTGTTGATGCAGTCAGCAGGTAGGACGGAGATAAAGACAGTATTCTGTCAAAGCAGGCCAATTGCATGTATGTGTAAAAGAGAGGGAAACATCTCCAGCCATTAAAGGAACAAAGCAACAAAGAAAGCACCCCCAATGTAACCATTCCCACAATCATCATTTGAAAGCATCTTTCTGTCAGCTGGTTCAAATTAAAGACATTACCTATAATTATGAATATAAAAACAATCTGTCAAGAAAAAAAAGGGAGAGGAGGGGAGAGGGGAGAGATGTCACCCAGCTGGAAAATAATGAACGAAGCAAAGAGCTTACACTAGAGCTGCTTGCTTCAATTGAGTAGCTCCACGCCTCACTTTCTTTCAATTTAAGTCTGGAATGTATAAAAAAAAAAAAAAACTACTTAAAGGTTTGTGGCTGAAAACGAGAAATCTTTTTTCCTTAAATTCTTGGACAAGAAAATGTCAAAATTCTATGTTGGGCTGTTGATTTAAGAAGTTAGCATTGTTCAGATTACGATAAAAAGGAAAACCAAAATCAGTATGAAAAGAAGATCATATGAATCAAAATTGAAAGAAGAATATGTCAATCTAGCTACAGAAATGCCAAGAAAGCAAAGCCAATGAGAGCCACTTTGTGATGAGGTGTTGGGATATGGAGGCATGTATGTAGCCCTTAAATCTACTCTGAAAAATATCCTAACTCTGAGCACATCTTTTGCATTTGAACACATTGAGAAGGTTACATGAATTTTATTATTGTGATTCACACACACACACACACACACACACACACACACACACACACACACACACACACACACACACACACAAACATCAGCTACCAATCCAAATGAAGTAAAAAGAGGAAAACAGGGGGGGGGGGGGGGGGGGGGAAGTATCAGAAACAAGAACAGAAGAAATGTTCTACTTGTAAGCAAAATAAACCTAGCAAAACCCCATGCATCCATTAAATAAAAGGAAAAAAAGAAGAAGAGTCACATGAGAAAGAACTGGCTGAAGTTTAAATACTGCCACCCACATGTTAAATATAAAATTTCAAAAATAAATTTTGATTTAATTAATATACTTACCAACTCACATAGAAAGCATTAACTTCAGTTAAAGTGCTAGGACACTGAACTACGCTTCACCCCAAAGGGGAAGCAACCCCCTAAAAAAGAACGGCCCTGACCTGTAACCCAAGCTATACAAGAGTCGAGGTCATACCGTCACGTGACCTATCACGCGTGACTCAACTGCCGCCGTGTTGAAACCTCACTCCCACTGAAGTGATCTGTTCATTTTTAGGGAAACCCTAAGCAATAACTTCGTTTTGTGATAAGACATTGAAGCACTCTTGCATGGCAACATGGGGAAATAACTCTGAAACAAAAACCGTATGCCATATAAGGCATGGTCCTTAGAGGTTATTTCCACTACCGGTGTACTGCGCCTGCGCAGGATGTATACCGGTGAAACTCATCCCGTATTAAAACATATACCCCCTTCAAAAAATTTGCGGGGCAGGCTGGGAGGGAATTCAATATGTGAGTTGGTAAGTATATTAATTAAATCAAAATTTATTTTTGAAATTTTATATTAAATTACATATTCTTACGCAACTCACATAGAAAGCAGATTGCTAATTTAGGTGGTGGGCAAATGAACTCACAGTTAACATCTTGCAAGTATCTGGCCTGTAGCTACAATAGCTGGCAAACCGAAATTTCTGTTCTGCCGAGCACCAGATACGTCCCCAGGAAAACATAAAAAGACATCTTCTGCAGAAGATGTCTAGTAGATGTGTGCTAAAATAGCGGGTACTTAAAATACCCCGCCGATAGAAACTCATGACTACGTCCCTGAACGTTCAATGAGCTGCATTCATGACTTATGTAAGTCTCTCAGACTTGAGAACAGGTAAAGAAGAGGCCTACACTCTGACCTCTTGAGCCCGTGCTGCCTGAAAAGGGAGGACTGACTGCGCCCCCCCCCCTTTTTCTTGCCACCACTGTAGGCATGCCTAAACAATGTGGCAGTCCATTTAGCTAAGGTTGACTTCACTAAATCATTGCCTCTAGAAGAGGCTAATTTTGCCAAGGATTAAACAATCCGAACTCAAAAACTCCAAAACTAGGAGCAAGTCCCAAGTCGGGACTGGAGATTTGCTTTCAGCCAACCAAAGGGAGGTTCCCTTTAAACACGCTGGCTACAAAGAACCCAAGTGAAAATATTTTGCGACCTAGCTGTGTCAGTGCAACTGAAATCACATAAAGTCTGAATTCAGAGACGTGGGAGAAAAATCGGAAAGCCAGGATAGGTGGTTCGCCACCCGCATTGAACGGAGAGAAGTGGAGTTCTTTCCGTTAATATACGCCATTAGTTACAAGCCAGTCAAAGTGACACAAAACGAAGACGCTGAACCCCTATGGAATCTCTAGACCAAATCCAGAGTTGGGGCAGAAGCCCCTGAGCGTCTCAATGATTCCCGTACAGTAGACACCCGTGTGGCTCGAGTGTAAAAAACGGCGCCCTCTTGCCAGCCTAAAGGACTAGCAACCAAGATTGAATGGGCCCATAATGTGCGACCAACAGGACGCTCAAAGTAAAATCGAGAGTATTATCCGGGAAAAGGGAGACGAACATTTAGCAGAAGGTGATAGTACCGAGAGGCAAAACTTCTATCAGCGGCTTCTCCAAATTCACCAGAAGGAGTAGAAGCGCGTAGAGAGATAGAGTCCAATCCGAGTGGACATTCTTGGCCGACTGACTAGAGTCTGCCAATACATAGAGCCTCTCAGAAAGGTACTTCACTGCTAATAAGATCTCATGGTGGTAAAAACCACATCAAAACCTCGCATGCTCGCTGTGGCAGTGATAAGGAGCGAGATGCCACCCCCTGCTTATTGAGATAAAAGACCACTGTGGTGTTGTCTGATTGAATCAACACAAGTTCTCCCCTGACAAGGGGAAAGAAATCCACAAGAGACAGAACTGCTTCGCTGGTGGAGAGAGAACCAACGGGAACGCCCTGCATGAGCAGTGGTGTGAGAATCCAAAGATTGGTTGTGTCTGTGAACCAGTCAAGAAAAGACACTAACATGTTCCAGCTCATCATTTGATTGCTTAGAAAACGAAACCAGAGCCCTGAAGATCTGAATTAAATAAAAAGCAGCCACTTCCGATCTATTTTGTATATCCAAAGGTGGAAGTAAACATAGGCACGATCTATATAAGTGACCCAACAGGAAGGGCCCCAGTGCCTCCCTCAAAGTGAGAGTTCTAATCGCCCCTCCAGCCGCTGTGGGAAAACACAGAGGCAGAGAGAAGAGTGGAGCCAAACGCTAAGACTCCAGTTGACAAGTGCCAAGAGTATGCATGAAAGCGTGCTATTGTTTGCCCACTGAACCCTACCGCTAAATCGCCTCGAGGAGATAAAGTGGTGGGTATTTGGCAACGTGCCATGCCAAGAAGAAGATAAAAAACCAAAGCTGAGAACGGCCAGCTTAGCGCTTTTCTCTGGTAAGAGAAGCCGAGGCCTGCCGTGGGCTTTTCCTTTTGCTGTGAGATTCTCTCTGTTAGAGAAGAGTCCGCGTGCAAAGCAGAGGATTCGCAAAGAAAACCCTCGAGCAAGGAAGAGATTTAAGTCTCACAGACAGAACAATACTGTCGGCCGAGGCCTTTTCCCAGACGAACAGCAAAGCTAAAACCTTTTGTATATGTGTCCCGACAGACCACAAAGGCATCCCGTGAGTACGAAACCGCACAAGGGAAAGAACGAATCAAAGTCTTGTACCAAGACGCGGATAATAGAAAGAAGAGCGGCCACAATCTTCCACAGCCAGGAGATCATTGTTCTTGAAAACAGACAGTTTCTCCTTGCTATGAACATTAAGATGTATGATCGACAAGTCCGGTGCAACCGGAAGCGGTTCCGTAGTACGAAGAAAAGAATAAACTAAGTTCTTAGGCTTGGTGTAACCTAGGCCTACGGATATCGCTCAGCGAGTGAAGCGTTACTTGCGCGGGTGACGCAAGCGAAAGCAACGCCGCATCGCTGCCCACAAAGGAAGTGGTGGAAAAGGAGAATCATATGAGAAAACTTCCCCAAGTTCAAATTCTAGAGCCAGACAAGAAAGCGTCCCTGCGTGAGTAAACCGCATGTGCGTACAACCGTGCCACGACTGACATTTGTTCGGCTGAAACCTTAGCCAAAGAGGCCAGGAGTATGGGGACGTCTTTCACGCTAGCGTCGTTTCGAAATTCGAAAGGATCCAACGACACCGCGATCGACCGCGAAAGAGATCGAAGAAGTGTCTCTGAAAGAGACGCAAGTTCCAACGAGTATCTTCCCGTCTCATCCAAACCAAGTAATGCGCCTTCAGAGTAAGCACAAGTTTTGTCCAAACGATAGACATCCTCTCTGAGATTAGCCGACTCCGGAGTGACCGGAAGCGGTGCACTCGGCAAAGCGTAAGTCTCAATAAGACTGTGATGACGACGGTAGAGAGCAAACCTGCGTGAATGAAACGAAGTGCTCGACTTCCGTAACTGGTCTGAGGCAAGCCATGGCTGAGCAGCATCAGTAGCCTGACCGTGTGCAGCCAGTAAAGGCACAGTATCCACAGGCAAGCTATTCTCAGAACCCGAAGTTCTAGCCAGCACCCTGGAAAGTTCGTAAGCAACAGAAGGAGACTCGCTAAAACGATATCCCTGAACTTCCGTTAAAGCAGGGCGGAAATCACCCACCGCTGAGGGTGGTGGTGCCGCAGAGCTTGTCGTAACTGTCACCCCTTCAGCGAAGTACTTGGCAGACACCTGAGCTGCAGTAACCATAGCTGATTAAAGTCTGAGTGACAACTTGACAACTTCCTCCTCAGAAACTGAGTGAGAATCGTCGAACTCCGAATCTGCTAAGGCTGGACCGTGAAAGTCACTGTGACTAGCTGCGTCACTAAAACGATCCACCACAGGCGAGGCTGATTGCAAAACGGAAGAACCGTGCAAAGCCTGCCCGAAAGCAGCTTCCTGCCCAGAGGGAGGAAGTTGAGACTTGTATACATTCACCGGAGACATGCCAGTCTGCCCGTGAGTACATCTGTCTCGTTGTCCGGTGTCGACCCCCCGTGAGTTCCGCCTCTTAAAAAGAGCGATAGCCTCCGGGAGAGTCGAACTTTCACTCCCCAGCCTCGGCGGGGGAGCTACTAGTTCCGGCCCAACTTGTTGTCCGGTGTTGACCCCCCGTGAGTTCCGCCTCTTAAAAAGAGCGATAGCCTCCGGGAAAGTCAAACTTTCACCCCCCAGCCGCGGCGGGGGGGCTACTAGTTCCGGCCCAACTTGAACACTTTCACCAGAGAACCTGGCTACCGGTGAACTTGACTAACCTGTAGAGCGTGAAAGCTCCTCGTATGAAGTAAACACACTTCTCTGCGTGCGCGTCAGCCGAAGTGACTGTGCATGAAGGCGGAACCTCGATGCGTGACAACAAGCCGCGTCGCTCACTCCCGCCGGCAGCGAGCGCAAACTCGACGAATGGCAACATGTTATACATTTGGGTCGAAAACATCTCAAAAAAGGGAAGAAAAACCATCTTTAACACAAGTATTCTTTCCCACTGCGTTTGCCTTGGCTGAAGTAACCTAAATTAAACCTGCTTCAGCACCGGCATGATTGGACTCATAGGGTCCGAAATTTGACAGACATTCTTTCTTTCTTCTTTATATAGTGTTTAAAGCCATATGTACTCGATGACTATACACGCTAATTGCTTTACCCACAGCTGGAGACATGCTAAATTAAGTTCCCTGCAAGATATTGTGGTCTAGGACCTCGTAAATGTTGAGATATTGAATTTTATTTTGATCTAGATCGTCCTATTTATCTAGATTTGCCAACGGAGGTAGCATTGACGCAAGGGAAATACCTCCGCGTCTTTGTTGACATCCTCACTTTTTCAGAGGCTAGACAAGCTGTAATACATGTATATGGTCGGCGCATGGCGACATATCGTCATTACATGGTCTTATGGTGCGTTTGACATCGATTATAGACAAACTACACTTTGTAAACACGGGAGCGCGTACATATGCCTTTAACGTCGTTTTCAACCATTCAAGGCTATTTAACAGACGTAGTAGTAAGAGAAGCTGGGTCAAGAACAGAAATGGTAGTGCCTTTGCCTTTCTCTTTATGCGAAACTTAATAGGAGAAACCTCAGCAGCTACTGACTAGTCTGTGGTTTCTATTTCTCCTTGTCAGCCATTGCTGACAAAAAAACCAGTCTGAGTTATGATATTGATAAACAACAACCAGACCGAACAACGGAGAAAGAAACCAACGCAAGCAAAAGCAAACAAATTAGAACGAGCTCACCCAAACTTGTGCATGAGAAGCAGGGACCTGTAGACGGGGTGAAACACTGTCCAGAAGACAGTAGGCTAAAAGCCTGCAGCGTAGTGTAAAAAGCGTCCGAGCTATCTGGTGGCTGAAGTGGGAGTGAGGTTTCAACACGGCGGCAGTTGAGTCACGCGTGATAGGTCACGTGACGGTATGACCTCGACTCTTGTATAGCTTGGGTTACAGGTCAGGGCCGTTCTTTTTTAGGGGGTTGCTTCCCCTTTGGGGTGAAGCGTAGTTCAGTGTCCTAGCACTTTAACTGAAGTTAATGCTTTCTATGTGAGTTGCGTAAGAATATGTAATTTAATTTAGACTACACAAATGTGAATGTGAAAGTATGTGCCCCACTGCACTTCACACTCTTGGAAGTTTAGGAAAAACTGCTCCGCAGGCAAGGACATGAACAAATTCAGAGCCAAAATTTTTTTCAGCAGCTCCTGCTCTGATTTCTTTGCAGATGTAAATGGAGATAGGGCACATTTATCCACATTCACATTTGGATCAATTAGTAGAAATTTCAGCTAACTTCAATTGTATGTAGAGTGTCACCTTTGCTGACAAATCATTAAACATCAAATCAGTCAACTAGAAATGACACATATAGATGCAGGGGCCGCCCGCTGTGAAAAAGCAAAAATCCCCGATATTCTAGGGGGTACGAAAAATGTTTAACCTTGCATTCAAAATGGTACAAATCTGAAGCAAATCTGAGCCCATTTTTAATGGTTTTTCATTTGTTATATTTCTTGAAAATCAGTGAAGTCACAGAAAAGAGGAAGCCCTGCAGATGTAGAGCACGTTTCATAATGGTAAGTGTTCTGCCAAGATACCCACATGTAAAATATTATTTTCAAAGAAAGTAGATTACCAGTGCTAACACAATAGTAAACTTACACAATATTAAAACAAAAATCACACAATGTCAAACTTGAGCTGCATTATCAGTACATTCTTTCTCCTTCGTGTAAGTGATCATCCTCACCACTACAGATCTGTTCAGGTTTTTGTTCATGGGATACAAGCATCCACCAACTTAAACCTGTACCCACAGTCAACAGGCTGGCTGCTTCCTGTGCTGAGTGAACATTTTGTGTTGCATTAGACATGGAACACTTTATTATCTCAAGACAAGAAACTCAGGATTTTGTATGTGACACCTACGTCAATCTGTTAAATGAATTCAGCAAAAAAGTCTCACTCAGCACGGACTTCTTCTTCTTCGTTCATGGGCTTAGACTCCCACAATCACTCATGTCTTTTTTAGCACGAGTGGATTTTTTACATGTATGACCGTTTTTACCCTGCTATTCAGGCAGCATACGCCGATTTCGGGGGAGGCATGCTGGGTATTTTTGTGTTTCTATAACCCACCGAACTCGTACATGGATTACAGGATCTTTTCCGTGCGCACTTGGTCTTGTGCTTGTGTGTACACATGAAGGGGGTTTAGTCACTTGCAGGTCTGCACATAAATTGACCTGGGAGATCGGAAAAATCTCCACTCTTAACCCACCGGGCGGCAGCGACCGGGATTCAAACTCATGACCTCCCGATTAGGAGGCCGACGTCTTACCACCACGCCACTGCGGCCGTCAGCACGGACTGCAGCTAGGCTATTGACTCTTGGTATGTGACAAAGCAAAAGGATGCACCTATTCCTTGTTATCAATCAGTAGAAATTTTCCTTGTTGTTATAAGGACAGTAAACTTTCGAGTCTTGAGTCTTGAAAGCCTGAGGAGATCTGTGGCAGTGGGCACAACCATGTACTGGGGAAGAACCATAGCTAGAATTGTAGAAAACTTCATGCCAGAACAGCTAGAGCTTGGGAAAAGGCACCAAGTCAAGACAGGCGCAAGAGAGCTAGAAGTGTGCTACCCAAGTGCCATATTCGCAGCGTACTTACTTTGCGTTTGGTTAAAAGAAAAATCTAGTGTGGGGGAGAGAAGCAACACATTTTTTCGTTTACAACAAAAGACTGCAGTCACACTTATGAGGCACATCACAAACACATACAAAACATGAAGCATAAATTTGTACAGCTGTATACATCAAAATCTAAAGCAATAACAGAAACAAAGGATCATAATATTAAATACAAAAACTACTAGCAAAGATATAGCATTTTTACTTTTATATGGCAAAATGTGCTTCTGCTACTGGCTACTCGCTTCTAGGTAGCATATACATGAATTAACAGAACATTACCAGTAATTTTGTGCAATACATGTATGGTAGTCTCACTGAACATTCTAAAACTAAAACGAAATCAACAACAGGGTTCACCAGTAATTAAAAACAACAACATTAAAAAATGTTAAATAAAAGTCTATCAAACATAAACAACAAGAACAAAATTCACACACACACACACACAAAACCCAACAACAATGAAACTAACAAAGAAACAAGTTAAAAAAAAAAGCATACCTAGTCCCAGTAAATCGTCACTGCCAGATTTTGGCTTGGGTGGCGGTGGCTGTGCCGGCTTTGGTTCAGCTGCAACAGCGGGTTTGGCACTGGCTTTGGCCTCTGTGGAGCTAGTGGTCTGTGTTAATGGCGGACCCTGTAATATAGAAATATGACTGGGTGACTCATGCAACTTGCACTCAGATGGGGCTTGGATTACATTCCGCCTCTTGCAAACATACCTCGTCATCTTCTAAAGTCTCCATTCCCAGAGAAGGGCATGAGATTATGGAATTCTAAAAACAAACAAAGCCCGAAAGCATCACAATAAGTATAACATACCCCCCCCCCCCCCCCCCCCCTCAACATTAAAAAAATGATACAAAATTGTGCAATCTGGAGATCTAAAGAATCTCTCAAGCGTTGAAAATACTTGAATTCCACAAATTGGTGGAAACAAATTATGCTGCTCAGTCATTGACAGTCATACTAACAATAGGTTCAAACTGTTTTAACTCTGGCTCAAAGTACCAGACTACACCATACAATAGATGCCTTCTTTTGATTTGGTCCCTCCCCACTCCCCCTTTCCTATGCGACAAGTAAACACAATAGAATGTTCCTTGGTAAATTTGACTAATATTTTTTTAAGAATGTAGAGATATGTCCAAGTATTAATCTATCACAAAAATCCCTTCCAGAAAAAGGCCAGTGAGCTGTCTTGCTAAAAATTCTCAACATCTCATTTTGATGCACCGTTACAGCAACAACATGTGAAACGTAATATTCAGAAAAACCTTTAAGTCCAAACATTTTGCAAAACTTGCCAACACACAAGAGCTAACACAGTATAGGTATAAGCAGAAAAAGGACACCTACACTCAGAGATATATTTGATGGAGGTTTGTTGCGTGTCTTCTTCTTGTCTGCTTTGTCATCTTCAAAAAACTGCAACAGAAAGACAAGCAATGTGAGATTTCTCATTAGGAAATCTGGACCCCAGAAGAAAACAATCTTCGTTTACCATTATGCTGATCCTGTAATAAGTATCAACATTTATACATTGTACTGCAAAGAGATTTGTTGTAATCATCTGCTGAACCATAATTAATACAAAAGCACATGCATCAACAAAATACATACCGTACCTCAAAATATACCAAAATAATTTGTTGAAGATCACATTTCAGAGACGTGAGATTTATACATGTACACACATATTCACACTACCTCCCTCCCTCTATCTCTTTAACGAGAACTGCCTCTGCATGAAACAACAGACATGTCCAACTTGAAAGCTTGAGATTTTTTTTTTTCACTGCAAAGACTTCTTATTTGAAATGAAAGAATCTTGCCCTTTCAATTAACATTAAACATCTGCCCAAAAGATTCTTGCTTCTGTGTTTGTACATGTATATGCATTTTTGTATATGTTGACTATTGGAATGTTTTATTGTAGACAAAATGAAGCACTCAGTTTATTATACAATAGTAAATAAACAAACAAATAAATAAATGAATAAATAAATATATAAAAGATAATAAATGTCTTTAACTAATTTCATTCCACTAACTAACCTTTTTTTATTCTTGATTTTGGAACATAAGTAGCTTATCTGTTTAGGATTTAAACTGATTATGAAACTGATGAATCCATGCTTTGCTGCAAGACAAGAAACATTCCTTTCTTTTAACCAGTTATGGCAATACAGACTATAGTTAGCACTGCTAGCATGCTGGAGACTGCAAGTTGTAACTATAATATAACACACACACACACACAATATCAAGTCTGCAGACACCCTTATCATTGCCAGTTACCTAAAAAGGGAGTGGCATGAACAACAAGAAAAAATAAGCATTTCCAGCAACCTGCCAACTAAATAAATAAATGGATGAATAACAAAATGGATAACTAACCAATTGGATAACTAAATACATGTATAAATAAAAAATAAATAAATAAAAAAACATCTATATATATATACGACTTGTGTCTGTCTGTCTGTGTGTGTGTGTGTGTGCGCGCGATGCACGGCCAAAGTTCTCGATGGATCTGCTTCAAATTTGGTGGGCATATTCAGGTACACCCGGGACAGGACACAACCTGGTCGATATTTCAACACGTGCTCTCAGCGCGCAGCGCTGAACCGATTTTGGTTCCACCTCAGCTACCCGGGCCCCCATACCGACACACCAAAGCCGCTAGACCACATCACAACGCCAAAGTTCTGGGTGGATCTTTTTCAAATTTGGACACCGTATTCAGCTACACCCCGGACACAATATCATCGATGAGATATTTCAACACGTGCTCTCAGCGCGCAGCGCTGAACCGATTTTGGTTTTTCTGTTCATTTCACCATTCCCAGTAACTCTTCCTTATCTTCTCCAGTGTTTTGCGTTTATCTCCCTTCCTTCGTGTGGCTTCAATCCATATTCCCGTTTCAGTCTACGTTACTATTTTTAGAATGTCACTGCGCTGTCCAGAACGCTTCCCTTGCACCCGTAAGTTGTTCTTACTGTCAAAGTGAAAAGGTCGAATCAATTTATAGCCACGCGAAAAATACACTGTCACCTATCTCTATATATTTATAGATATAGATATACATATATATATACGGCTTCTCTGTGTGTGTGTGTGTTTGTGTGTGTGTGTTTGTGTGTGTGTGTAAGCAACACCTGTGGATTATAGAGTTCTGTTTGTGATGGGGTCTAGCGGCTTTTGTCTGTCTGTATGTTCTGGCATTTGAGAAGCCAGAACAGATAATATAGGGCTAAGAAATAGCTCTAAAATTCTCAATCCCGTTTGACAGGACTTCGCCTTCAAAGGTGATTGTGGTGAACCGCCACGCTGTCTGTCTCTGTCTCGCGATTCACCCCGTTTATCTCCTTTCCTTCGCGTGGCTTCAATCCATATTCCCGTTTCTACGTTACTATTTTTAGAATGTCACTGCGCTGTCCAGAACGCTTCCCTTGCACCCGTAAGTTGTTCTTACTGTCAAAGTGAAAAGGTCGAATCAATTTATAGCCACGCGAAAAATACACTGTCACCTATCTCTATATATTTATAGATATACATATATATATACGGCTTCTGTGTGTGTGTGTGTGTGTTTGTGTGTGTGTGTGTAAGCAACACCTGTGGATTATAGAGTTCTGTTTGTGATGGGGTCTAGCAGCTTTTGTCTGTCTGTTTGAGAAGCCACAACAGATAATATAGGGCTAAGAAATAAGCTCTAAAATTCTCAATCCCGTTTGACAGGACTTCGCCTTCAAAGGTGATTGTGGTGAACCGCCACGCTGTCTGTCTCTGTCTCGCGATTCACCCCGGCGAAGCCGGGTATTCCTCTAGTAAATAAATATATGAATAAATAAATAAATATATATGAATGAATGAATGAATTTATAAATAATAAGTTTGAGAACAGAACATGACAAAAGAGATAATATAATTAAATAATAAACCTTTTTTTTTTCATTACTGAAGGTGTCAAATCGAACACATGATTTAAACCAATTTTCACCACACACTAAAGAAACATGGCAAAATTACATATTGTATATGCACAGAAGAGTAGCAGAAGTCCAGAGAAATATTTCCAAAGAGGTCGACAGAAGAAAAAACAACTGAAAAGAAAACAAATGCAACCTGCAATTGCTCTCTCTCTCTCTGTCTCCCCCCCCCCCCCCCTCTCTTTCTCTCTGAATCAGTCTCACATGACCATCTGGGTTCTCGAGACAAGAAACAATAAGAAACAAATCAAGTAGAAGTGCAAACTGCAATGTCTTTGCCAGGGTCGTCAACCACTGCATACTCCCAGCGAAGAACAAATAGGCCATCTCTCTCTCTCTTAGTCTTACACACACACACACACACACACACTTAGTCTTACACACACACACACAAACAAACAAAAGCAGTATATTTCAAGTGGAAAACTAAAACCAAACTGCCATGATAGAATGTGCTTGCTCTCTTTCCTACTATTTGACATGTCTTTCTGTCTCTCTGCCCCCCCCCCATATCTCCCCTCTCTGTCTCTCTAAAGTGCTTCAAAAACAAAAAAATACCAAAGCAAAAATGCTGAAGTAATAGAAGAAAAAGATTAAAAGAAAAACTATAGGGTCAGGGAAGTAGTAGTCTGGAGGGGGACACAGATAGGGGAAGAGAAAAAGAGAGAGAGAGTGCAAGAGAAAGACAGAGATGTTATGTATAGCTTCATGACTAAAAGGTACTCCAAGGTGAAAAGATTGTTTCACCAGTAACATTAACATAACGTATTTTACACGAAAAGAAAAATTCAACTTATGATTTTGCCTCAAAAGCATAACTGTCAATTTAATCTGGAACCTGGATTGCACCAAAGTTTTATTCTAATCACATGTTTAGGTATAACAAGAGCAAACCAATACAGATCTGACTCAGTGCTCAATCACAGTACTTCCCGTGTAAACAATACACCACACCATCTCAGATCTGGCCAGACTTTTACATGGGATAAGACCATCCCACCACTTGGACACATACCAAAACATCAACGCCCTGACTGCTGGGTTGATCTTTTTTTTAATGAAAAACGTTATCAAAAGCAACTAGTGGCTTTCATCAAATACATTTGGACTGGGTGGCCGAGTGGTAACGCACTTGCGCTCGGAAGCGAGAGGTTGCGAGTTCGACTCTGGGTCAGGGCGTTAGCAATTTTCTCCCCGCTTTCCTAACCTAGGTGGTGGGTTCAAGTGCTAGTCTTTCGGATGAGACGAAAAACCGAGGTCCCTTCGGATGAGACGAAAAACCGAGGTCCCTTCGTGTACACTACATTGGGGTGTGCACGTTAAAGATCCCACGATTGACAAAAGGGTCTTTCCTGGCAAAATTGTATAGGCATAGATAAAAATGTCCACCAAAATACCCGTGTGACTTGGAATAATAGGCCGTGAAAAGTAGGATATGCGCCGAAATGGCTGCAATCTGCTGGCCGATGTGAATGCGTGATGTATTGTGTAAAATAATTCCATCTCACACGGCATAAATAAATCCCTGCGCCTTGAATATGTGCGCGATATAAATTGCATAAAAATAAAAATAAAAAATAAAAATAAATCCCTGCGCTTAGAACTGTACCCACGGAATACGCGCGATATAAGCCTCATATTGGCAATGATATTGACTTTTTTTTTTAAATCCTACTGTGTACCCAGCGCCCCAAGGCTGTTCATTATTGGTGTGTGCCCAAGTGGAGGGATGGTCTTATCCCATGTAAAAGCCTGGACAGATCTGAGATAGTGAGCCGAGCTGTTTAAGGGTGAAAGGAGTGTGCTTTTAATGATAAAAAAAAAATGTACGAAAAAGAAAACAAAGTGATGAAAGTAAGTCTACAAGCTTCCTCAAATTCACACATTCCAAATGTGAACAAACGATGAGTTCTCAAATGCATTCACTGCAACCATCATATGATTTAGGTTACACATTTCAAACCAAAAGGGTTGCAGATCGATAAGAGTGCCAATCTTTTACATTATAATTATCTCCCAAACATGCAGTTGAAACGTTTACAAAACTCACAATGTATACAAGTAAGAAAGCTTATCATTGCAGACTTTCCATGTTTTCATGCACAGAATTAAAAACAAAATTCATGTAGTTGCTACCATTACCAATCCCCATTCCGCCAAATTCCACTGAACCACAAATGCAAGAATATATGATAATGTTCTTACCTCCAACATATACTATAACAATAAGAAAAGGTGATTACACAACTGATTAGTAACCTCCAACCAGCCGGAGCAGTAAAACAGTCTGTACAAACCTGCCTATATTTATATGTGAAGTGTAACCTACACACAGACAATTATTTCACGACAGGCCTATGAGTATGAGTGTGATACACAAATCATTACACTTACACCTTGTTTTGACTGCTTTGAACGCAACTGAAAAATTCACAGACATACTCAGCACTTTCAACTTGTTCCCAAAAAATGTTCTTCCTTTAACAACATTTTTTAACGAGGTTCACAGCACAATTAAACTGATTCTTAAATGATTATTTTAACAGTCGTTCGAATTAGTAAAGAAATGGATACAGCTAAAATAAAATTATTTAAATTGCATTTAGAAAGGCACAGTGACTATATATGTACCTGCAAATGAGTCAAGAATGATTCTTTTGGAGAGAAAAGAATTATAACTTTGTATCATGCTCCTTTTCTTGTAAGAGCAGGATCATAAAAACTCTTTGTTCGCATAATAAATCCATCAACTGCATATTCTGGAAAGAAGATCTTTATTATACATATTACTGAGAACAAGAACAACATTCAAACCCACAGAGAAAAGTCAAATCAAAGGTATTAAAGTGTTCAAATGGCACTAATTATGCATCAAGCACAAACAAATAAGCCGAAAGTCAACAGGAATAATCACATCAACTGCTAAATTAAATATATTTTAGTCGACTTTACCCTGAAAGAGAAAGCTGAAGTGCAATAAAAAAAAAAATCTATTAGTAGCATTAAGAAGAATGTACGGCATTAATATTACATAAATCTTTTACTGAATGTAAAAAGCAGAAACAAAATTAATTCACTGCTGAATTTGGAAAGTGTAACGAAAGAAATGAAAAAATATTTCTTGAAGCATGACAGTGCAAGGGAACAAAGTGTAAAAATACTAACCTCCTTAGGAATAACAGGCTTGGGGGGCACCCACTCTCGGGCAATGTACTTCTTCTGTTCATACTTAGCTCGGATGAATGCCTCCAGAGCTCTGAATCACCAGTCAAGGAAATGGAAATGCAAGTGTGACTTTCAATGTAATCAGAAATTCTGAGAGCAGCCGCCCAGAAAATAATACCAACAAAACAAGCAAATTCTCATGCCTATCACGGTCAAGACGCTTTATGCCTGATTTTCTCCATGTACATGATAGTATGCTCTCTCTTTTTTTCTGCTAACAAATTTTTTTAATCTCGGAAGAAAGTCTCTGCTGACTTTCATTTGTTTCTTTCACAACTTTCATTTTGTATGTACCTAGAAACTCAGCTTTGAGTGTGGGTATGCTCACTTTAATTAAATTATCTCAAGCACTTTGTCAAAGGTACAGGCAAAATATGTATGCATCTACTGCTAAGTATTCCAGCCACTAACTGCTGTAATCTGAACATGTGTTGAGTTGTAGAGGAGAAAAATAAAAATATCCTTACTCCATTGAACTGTTTATCATAAAATATGCAATACAGGTTATTTTACAAACTAGTACTACATAGTGTTACAAAGTAAAGTGTGTATAAACTATCAGAATCAATTTTGGGATTCTAATCTAAAGCAAAAAGGGGATAAAATGAGGAATATTTGCGTGTTGTGTGACAACCCCTAGAAACAAAGTCTACTCAGTTGCTACGGAGCCCACTGGCATCGTTCCTAAGTAGTTTCAAAGCTTTAGTTCCAAAAACGTTGAAGAAATGGATAATTTTCCATTTTCTGACCTAGACTTGACCCAGCTGTGACCCTGAAATACATCTCAGAAAAGCTAATTGTTAAGTTTTTAACTTGACCTCGCCAGGACATTGAAATTTGATGAGGTCAACCAAACTTGGGTCATGTTAGGAGGTCATGCACAGGTTCACAGCTGTTGCTTCAAAAACATGTGAGAAAACCTTAACGTTAAGAGTTTGTTCACGGCAGGACGGAAAGCCTCCAGCTCCATGGCCGTCCGACTGTCCATTCAGACGAACAATGATCATCAATACGGCTCACAGATTACTCAGGTGAGCACAAAATCAAACATGCTGCCGACATCTACAAAGTGTATTTTCCTCATTTTAGATACTAGATGATTCGTACATAAAGCAGTATCCTGCTTTTAAGACCACAGAAAATCTGAGGAAAGGAGGTCTTCAACTGGAGGGGGATAAATTTACACAGGTTATCAACAGAAAATCTACCTTACTTTCGGGACTATAAGGCGCAACTTTTTCCTCAAATTGGACCCCTGTGCCCAGTATTGAGCGTTATCGCCCTGTGTATGACTAAAGAAAAGTACACGTGTACCCAAATCGCTATACGAGGAAACAAATACAGGCAGCTGGTCTCAGCTGAAAATATGGGTAATTGACCCAAGCTAGTCACAAGGCCAACCAGCTATTAAAGTGCAGAGGCTTTGTTCTTGCCGCACATCCCGGAACAACCATATATTTCCACTCTGTATTTCATTTGGCTTGGGCCCAATGCCAGAAGAACCTTTTGTGTGGATTTTTTCTCAGTTTAACCTTAAAAGTGGGGGTTGCACCTTATAGTCCTAAAAATATGTTAAGAAAACATGGTGCTAAAAGAGGGGAAGTCTAAAAACAGAGGGTTCATAAAAGGTGGGTTCCACTGTAAAAGACAACCTCTGCAAAAAAAGTAACCAGCAGCGCAATAATTGATGGTTTTGCTGGTCACCTGAACAGCACATGTACAGTATATGTTACTTTGTTTTGGGATACGAATCAGTCTGAGGTCGACGGAAAGAGTCTGGCACGTTGGCTTCGTACACAGCACGCGCTCTGCTGTTCCCGATCTCTTGCATCATCTGCAAAAGAAACAGAGACTGTTATCAAAAGTGCGAGTGTTTTCAGCAGAAAAAAAGAAAGTGTGAAAGTTATTATATGTGGGAGAAAAAAGAAAGTGTGAGTGTCATCAACAGAGAAACCGAAACCGTGAGTGTTAACAAAGAAACCGAAACCGTGAATGTTAACAAAGAAACAGAAATTGCGAGCGTTATCAACAGAGAACCACAAGCTGTGAGTGTTATCAACAAAGAAACAGAAACTGTGAGTGTTATTTAAAGTATGACAGAGTGTGTGAATGTCCTCAACAGAAAAAAAAAGAAACTGTGAGTTATCAACAGAAAAAAAGAAACTGACCATCATAAAAAGAAAAGTCATTATGACCGTCATAAAAAGTAAAAAGTCATTATGCAAACACACTGTCAATGAGGAGGGACCAACACATTTACCTCAGTGCAGTCTCAATTTAAATTACAGCAAAATGTTCAAAACAGCTTTATGCAACATCATTGTACATGAACCTGTTGGTGCTGACAGGTGCAAATTTCAATTACATACTCAGAAATTCTAAGTGCTATTATGACTATAATAGCTGTTAAAACCATGATAGTGATACCTACAAAAGACTCAGCTGCATTAAACCTTTTATCAGCACATGTAAATGTACAAGCAATCTATAGATTTAACCACAATACAGATCAGAGAGAGCAGAGAGAAGGAGACAGACATTGACAATTCTTTATTTTTCGAGGGTAACAAGAATAAGCATAGATAGACAGACAGAGAGAGACAGAGATGCCCTCACAGTCTGTGAGTGAGACAGTCAGACAGCAAGACAGAGAGACACAGAGAAAAAACAGGGAAAAGTACGTACAGCAATTTGTTCAGGTGTCCAGGAGTCCAGGTTGACAGACTTGACTCTTGAGATGTGAACACCCAGATTGCGGTGTATGCCAGCACAGCGAATACATAAAAATATTCCAAGGTTCCATGCCGCCCATCTTGGCCCTAAAAAACCCCACAAAAAACAGGACTTCAGAAAAAAGACACCGAAGTGATTTGTCTCGCTGTTATGCATGCACACACACATACACATGTATCACACACGAGCACACACACCCACATTTAAAAATCGCAATCAGTATCATATATGGTGACACTGTAGTAACATTACTACTTAACACTCACAGTCTGATACAAAAAGGCTGAAAAAGTTGACCATTGAAGCTGTAAATACAAAATTAAAAATGTGAACAAACAGCACATTTCTGTGGTTTCAGTTGGGTTCATGCTCACGCTGTGACTCACAGACACAAAAGGTTATTTCTAAGCTCCTTTTACATGTGTGACCTTCATCTGTTTGACAGAGGTAAGCCTGAAAACATTTTGCTGCAGCCTCCATCCCTATTTTTATCTACATTCTGCAGTGGTGTCCGCTGATTTTGTTGACAGTCATACCTGTGTTAAAAGGACAGACAAAAGTGTCCCTAAACGGTAGGTGGGCTTTTCTTGTGAGGGATTCTTCAGTTAAAGTAAATAGATGAAAGGACAGCTTGGAGTGTCCTTTATAAGGCTCTTCTTAATTGAGCTCAAAGTTGACTTCACAAAGATTCCACAAAGTCTTTTCACCAAATATTGTGTGCCTAAGCTTGGTGCAGCAAGCTTTGTGAAGTCGACTTGGCCCTGATTAATATCAGGCTTCCCTGGGAGGTGTCCTCTCAGCAGGGAGACCTGACATCGCAGGGACCACTGCATATCTAGACCTATTACCAGAAGGCCACAACCAAATGGGAACAGTTGATATAGATCTACTTGTTTTCACTCTTTTCAACACTGTTTTTACAAAAATCTGTTCAATCGAGCCATCGGAGGTGAATCCTGCAGAATGAAGGTTATCGAGAATGCCGGGAAAAGACTTTGTGCAGCATCAAGCAATGTAAGGAACAGCCAGTACCGGATACACACCGACTCTGTGGATAGCGATTTCAGAATAGAAAAGATACTAGAATAAATGATGCACCGCCTGAGTAACTTTTTTTTCCATGCTACACTGCACAACCTCCTGAATTTTCAGGGATGTGTGTCTTTTACTCAGAATAGTGAACTTATAAATATACATGTATTTCTTTGTGATAGGTGCTAACACATTGGTCACTCATACTTATCACCAGTAAAGGTGTTGACAAAATCATTCAGCTCTTCCTAAGTCAGCAATTGACCAAAAAAAGTCAATATAAAACTAAACCTCTGCTGAGGCCAAACAAAGACTGAGCATTAATTTCACTCTTGACATGTCATCACTTTCCAGTCTACATTGACGCAAATGATCAAAATTTGCTTTGACCAGAGGTGTAGTTTTAACAATTCATTTTCTCTCATGTTACAAGAGCAGTTAGCTCATGCAGCTGTCACACTGACTGAGCATTGACAAGATCAAGAGAATTCCAAGCATTATCAGTTCACCTAACAGACAAAAACACTCCAACAGCATGACTGCCAAGCTAACAGAACATGCAATGAGGATGGTCCAAAGTGACCCGTATTCAGAAATGAGAATGAAAAACTGCCCAAAAAGAAGGGAAACTGGTTTAAAAGTTTAAACATTAGCAACACAACGTCAAGATTTTCATTGATCATCTCATTCTTGGATGAAAAGACAGGAAACGATTCACACATGGTGCTGTTTACTGCTTCATAATGAATAAAATGTGTCAAACTTTTCATGCCAAATGTGAATGAGTAACTAAGTTTACGTGGCAGTTGTACTTGTACTTTGTAGCCAATGGATTCAGGGCAAAAATAAGGCATTCTTTATGACCAAAATTAATATGACAGAGAATCTACAAAGCGTTGCAATGTTTGTGAGGGCTTATGATTATGGATTACTACGGTGGTACCTGAGATGTCAGACCCTCAGATAAGAGGACACCTCCCATAAGAGAACATCAATTAGCCCTTTGCCTTTTAACTTACTCAAATGTACACGCAGACAACTATTGAAGAAAAGAGCTTGTCCGACAACAGCCACCAACAAAACAGCCTGGAGAAGAGTGTCTGTCATGCCTCTAAGTCTTATGTCCTTAAGCACCCCCCCCCCCCCCCCCTTTCCAACAATTGTCTCAGTAAATGGACTGACGATGATCATGATGAAAATAGGCCTGGTGTGAAAACACCTTTAATTGGTCCCAAGGGTGTCTTGTCATCACAGTGATCAGAGTATGTGCCTTGTTCAGTGTTGTCGTTTTCCTTAGGCCAAAAAAAAAAAATTGTCTGTTTAGGGTAACCCGACCGACCCCATCGATTTGGCGCCGACCCAAAAACTTTTTTTTGATTTAAAAAAAAAAAAAAAAAAAAAAAGAGGTAAAAATGCTAAAAAGAGACATTTGGCGTTTCTTTCTCTCCCTTTCTCTCTGTTTTATTTATATGTTAGTTTTGAAACATGTATTCATCAAATATAAGAAGTGAATGTTCAGCCAACATAGCATTTACACAAACAAAAACAAAAAAACAAAAAAAAACCTACCTACCTACCGACCCTACTTTTTTTGGTCATGTTACCCTAAACAGACAATTTTTTTTTTTGGCCTTAAATGCAAATGATCAGATCAGCATCACAATCGACAGTAATATTAATATCCTGGTGCCAGATGCAGAGAATAAACACCGGTGGGTTGTGGATAGCATTAGCACTCAGTAAAGGCAGCTTTGTTAGCAAGATATCTGTGAAAAGCACTGAAACTCAAAGTGTAGGTGTTACCAATGTTGGAATGGGTTTTTTAAGTTCTTTAGTGAAATCCCCATAAAATAGGTTGGAAAACACACATCACATGTATGTAAGACTGTACACTGTATCTAGGGTAAGTAGTGTAGTGACGACTAGCGAAACATCCTTAATACAGGCCCCATTATTTCCCTTTGTTGTCTGCTCAAGGTTCCGCTTTCATTACTTTACAGGTTGGTTGTCAAATCATGAAACCGTCAATCAGTAACACACTTAACACATTCAATTCTTCTGTTGATACTTGCCCTTTCATTTCATTTGTGATTTTTTTCAGTTCTAAAGTCACAACCATTCAAACTACTGTATTAATTCATTTGTGACTGTCGAGACCACCTACGAGTACGAAACATGAGAATGAGACAAGTCAGTCTCTAACTCTAACACTAACAGCGGCGACTAAAAATGGAATCATCTCGGAAATCTACACATGTCCTACCTTTCGCGTCGCAGTCTTCACAATATTTGTTATCTTCGTCTTTCAGAAGAGCCGACAATATCGCCTGAAACTTATCTTGTTGAGCCTTGACTCGATCTTTCTCAGACCTCAAAGCCATTTTGACACTGGCTTGCTGACTCGTCTTTTGGGGAGGAAATCAGGAAAGGATAACCCTAAATTCACTTCCGGATCACACGCAATTGTCTTGTTTTGGGGTGTTTATCTAGCTCTAAAAGCTGTTGGTGATTACATACACCTACAACGAATTGTGCAGGATTTTTCTTAAACAAAATAGGCTATAAAGAATAAGTATATGTTGTGAAAATCCGTGAAAAGGTGAGTTTCCGTGTTCAAGGGAAACAACCCATTAGAAAACCAGGAATAATGTATGATTTGTCGACCTTCCACGCAGAAAAAGGGGGCGTGGCGTATGTGACTGAGGGTCTGAGAAAAACTGAATGTTTCATATTCTTCAGACTTCCTCGGGAAACCGAACTTAATTGCACCACTGCTCTCATGAAATTATTCATCATCATAACTGTCACATCACTTTATTTTTTCTTCTTCTATCATTGTAATTTCACTTGATGTTCTTTTACTTTTGTTTTGTTTTGAGTGCAAAACGACACTTGACTTCAGTGCCAATATTTTTTCCGTGACCTTATCCATCTGTTGCAACAGCAAACTAGTTAGTGGTCGGAGGTGTTATCATTTGACTGCGAAAAGACCTGCTACTGTTCTCAGGCATGTGGGTTGTGGTAGCCACTTTTAGTGGCACCTACATGCGGTCAAGGGGTGGGTCAGTCTGAGAGGGGGCAACAAGAGGATGTTAATTGGAGGAGGAGGAGGAGTTAGTTATGTGGAAAAGGACCCTAGACCCATCAGTCCTTGAAGCACAGGCCACCCGATTTCCAATCTCGACCTTAACTCCAACTGACTTGTGAAATAAAAAGGGTTGTCAAGTTACATATTTTGTATGTGTGAGAGAAGACATCCATTTGGAATAGGCATTTACTGTTGTACCGAGCATTTTTAATATGCATGAGAGTTTTGGACTTTCTACACAAACAGGCTCACACATGTACACATCAAGAAAGAAAGGCAACAGCACTTAGGGCAAAAGTCAAACATTGAGAGAGAGAGAGAGAGAGAGAGAGAGAGAGAGAGAGAGAGAGAGAGAGAGAGAGAGAGAGAGAGAGAGAGAGAGAGAGAGAGAGAGAGAGAGAGAGAGAGAGAGAGAGAGAGAGAGAGAGAGAGAGAGAGCATATAAACACATCTTCAACATCGCATTACTTTATTCAGTACAGTTTAATACCATTCAGTTTGTTGAGAAAATGTCATCCATAAGGACAAAATATATATGGCAGATTTCATCATTGGAAAATGGACAGGAAGCAGTCTGTATTGTGTTGAAACGATACAAAAGCATGATCAAATTCATTATGACTTTAAATTTTGTTTTCTGTTTTTATTAATGCGATTATTAATGCAGGCACACAGCATGGTCACACATATTCTCTCTCTCTCTCTCTCTCTCTCTCTCTCTCTCTCTCTCTCTCTCTCTCTCTCTCTCTCTCTCTCTCTCTCTCTCTCTCTCTCTCTCTCTCTCTCTCTCTCTCTCTCTCTCTCTCTCTCTCTCTCTCTCTCTCTCTCTCTCTCTCTCTCTCTCTCTCTCTCACAGACACACCAATTAACATGGATATAAGTATGACATCACTCTGTCCAAGTCTCTGTTTCCCCTGAAATTTCACAAATATATCAGATCATAGTACATCAAAACTCCAGTTAATTTTTCTTTGTTGCATTTTACCCATGAACAAAATTAAGATGACAACTTCTGATACCGCACACATGATAAGTCTTATTCTGATTTTGAATCAAAGATAAACAAAAATAACACTTAAAATTCAAATACCTAAACAAAAAAAGAAGAAGATCCCCCTCCCCCTTCAAGAAATGATCAATTAATTACAACATAATTGTTCCCCCCTTAAAAGCCTAAATAAAATGGAATATGTCAACTACAAATACAAGTCATCAAACTACTGATACTTTTGCATCACAATATATATACATTTCACAAAGATTATGTAATTTTTAAAGTTAATTTGTGTTGTGACTGACAAGAAAAAAATTGCGGAGTTGCATTGCACGACTTGTCTTACATACAGTAGAAAATAGCATGTGGAACTGAATGTTACCTTACTCTGGTGTGATTCTTTCTTTATTTGATGTTTAACGTCGTTTTCAACCACGAAGGTTATATCGCGACGGGGAAAGGGGGGAGATGGGATAGAGCCACTTGTCAATTGTTTCTTGTTCACAAAAGCACTAATCAAAAATTTGCTCCAGGGGCTCGCAACGTAGTACAATGTATTACCTTACTGGGAGAATGCAAGTTTCCAGTACAAAGGACTTAACATTTCTTACATACTGCTTGACTAAAATTGACTATATTCTGGTGTGATTTTCTTTCTCCAATTGAAATAAGTTGAATAAGTGACCGAACTATACACAATGAACTATGCACATGTGATTTTTGTTGTTGTTGAATACACCTCCAAAAAACAAGATTGAATTGTTCACAATCACTGGCCACATTTTTGATGATTACTCACACTTTCATTAAGAACTAAAGGACGAAGCAATTGAGTGCAATGCAACAACACAATTTTGTTTTGATTGACAGATTGTATCCTTCAGTTTTCATCATACAAGAAAAATGGTCCCCGAAAATACTGAATCAAGCACACATCATGCTCTTGTTGAATACACAAGTGCACACAGACACACCGATATAAGGTCTGGAAGCAACCGACACTCAAAATCAAATACAAACACTTTGGATTGTAAACAAATGGCAAATATTCATTAACAGACATCTACAAAAACCATGTCACAACATTCACAGGAACTGAACAAAAAGCATTCATTAAAGAAAAGTATTTCTTATTTAAAGGTGTGGGAGTACAGTCATGTTCATGCAATTTAAACAATGAAAAAGAGGTAACAAAGGGAAAAGAAACCTATGTAGATCCCCCACAAATCAATCAATTTCTATGGAAATAAAAACTAGAGAGCACAAAGGCTCAGTACAACAAAAAAAATCAGTTAAATATATACCTTTCTTTCCATGTAAATTTTTTCTTTATTTGGTGTTTAACGTCGTTTTCAACCACGAAGGTTATATCGCGACGGGGAAAGGGGGGGGGATGGGATAGAGCCACTTGTTAATTGTTTCTTATTCACAAAAGCACTAATCAAAAAATTGCTCCAGGGGCTTGCAACGTAGTACAATATATTACCTTACTGGGAGAATGCAAGTTTCCAGTACAAAGGACTTAACATTTCTTACACACTGCTTGACTAAAATCTTTACAAAAATTGACTATATTCTATACAAGAAACACTTTAACAAGGGTAAAAGGAGAAACAGAATCCGTTAGTCGCCTCTTACGACATGCTGGGGAGCATCGGGTAAATTCTTCCCCCTAACCCGCGGGGGGTTTCCATGTAAATGACTGTGTACACCTTGACAGATCTGTTCAACCTTTCACAAGGAATAGAACCATCCTTCAGCTTGATCACATTCCAAAAATCAATAGACTGGCTGATTCCCATGCAGAGTTGAAGTTTCTTGCTGAAATAATTGTGTAGATTGACATAGGTGTCGTTTACAAAATCCATTCAGTGAAGTGTTCCCACTCTGCACAAAAGCAGCCATGATGTTGATTTTTGCCATGTGTCCAAGTTGAATGATGCTTTTATCCCAGGCAAAGCTGATTTACAAGATGGTATACACCAGGATTAAGGTACCTGTATAACTACCTGCACATTTTTAACATTGCGGTTGGTATCAGAATGTGCTCCAGTTTCTATTCAAATGCTCACTCTGCAAAAAAAGAAATACTCTAGAACACAGTACCGTATTAGACCTAAAATCAAGAACTGCAGTAGTTAACAATCAAGGAACAAAAACAACAATTTCAGAGATTGCAGACAAAAAAAAATCAATATTCAGCATATGAGTTGAAAGTGTCATTTCAGTTGATACACACATTTGCACAGAATCTGAGAAGATCTTGAATATGGACTTCCTTAAATGAACAGGTTCTGTAACTGTTTCAGAACTTTACTTGCCTGTTTATTGGGATTATCTTTTGGGATTTACCATTTCATCTCTGGAATCATAACATACACAGCTTCATACTTTCAAGTAACCACAGGCATTTAATGATTTACAAACATTTATCAACCAAGATCTTCACTCAAAAAGTCACTGGGCTAAAATTGCTGATGAGTTATGGACTTTTAAAGATGCACTCTTTCTACATGAACCAGCCACCGTAGATCTGTTGAAGCTTTTTTTGCATGGGATTAACGAACCCTTTCTTTTGGACAAATACCAAATATCAACAGAATACCCACTGTCTGTGCAGGGTGGGAACTTTTTGCTGAATGAATTGCGTATGCAATAGCTGTATCAATGTGCCAAATTAAATCAGCGAAAAACTCACACCCTACACAAAAAAAGCCTGGCCATTGATTTTTGGTATGTCTTTCTTTCTTTATTTGGTGTTTAACGTCGTTTTCAACCACGAAGGTTATATCGCGACGGGGAAAGGGGGGGGATGGGATAGAGCCACTTGTTAATTGTTTCTTGTTCACAAAAGCACTAATCAAAAAATTGCTCCAGGGGCTTGCAACGTGGTACAATATATGACCTTACTGGGAGAATGCAAGTTTCCAGTACAAAGGACTTAACATTTCTTACATACTGCTTGACTAAAATCTTTACAAACATTGACTATATTCTATACAAGAAACACTTAACAAGGGTAAAAGGAGAAACAGAATCCGTTAGTCGCCTCTTACGACATGCTGGGGAGCATCGGGTAAATTCTTCCCAAGTGGAATAATATACTCACGGAATAAAATAACTTAACATTGTTTAAAATTTAATATCTCAAAATCGGAAAAAGTTACAGGAGTGATTTTTGTACCAACGTAAAGCTTGTTCAATTGCTCATTATGGGCAAAAAACCGGAATAGTCTGGCTTGTTCCCTTTTTTTGCAATTTGAGCTCAAAGACGCATGGTGTCATTTTGGAGTTTACAAACTTAGTACTGTGTGTTTGACAGCGCTGTGCGTGCACTGGTTGATCGCAGATGCGGCGAAGTCCTGGGATGGTTCTGGCAGTAACAGTAGCCGGGTGGAATCGATTACGCAGATGCTGCACCCTAATGAAGCGGTCTTGCTGAGGATTGGTGACACGGGGCCGTCCTTGGCGAGACAGGTCTCGAACGTTACCGTTGTTTTGCTGGTACCTTCTTCGCCACAAGGCAACTGATTGCCTGGTCACTCCGAATCTCCTAGCAACATCAGTATAAGTCATCCCTCCTCTCAACATCCCTATTGCGACGAGTCTATCGTTCACACACGTTCGTGGCATGGTGAAAGAGAAAGACAGAGTGGACAGTTTTGGGCAAAGAGAAAGAAACATTTTAGTGAGTTGTTCTCACTCACAAACAAACGGACAAACCAAAGGCAGTACTTTCATGCAATATTCGTGGATCAGCAGCAGACCTTTTGCAGGTTTCAAGTACGGGTAGACGTGCCCCGAGAGTCAAAGAGTGCAGGCCTACCTGTTTACAGCACACACAGCGTGCACTGGCTGTCGGCAGCGTCGGCAAGCTTAGGCGTCAGTCTAGTAAACTCCAAAATGACACCATGCGTCTTTGAGGACCAATTGTGAAAAAACTAAGCAACCGAGAACATTCCGTTTTTTTTCCTCTTCTCAGGAATTGATGGTTCTATGATCGTACCACCCCGCTCTCCTGCAACTTTTTCCGATTTTGAGATATTAAATTTTAAAACATGTTAAGTTATTTTATTCCGTGAGTATACTTGTACCCCATGTAAAAGCTTTGACAAATGTATGGTGGTCGACAAGATGGTTTACAGCGGAAGGGCCGTATCTTTAAGGAACACATGTGAGTCTTCAACTACTTTAATTTATTTGGTGTTTAATGTCATTTTCAACCACGAAGGGTTATATCGCGACGGGGAAAGGGGGAAGATGGGATCTTTCTTTCTTTGGTGTTTAACGTCGTTTTCAACCACGATGGTTATATCGCGACGGGGAAAGGGGGAAGATGGGATAGAGCCACTTGTCAATTGTTTCTTGTTCACAAAAGCACTAATCAAAAATTTGCTGCAGGGGCTTGCAACGTAGTACAATATATTACCTTACTGGGAGAATGCAAGTTTCCAGTACAAAGGACTTAACATTTCTTACATACTGCTTGACTAAAATCTTTACAAAAATTGACTATATTCTATACAAGAAACACTTAACAAGGGTAAAAGGAGAAACAGAATCCGTTAGTCGCCTCTTACGACATGCTGGGGAGCATCGGGTAAATTCTTCCCCCTAACCCGCGGGGGGTGAGTCTTAAACTACAAGTCCACTTGTTGTTCCAAAGCAGCACATAAAAAGGACACATTTTCTCCATGAGGTAGATGGGAGGAAGAGCGGAGTGATTATGCTCAGCTTGCAGTAGCCTGACAATGTATCTATTGGCATCAAAACTGCGGGACAAGAGGCTAAGAATTACACATCAGTACATATGCGGGAAGAATGCATCATTGCATCCACAAATGTGAATAGGATCATTGGACTTCAGCACCATCAATATTCTCATTTTGCAGATGAGTGAAATTTGCAAGGTGAACATTATGTAATACAATAATAAATCCACGAGGCCATGAGCAAGCAATGGAAAACATACAATATGCATCTCATATTTTTTCACACGCGGAAGCAACGTCATGAAGATATAAGCACAATCTTAAGCATAAGAAGGGAAGGAAAAATTGAACAATAATCATTTTCCAACAGTCAAGCCATGCACAACACAAAGAAAGATCAGACACAGCATTTATATAATTTTGTTGACAGGCAAGCCATATACACGCAAATAAAGCCATATTTACATGCAATCCACATAATGACACAAGAAAACAACAGCAAAACTGAAAAAAGGAACAACTTTTGTTGGTTTCACCTGAGAAAATATTGTAATCCTGAAGGAAGGCTGACATTAGAAGGGTGAGGTAAGATTGAACATCAGCTGTTCAAAATTGTTTCTTTTAATGTTGGCCCCTTTCCTGCTTCAAATTGCAGAAAGGGGGAGAGGGGTGTTTTTGTTGGTGCTACTAGTTTAAGGAAAGGACAAAACAGAAAAAAAGGGTAAAAATATGTCTTCAAATATCATCAGGTCAGAAGAATAAAAGGGAAAACAGTAGAGTTACATTACTCAGAAGGTATGCTTCCGGTATACAATGGATAGTGCCACAATTCTCCATTGGTACCGGAGGAACATTCAGAAATGTATTAGCCGTTGAGTGTACAAGATTATGACAACCACTGTCTTGAAATAAAAGGCAATTTTATTACTAATGGAGGGAGGTAGAGAGAAGAATGCTCTGACTTTTCTGAAGATAGTTAAGACAGAAATAAAAAAGATGTGCTAAATCCAATGGTAACAAGCATCCAAATCCGATACACATTTTCTGTCATTCACACTACACGTATCAACATCTGAGCTGGGAACACAGTTATTATTATCCTCCAACTTGAATGGCTTTCTCTTTACAAAACAACCAATATATCTTTCCCTCGCTTTTCTCCTTGTTGGAATTTTCCCCTTATTTTCCATTACTGTATAAACAAAGCAAAAACAATATCCGTATCACAAACATGCACAACAAGATGTAATACTACAAAGTAACAACACCAAGGTCCATTTCCAACAAATCCACTCACAAAATAACCCAAAACAACAACAACAACTAAACACAGCCATGACCAACAAACAAAAGGAATACAGAACATGCAAGCACATACTAAATTATGACAATGACAATCCCAGATAACACTTCACAGTAAAAAAAATAAAAAAATCCTGCATTAAAACCTCAAGAAAAAATCCTTTTATACAAACTGGGTATGGCCAGGTAAGCGCCCTGCAGTTTACACAGTAAATCAAATGCGAAGAAATTGGGAAATGTCTAATTCAAAACGACAAGAAAGAAAAAATAAAAAAAAATAAATCAATATGAGCAATTTCTTTTACACAAAAGTACATGTACACCTCAAGACAGTTGGGGTTGTTTTGGTTGAAATTCACTACCTTACCCTTTCAGAATTCAACATAACCCTTACAAAGTCCTTAACTTTACTGCTTTTCCTGGTTGGTTATTTCCTTTCCATGCATTTGAATATCAGCTCGTTTAAATACTCTTACCAAAACCTATACATGGAGTTGACTTTCCTCTTCACAATTTTTAGACCAAACTTAAAGTAAACGCATAAGGTTAACTTTGCTAAAAAGCACACAACAGCCTGCATGTGCTACTGCATATACCCACACGCAGCAAGGTAAAGGGAAAAAGAAAAGCTGGCAACACCTTTCCATTTTATTGCTATGGGTTTGCTACAGTTGCTCAAGATACTGCAATCGGTATTAATCCAATAACAATTATTACAAAAATGTATGTTGTTGATGACATGCAAACACTGTTTCCTCCAAAGACAGATGGCGCAAGAAATTCAAAATTTTGACAAATGCAGCGTTTTCTTTGTAGACAACAAAATCAATGACATATTCCTGAGATTAACTTGCTTATCACACTTGTTCCATACTGTGACAAATCGTTTTCACCAGTCACAGATCATCTTCATTATGCAAATTTTGTCTATGCGCACCACACCTAAGAATAATGTCCTCAAACACACGTTGTTCCCGTGTGTTTTTTTACGTAACCAGATATACTTGAGAAACAATAATAAACAAAATCAGGTCATAATAAACCGACACTAAAATAAGAACAAGGACAGATAAGAGCAGGAGAAAAAAAACCATTACTGACAAGATAATACGCTACTGAAAACTGACGTGAATTTACTCTTGGTCACATCGTTTTCTTCATTTTTTTTTTTTTAAATAGAAACAGTTGCTTTTTGCACAATAATATGCCTTATCTTCAGACTCTTCTGTTGTTCACACTCCCTCCAGAATGCTAAAAATTTTTGTGACGTATGTTCATTTTTTGTAACTAAGGGCACACATGTCGAACATATTTTCAGCTGGTTAATTTCGCCCCAGCAGGAAAAGGAATTAGCTGATTGGTCCATTCAACAAATGTTTATAAAACTGGCTGTTGGTCTGTTCATGATAACACAGTTCAGGCATACATTGATAATGATGCACAACATTGTTGCATTTAAAGCACTCTTTCTGGACACTTATCCAGGTACTACGTCATACACCCCTGAAGTATTTAAAAAAAAAAAAGTTTCTTGAAGTGCAATTTTTTTCTTGCAAATCTGCACTGTGAAACTGAACTTTGCATGCCTGATCTTATCTTTTTAACAACATCAGATCATATGGAAATATTCAGAAATGAAGGAGAAAAAACAAAAACTCACAGCTGCATTCCAAAGAACAAACAAATAATACAAACAATTCAAATAAACAATACACTACAATGGAACTTGCTAAAGTTCATTACCAGCTACCATTCATTCAAAAAAATTAACACAAACACACGCAGTTAAAATATTCAAGAAATATGAACAGACTTAGAGTTTTAAAATACTATTCAAAAGGCGACAGTAAAGACAGCACAGAAGAAAATATTATGTTATGTTCAAGAACTGAGAAACGTTGACCTGAGCTACATACAGCATGACATGCACAACATTAACCACTTTTTCATGCCTGTTGAAATCAAATTTGCCATGGCTTAACACTTAAAGAACCGACTTCACAAATTCATGAAGAAAATGGATTAAAAACAACTTACAGCAAAATACACATCCCTCTTATAAAGAAAGACAAAATAATACAAACTGCAACACACATAGGCAAAGCAAATGTGTGCCTAATACATAAGGCCAAAAAAAAAAAATGCTTTGGTTACGGTTTCATGGCCAAAAAAAATAGGGTAGGTAGGTCGATTAAACTTTTTTGTTTTTTTTTGTTTTGTTTTTTGGTTGGTCTCTCTTGAAATGATAAAAATATTTGTGTATGCAGGATATTCGAGGTATTTTCATATTGGTGTATTTGGAACCACAGATATTAATTACTTTTTCATGTTAAGAAAAGAAAACTGGACATACCCTTTAAACTGTATAGTGCCACTAGTGAACACAGTTTTCGAGAGTCATGCCAAAGTCCAGTTCGAAAGAGTCTTCGGGCTCGGCACTTATTTTCGTCGACCCAACACATTTTATCCCGAACAGTTTGCCGTCCAAAGTTGGATGAAAATCATGAAAAATGTCCACCAAGGTTGCACTCTTCGAGTACCGACTTATCAGTCGTGTTTGTTCGATAGGAACGCACTTTCCGAATACGATTGCAAATTTGCAGACGACATCTTTTTACGTTCGCGCAACGAACGAACGAACGCACGAGACTGACTTCCCTTGGATATGGGAGTTGTAAAAAGCGGAGTGGTGTCCCTTGTCGGGCTTGTTGTTGTCTGCTCGCCGGCGATCGATGTTTTCTCTGTGCCGTGGTGTTGTCGTTTTCGGTGGGTTTTTGTGTGTGTGTGTGTGGTTTTTTTGTGTATGTATGTGTTTGGTTCATTTTATTTTTAGCTTTAGGACCAAAAAAAAAGTTTAGGGTCGGCCCAAAAAGTTAGGGTCGGTCGGGAAACCGTAACCAAAGCATTTTTTTTTTTTGGCCTAATACACATCTCCTTAAAACACATGTTAATTTCTCTATGGAACAAAGGCAAACATATTACAGTATATTGCCTATTATGAAGGGAAAGTCGATATTATTGCAGGAGAAAATGATTGCTAGGTAATGGCAGACATCATGAGGAGTTAACATGGCATGATAGAATGAAACTCACACATACACACACACAATTATTTTCTCTGTAGGTATAAATTCAATGGAAAATGATGACCAGTAGGATATTTTTCATTTACATATGTTTTCGTTTAGGATGGGAGCACACACAGGTTTGGCAACAGTTTCAATACTTGACTTTTTTCTCTTCCTCTGCATTCACACATATACGCTACATTTTTTGGCAACAATGATTCATTGTGGTAACATTCTTTTACCAGTCAATGACATCTTGTAAGAGTGGGGTCCTTCAAATTTCACCAATAGAAAGTGTTTATTTGACCCTGAAAATATTCTTTTACCAGTCAATGACATCTTGTAAGAGTGGGGTCCTTCAAAATTCACCAATAGAAAGTGTTTATTTGACCCTGAAAATATTCTTTTACCAGTCAATGACATCTTGTAAGAGTGGGGTCCTTCAAAATTCACCAATAGAAAGTGTTTATTTGACCCTGAAAATATTCTTTTACCAGTCAATGACATCTTGTAAGAGTGGGGTCCTTCAAAATTCACCAATAGAAAGTGTTTATTTGACCCTGAAAATATAATGCTTTTAAATTTTGGATGCTGTCTCAAAATGTAATGCTAGTATTATTTTTTTTTCAATAGTATGAGTCTAACAGTATGCTTACTCAAAAAAACAACATGTTCTGCTGTTACAGTCGAATTTTCCTTTAAACGTACTACACGTTTTCATCATGGCTTGTAGTAAATTGGGCGTTTGAAATCCTTATCAATGACATTTTCCTTGACTTTTTGCATTGTATGCTTAAAATACTTTAACAAGAATTCAGGGCAAGTCACAATGGCATGAAACCATGACTTACAATGGAGAAGTAAAAGCAGAGAGATTTGGTCATGTTTTAAACCCTTCAACATTTATTTCTCTTCCTTGGAATGTAAAACTATCTTACTGGCTTCTGTAATTGCATCTTCAACAAAAAAAAAATCATTACAAAAGATAAATCTGAAGATCACTTGCAAGCGCACACAATTCTGGAATAAATCACTGAATGTTAAGATGAATGTTGACTTGAGTGATAATGATGGTATAAAATACTCCAACATAAAGTTGATAAATATATTACATATAACATACTGAATGCAATAATTCTTATTGTGAGCTAAGCTTTTGTATGGCACAATAAATGCTGCTACTTCTAATAAAAATAAAAATAGGGTGGGGGTGGGGGTGGTTGGAAGGGGTGAATCGTTTCTTGGAAAACATCTTTCTTTATTTGGTGTTTAACGTCGTTTTCAACCACGAAGGTTATATCACGACGGGGAAAGGGGGAAGATGGGATAGAGCCACTTGTCAATTGTTTCTTGTTCACAAAAGCACTAATAAAAAATTCGCTCCAGGGGCCTGCAACGCAGTACAATATATTACCTTACTGGGAGAATGCAAGCCTCCAGTACAAAGGACTTAACATTTCTTACATACTGCTTGACTAAAATCTTTACAAAAATTGACTATATTCTATACAAGAAACACTTAACAAGGGTAAAAGGAGAAACAGAATCCGTTTGTCGCCTCTTACGACATGCTGGGGAGCATTGGGTAAATTCTTTCTCGTCCCAACCAATATGGGACTCCCCCTAACCCGCGGGGGGTTTGGAAAACATTGCATTTCACAAGGAGGGAAGCTTGACAAAATCATCGGTGACATCCTTTTTTCTACTGTGAACAGTTTTTGACTTTATGCATATATATATACGTACACGCTGTAATTAATGTAGTTTTTGAACCCCGTAAAAACGTCAGTCTCTTTGACAAAATCAGGCACTCTCAATCTTTAGTTCATCCAAAATCTCTCTTCCTACCTCTATCCCCCACACACACACACACACCGTTTCTCTCTTCCTTTCTCCCTCTCTCTCATAGATATTCTTCTCCTTTCGTTCTTTCTTCAGCACTGTCACACCCATTGATGCTATAAACCGAATCGGTCCTTGATGAGACACATAAGCTTCTTCTTGCCCTTGTAGACCAGCTTCATGTTCTCGATGAGCTGAGCGAACTGCAAGTGCCCGTCGTGGGCCAGGAGGAAGGTGTCGCGAGCCTTGCTCAGAAACTCAATGAAGTCAGCGTAGTGGCGGGGGCTGATGTGAGTCAGTTTGGAATGTGTGGTCTGGATGTAGGCGTAGATAGCTGCCTCCATCAGCTGCCGCAGTGGCTGTTTGTCGTAGGAGAGCAGCTTGAGGCCGCCGCGGGCCCGCTTGTTGTCCGAGCTGGCCAAACCTGGTGCTGTCAAGGTGCAGCGGCGCAGAATGTCTGACAGAACCACGGCGCACTGCACGTTCTTGACCAGAATGGGGACCAGCGTGGCCAGCTCGTGGCGGCCGAGGGAGTGAGCAAGGAGGCAGGCCCAGTGGATGTCGTTGATGGCGGGGTGGGTGTCCTGGTTGTAGGCCAGGTGCAGGTTCTTCATGGCCAGGGCGGCTAGACGGAACGCGCGGTGGGGATAGCCCAGGTGCTCCATGTAGCGGGCGATGTTGAAGAGCTGCGAGGAGTTCATCACGTGGGCGGCTGCTTCCACCACAACCTGAACAAAGAAAGCATTGCTCGTTAGATTTGGTTGATGAAATGAAAAGAAGAGACTTGTAACAGAATGCAACAAGAAGAGCAAACGCTCGATCGAGTCACTTTCGCAGTTCTGAATATTATATGAGGCATCAGATGGACAGGAAGAAATTGCTATTCACAACACAATACAGATGTAAATAATTTGATGTAAAGAATAATCCTATAAAGTTTGAATCAAATCCGATGAATAGTTTCAGAGATATGATATTTCAATTTTTTTCCTTCAAGACATACCTGTGACCTTGAAAAAGGTCAAAGGTCACCAAAGCAGACGTCAAAGTGTAGAGGTCACTGGGAGTCACGTTCACATAAAATTTGAGCCCGGTCACTTTGATAGTTTCCGAGAAAAGCCCAACGTTAAGTTGTGTGTTGCCGAACAGAAAAGGCTAGTTATCTCCCTTGTTTTTCTGATAACGTTCGTAAAAGGCTACAGATGTAAATACTTTGATGTAAAGAATAATCCTACAAAGTTTCAATCACATCCGATGAACTTTGTCAAAGATATAAAATGTCTAATTTTTCCTTTGACGCTGACCTGTGACCTTGAAAAAGGTCAAAGGTCAACGAAACCATCGTTAAAGTGTAGAGGTCATTGGAGGTCACGACTAAACAAAATATGAGCCCGATCGCTTTGATAGTTTCCGAGAAAAGTCCAACGTTAAGGTGGTGTCTACGGACGGCCGGCCGGACGGCCGGCCGGACGGCCGGACAGACTAACACTGACCGATTACATAGAGTCACTTTTTCTCAAGTGACTCAATAAAGAAGGAACGTTCGACAATAATTCACTAGATCTTTGTTTCAGTAATTATTTGCTCCCTTTCTTTATAGTTTGTGTAGTGTTCTTTTTTCTCCATCTAGCACGGCAACGGGAACACTGAAAAATAAGACATTTCCATCTTAAGTTCAGTTGAATGCAGCAAAGAAACCATACACAGGGGCAGAGCAGTTAAGCCCGAGGGGGGGGGGGGGGGGGGTTACAACCTGGGGTCCAGGGGTCGGTAGAGGTGGGGTACCGTGGCAACGCCCTGTTGGGGAGTCTGGGGGGGGGGGGGGGGGGGGGGGGGGGGGGGGGGGGAGCAAAGCCCCCCTAAAGCTGAAAATGTTAGCTATCTTATCAACAATTTGTGGCTTATTAGTGATTTTAAACATGATCAACTGGTGTCAGCAGCCACTCATTATTTCTTTTAAAGTTAGTATGAAATAATGGCAATTTATCTTCCATGATATCTGCTCCCGACATCATATAGTATGGTTAGAAGAAAGACATGTCGCATAGGAGTGGCAGTTAAAACTACAAAAATGATACTGATTAAACAATTAACACTTCCCCCGGCTTTACAGACAGAAACAACAACATTCACAATTTTTATTTATTTATTTATTTATTTTTTTTTTTTTTACAGCTGATTCCGGAACCCCTGGAACCACCCCCCCCCCCCCCCCCCCCCTAATCCGCCCCTGATACAGCTATACTCCCAGCGTTCCTACATCCCCGAACAAGTTAGCCAGCCAGCCAACTAGAGCGCTAGAGAGTGTTGGAAATTCTAAAGGCCAATTATTTTGCCCAGGTTTTCTTCTTTAAACAATCAAATATTTTCTCCAAAGTGTGACTGAGAAGTTGACAACACTTGCCTGATACGCAGCCTCAAATGCTACTGGGTCTTTCTCACATAGGTTGAGGGCGCAGAGGGCACAGTTCTGTGGGTCTCGCTTGGCGCACTGCAGGGCCAAGGTACGTGCACAGCTGGCAAGCTCCTCTCGTTGCTGGTAACGCAACCCTAGCTGTATCATCGTGGCTTGGGACATCACCGAAACTGCCACAGTGGCTGTGAAATAGACATTTTTGTAAATAAATAAAATAAATAAACAAAATGCACACAACTGTCAAGCATTTCAACAGTTCACACAAGTCAGAAATAAATAGCAGCTGAACTGTACGAGCTCAGTGAAGGTTAGCGAAGAAGCATTCAATGTCTCTTCTGACACTAGTTAAATATTTTAGCTTCAGCACACACAAAAATAACAGAATAAAAAAACAAGCAAGGTATGTTTTTTTATTCTGAATTTTGGAACGTTGGCAGTCTATTTGTTTTTGGACATCAGCAAACAGACAATTCTGCCGAAGCAGAAAACAAATCCTTGGGTAAGACAAGCATGGCCAACTCACTTGTTGCTTCAATGGGTGCGAAGTACTGGTACCACTTGTGCATGATGTCGATGAGAGCTTGCACTCCGAGTTCAGTGGCGCACGTGACTAACCAGCGCACCATCTCACGGCGCCGCCAGTTCAGTGTCATCAGAGTCATGCGCATCACCTGTAAATATCATAACACAATGTGTGAAAGAGTGATGACGGTCACTTCACACTGGTAAAATGCATGTATTTTGACAGTGTTTTGAGCATGCCATGATGAAGTTGCAAATTCAATTCATTTGGTCTTTACTATTCTAGCTGTTGTTCCTGCGTCAAAAGCAATCAAAGTTCAAGGGAGAGATTACTTGCATTCATGGAAAAACTGTAAAATGCCATCACAACCAGTTGAACTGATCGGCTGCCAATCTCTATTCCGGTATTTTCAAATATCATCCAGTTTAAACATCGTAATCTTTCAGGTACAAAGAACACTTAACACACTTCTCAATCCAATACTTGCAATCAAACTACACTGAAACCCAGCTAAACCTGTAAACTACAACAAATTTCCAATCAACACAAACACTGAACTTCTCCATCCAGCGCATGCAATCAACCATACTCTAACACACACCTGCAGGCCCAATTCGAAGGCCGCCTTCAGGGCAGGCATGCACTTGGGACCGTCCGGGGGCGTGGCTATCTTGAAGGCATCCTGCGCTAGCTTAAAGAGCTGGGAAGAGCTGTGGATGTGTCGCTGAGCACACTCCAACACCTGCTGCAGTCGCACCACATCGTCTGCAAAGAAAATCGAATGAATGATGAGTTTCTGAACAGCAGTTGCCAAGTTCATTAAGTGTCGCCAGTACATGGGTAGCGAGAATATCGCCTACATAAGGTACCATGCTGCCCAAGTAATTAGCTTAGATGGGAATCAATTATTGATGAGAAACATGGGTTTTTGTGAGTTTTTTTGTGTTTTTTTTAGATATGTCTATACAAAAATTTGTTCTACTTCAAAGAGACTATCTTTATTATGTTAATAAAACAAATTAAAAAATTAAAAATAAAAAGCACATAATGTCACGGTTATTTTTTTAGCCAGAATATTGCTATCTTAAAATCAAACAGTTTTATACCTTATCAATTTAACCTATAGATGGTATAACACAGCAATTTGGCAATGTTTCAAAATGTGGACAAAGACAATTTAGAGCTGCTCACCTGCTTCGCGCAAGTGTGAGTGGCACAAATAAGGTCAAAGGAATGAGCGTTAATTCCAAAGGGTATGGCGTAAAGTCCTAACGGCACAGTAAAAGAGATTCTTTCTTCTTCTGCGTTCGTGGGCTGAAACTCCCACGTACACTCGGTTTTTTTGCACGAGTGGATTTTTATGTGTATGACCGTTTTTACCCCGCCATTTAGTCAGCAATACGCCGCTTTCGGAGGAAGCATGCTGGGTATTTTCGTGTTTCTATAACCCACCGAACTCTGACATGGATTACAGGATCTTTTCCGTGCGCACTTGGTCTTGTGCTTGCGTGTACACACGAAGGGGGATAAGGCACTAGCAGGCCTGCACATAAGTTGACCTGGGAGATCGGAAAAATCTCCACCTTAACCCACCAGACACGACCGGGATTCGAACCCACGACCTTCTGCTTTGGAGGCCGGCGTCTTACCACCAAGCCATTGCGCCCGTAAAAGAGATAAAAACACAGCTAAAGTGTATATGTTGGTGTTTTTTTCCCCCTTTCTTTTTACCTGACACTAGCCACTGTGGTCTAACCCTGCTCCCCATATCTCTCAGCATTCACTAAGTAGCTCTATGCACCAGGAGGATCCAGGTCATATTTACCAACATGTACAACAGAGCGGCTAAAATGACTTACTTTTGGCTGCAGCAAGCAAAGTGGCTGCCAACTGGCACTGCTGGATCTCAACATGACTGAGGACGAACCAGCGTGGGAAGCGAGACAACATGGCCGACCCTACGTTGTTCATGCTCTCCTCTAGGCTCAAGTCATCTGTGTTCTCCAGTACAGGCAACCTGTTTAAAAAAAGATACATGTATATATATGTAGCATGTTCGGCAGTGAAGCAGAGACAGCAGATGATAATCATGGTGTTCCTGTTGCCTTCAAAGTTGTTTAATTAACGCCAGGCATTCCCACTAATAAAGTCACTAACAAACTAACAAAAAACCTTCTCACAACCATGGCAAACAAACACACAGGCATAAACAGACAGACAGACAGACAGACAGACAGACAGACACACATATAGAGTGACACAAAAACAAAGGCATTCAGACAGACTACTCTCCCCCTTCCCCAAACTCTAGACAAAGCGTTACAGAAGAATGCAATCTCTTACCAAATGGCACAACTACAATGCTTATGTACTTCCACCAAACTCTTACAATTTAAATCATAACATGCAAGATGAAAACTAACCAAACAAAACCAAACAAAGCGATACAGAAGAATGCGATCTCTTACCAAATGGCACAACTACAATGCTTATGTACTTCCACAAAACTCTTACAATTTAAATCATAACATGCAAGATGAAAACTAACCAAACAAAACCAAACAAAGCGATACAGAAGAATGCGATCTCTTACCAAATGGCACAACTACAATGCTTATGTACTTCCACAAAACTCTTACAATTTAAATCATAACATGCAAGATGAAAACTAACCAAACAAAACCAAACAAAGCGATACAGAAGAATGCGATCTCTTACCAAATGGCACAACTACAATGCTTATGTACTTCCACAAAACTCTTACAATTTAAATCATAACATGCAAGATGAAAACTAACCAAACAAAACCAAACAAAGCGATACAGAAGAATGCAATCTCTTACCAAATGGCACAACTACAATGCATACTTCCACAGAACTCGTAAAAACAATTTAAATAAAAATGCGCAGGACGACAACTCACCTCATGGCCCGCATGCCGACTTGGTAGGCCAGGTCTGAGTCGTAGGTGAGCAGGTTGGAGAAGAGGTAGCGAGCAAACATGTGCATGGGGTAGCTCTCTGGGTGGATGCCCTCGCCTAGGCCACTGCCCGGCCCACCTGCACAACACACACACACCAACACTCATGTACACACCATGGGAAAAAGCCTCTAAGGTACCTCCACAAATCTGAGAGAATCAGGTCTTACTTAACCAGAGATACAAGTCTAAAGAAAGAGACAGACAGACAGACAAACAGACAAACATACAGACAGAGCAAAACCTATACACCCCGTATTATATATATATCGGGGTGCAAAAAGGAGGGAGTCTTAAAATGGGAGTATATTTACAAAGGCTATGAACAGCAATAGTGAGGGAGTTTTAAACTGAGGGGGTCTTAAAAGGGGGGTTCCACTGTTTTACGCCTAAGACTAAGAGAGAAGTATTCAACTCTTTGTTTTCTTCTTAGCCCATGTGAATGTTCTGTTTTGTCTATAATTAAATGTTCCATAAATGTACCTTTCTTGATTTTCGATTCTTGATTTTGGGATGTCGACAGTCTTTTTTTGATTTCTTCCTGGACAGACTTGTCTCAGTTTGTCTTTGCTAACCTAATGCTTCCGAAATAATGTTTACAAAATGGACAGTGGTTAATCTTGACGAGGAACAATACAAATTCAGATTACGCATTCAGAACATTTCCAATACAAACTTTACACTACAACTCAAAATGAAACGTACACAATAAAAAGGGGAAAAAGCCTCAATCTCCACCCAAAAAGTTTACACCATTCATCCTGCAAGATTTGCTCACCTTCAAGAAGCAAAGTGACTTGACGCTGTAGTACCCGAAGCAGTGTGGGGTCAAGGTCAATGCTCTGCAGGCGTTCCAACAGCCGCTCTTCTTGCTTGCAGGCTTTCTCTTGGGCGTAGAGGCCGTGCGGCATTGGTCGTTGTTGACCCAGGCCTTAGCACACAAACAAAACATATGAAATATGGGATGTTTAGATAGATGCATCACAAATTCATTATAGGAATGAAATACAGCTTGAATTAAAACAGTTATACCAAAAGAAAAACTATATTTGCAAAGACTGAGAAAATGACAGATAGAGCAAGAAACACACACACACACACACACACACACACACACACACACACACACACACACACACACACACACACACACTTTGGAAAGAAAACGGAGTAGACAAAATGCGGAAGTTAACGAACAGAGTTCACCAATCTAACCACTTTCCTCCCTCAACACAGTCCCCTTCCCCCCTCCTTCAACATGTGCGCACATCTTACCTATCAAAGCAACTTCAAAAGCTAGTATGAGGTAGGTTTGCCCAGATTCCACTCCTCCAGGCACAGGGATATGATGCAGACGTTTGCGATTTTCCCCACTTGGCTCAATACTCAAATGGCGGCTGCTGATCTCTGGAAGCTGGTCTTCAGATGCTACGCAGGCCTCCGCCAAGGTGTCGAACAAAACGCCAATGGGGTCCAGTGGATGCCCCACCCATGCTGTGGAGTTTGTTGGGGTTCGACTACTGGAAGACGCTCCATTCCACAATGCTGAACTGGATCGATCTGTTTCAGAAGAGGAAGGATTACAAGAAATTAGCGATGCATAAGAAAACTCATTGCATGCATAAAGATGAACTGGATCGATCTGTTTCAGAAAAGAAAGGATTACAATTTACAAGAAATTAGCAATGCATGAGGATACTCATTGCATGCATAAAGATGGGGTAATTCTTTCACACTCAAAGTCAAATCATGGAAGTTACATCAGACTAACAAATGTCTGTTTTAACTTTTAAACTGAGCAATATATCACTGATATGCACCAACTATTGATTACATGTACTATTTTTAGTGCTTGTCTCGCATGTACATATTTTTTCTACCTCATTACAACAAATGTTCACTGCATACACACATCACACTCACAAGAAATACTCAACACATCAAAACGATTTCTTCTAAGAAAAATTGCCTTTCTTTCTTCCGTTTTATTGTTGTTTTGTTGTTGTTTTTCATCTTGTTTTTCTTTCACTAAATAATATTCTTGCTAAAATAAAAGGCACCATATCTAAACTGAATCTTGCACATTCAACTCCATTTTCCCACAATTATTTCCATTTCAAACAAATCATTTCATATCAATGACTGCAACCTTTACTCACCAAATGGTTGCGTATGCTTTTTATGACAGCTTGCCTGGCAAGTGGCAAGCTTTGCTTTCATTGTTCTGACGATTGCAACAGCCAGTCGTAATGCTTCTTTTATGTGACCGTGGGAACGCAGGGCATCTACTCTTGCACACGCAGTGGGTAAATGTTCTGCGAGAAAATAACATAACAACCAAAGTTAAAGTCTAAAACTGTTCAAACATGATGATTTTTTTAGAACAGGCACACCAATTCCCAATTTTTTTACACGAACATTCTAATATCAATAACTGAAGTAGCACAGCTGTATCTCAATAACTGAGGTATACATTAGTTTTCATAAAAAAAAGTAACTGTCACTTCTTGTGGAACCGTTCTCAATACTTGACATTTGAACAAAACATTCTGCAGCTATGCCTACTGTTTTTCAATACTGCCCTACCTACAGGGTCCCCACTGGTTTTTAGAAACAAAATTCCATGACTTTTTCATGACTTTCCATGAGCCTCAATAACATTTTCCATGACTAGATCCACAGGTCGCCATTTCCGAACACGCAAACTTTTTACGTCTTGTCACTGCCAGTTTTGACACTGGCTTGCTTTGCACTGAATTTGAGTCAGTTTCTACGCAGTGTCTCTTCGACAAGCAAGTCAAGCATTTGCTACGCAGTCAGATTATCGGTAATGTTTGCTGGTCCTGTCATTTCACTAAACTGGACCACAGGCGGAAGGTATCGGTCCAGTGAACGATACCTTCCGCCTGCGACTGGACCAGCCACTGTTTGTATCCATCTGCACTTTCGTAAATTCCGTTTCGTAACCGTCACTGTGACTTGACGAACTGTCATTTTTTTCACCGCGATACACAGTTCATTGCGAAGATCTTCCTTGGTAATTCGTTCCAATTCCGCATACTTTTTGTTGTCAAGAAACAACTCGAAAGAAAGTTTCAAACTCATCATCCTCCATCTTGCTTGTCGAAGCGCTAAAGTACTTTATCGATGCAAAAACAAAAGCAGAAAACTTTGACGAAACCGACTCAAATGCAGCGCAGACGACACGACGAGATAACGGAAGGAAGTGAGCCTCGCTTTGGCTCAAGTGCCGTTAAAAATACCGTTATTCTCGTATGCAAATACGAACGAGAAGTTGGTCATACGAACAAGCCTTGTGCTGGCGACGCAAATCGCTGCTGGCTGGCAAAGGGAGGGGGGTGGGGGGGGGGGGGGTGAATGGCTGGGCGACGAAAATAGCCGCTGGCGTGCTAAAGGTTACTTTTTTTCTCTTTCTTATTTTTGTTAAATTCCATGACTTTCCATGACTTGAATTGAAATTCCATGACTTTCCAGGCCTGGAAAATTAAAAATCAAATTCCATGACTTTCCAGGTTTTCCATGACCTGTACGAACCCTGTACCTATAAAAGAGACACTAGGGACATCCAGATTCAACCTTCGTCAGACGAACATTCGTCGGTGGTGGGGATTTCCTCTCTATTTTTAACTGTGTGCCTCAATGTGCATGCGCTTGGTTTTTCGCGCCCACCACTGCTTGCCGAAGACCGGGATATGCGTGGTGAAAAAGGCGTGTTTGACGAACCTCAATCAGCAATCTTCGTGAGTACTAACTCTTTTAGTCCTTTTCATAATGTTAAAAATATTTTTTATGTGCACAGTGTTAAAGTTTAATATCTTTACGACGCTTCTGTGGACTGTGCATCTGTAAACTGTTCATTTTGGAGGCCTAGTGCATGAACACGGATACCCACACAAAACTCAGAACTTGAGTCGACGGGCGACATATTCTGCCAATTATCTCCCTTGATCTCTCTTGCACAAGACACTTGTTTCCACTAGGCCTATTTGTTTTAAAGTAGAGAGATTTTACAGGAATGAATCTAAAAATCGACTTTTTTTCAGTGTTGCTTGTGTACCCAGCATATTCAGATGTCTGGAATATTCCGATAAAAAACACTCGTCATATATAACACTACTCGTCATCACTGTTTCGAAAAAAGACGAACGCGCACGAAGAACTTCGCGTAGATCTGGACCGAAATTGGAAAGTGGTGACCGTGACGGAATGTGACGTCACCACTTCAACAAACTCGCGAAGATCGGAACTCACGAACTTTTGACGAAGGCAAATCTGGATGTCTCTACTCTTTCCTTTCTTCACTACATTTACAATGTATCACGGTCACAGTATTATTACACAGACTGTTGTTTAATTCTCCATTACATATGGCACAGTGACATGACAAGACACATATTGACGTCCTCATGGAATTTTGACGTAGCTAATTTTAGACAGCTTTTTAGCAGAAGGCCAAAACTGATTATTTTTATCATCAAATAGTGTTCATATTTGCACCTGGTGTGGATAAAAAAAATTCTAAAAATGTTAAATCACGTATTGTCCGTCGTATTTTAGAGAATATTTCTCATGGAGAATGATTAACTTTGTCTGAAGCACAAAAACATCAAAATCACCAAGAATCAAGTTACTCCAAATTCCAGGATGACGACGATATATATCAAGAATCAATGTCCACGCTCATTCAAAACTAATTCTGGTCAGTCACTCACCACTCCAGAGAGGTAAATTATTGCTGCTGAAGAGGTCTTTCTTGGAAGCGGAGAGGGAGGGTGAGGGGGGCGGGGAAGACCACGAAGACTGTTTGAGGATGCTCTGCAGGTGTTTGTCGTTCCAGGTAAGTACGCTGGCCTCCAGCGCGTGATGGAAAACCGTCCGCTGGTTGCTGGAGCTCCCGGAGGCGCTCCGATGCTGGCGGATCTGACCGTGGTTGATTGTGAGGTCGGATCCAAGATGGCTGTCGCCGTCCTCCAGGGGACAGACGGAGCACTGAGACCAGGAGGTCAGCAGCTGGCGAAAGTGTTGCCGATCTGCACTGGTGCTGTGGGGGTTGAGCACCACACATACCCATAGTGACCCTGTGGGGAGATAAAAACGTATTACACTTTCGTTTTGTTTGACGGTTTCACCTTTTTACAGGCTATTCTGGGCAGTCTTCAAATACATTGTCAGCAGGCCTCCATGAGATAAGACAGACTTTAAAAACATCACTGAACAGAAAAATATAAAGCTATCATCATTTAATGAAACAGAACAGGATGGCTGACAGAGGAAGAATAGAAACAAAACAAAACAAAAATTAGGACCACATAACAAGAAGGAAACTGACATGTTGAAAAAAAGTCTATAAATACACTGCAAAAAAAAGAAAAAAAGAGACAACTTGAAAGAGGACATTGTAACCACACACAAAAACACCATACAATCCCTCTGTGAATTCTACTTGAACATCCCAATAGCTTCAGCAAAAAAACACAGCAGACAAGTCAAGTAAAAACTTACCAAGCTCATCCCAAAACTGCCGGCACTTGTCTGTTAGAGGTGTACCCTGAGCTCGCCACACGGTCAACCGAGGATCAGCCAGAAACTGCTCCGTCATTAGCGTCAACATCCTGGCACCGTTGGAATCCCGTGCTCGAAGCATTTCACGAACCTAGAAGATGACAACAGGATTCAATGATGCACAACGCAAGAGTTACTTTATCTTCTTCAACAGCGGATTATGTGACTGTCTATGCGAGGAGTTGGGATTTTTATTTAGGTATGGTGGATCAAGGTCACTGAAATGAATTTTCTTGGAGAATTACTTGACAAAGACAATAATAAGCAACTAACAGGATTTTATAAAAACAGGCATGGGAATTTCAAAATAAAAAAAACTCTGGGGGGACCAGCGGAAGGAAAACGAATTTTATTTTTAGCATTTTAGACCAATATTTTGACAGTTCTCGTGTAAGCAAATAATGGATAGAGAGACAATAGTATACATATAATTTAATTCACCTTTTTTTGCCGGGGACAATATTTTACTTTCGCTGAAACGTAATTTCCTTTTCGCAGAAATAATTTTGCGGAAAATGTCCATGCCTGATAAAAATATATATTAAGGAATATAAAAAGGCCAATAATAGGAATTACACAAGAGAAACATCTGATCTCACAAAACAACAAGAAAGAAAAAAGTATCCTCTGTCCCTTCTTCCCTTAAATTAACCCTTCTTCTTTGCACCCTCCCCCCCTCTCCCACCCCCCTATCAGCTCCCAAGCAGGTCACTGAAAGCCAGTCAAGTAATATGAATATTTAACCCATCAAGTAAATCCCATGTCATCCCTCCTATTGTAGATGATTCACAAACAACAAAACACACACAATTTCTCACCTTAGCAAACATAGAGGCCAGTTGTGAGAAGGCAGTGAGGTAGGCACCCTGACCCAGACAGGCGCGCACCTGTTCTCGCACCTGTTCCTCATCCAGGTGCCAGGTGTGCTCGTCATCCACAGATGCACCGGCGGTGGGGTCAGGTGCCCCTGTAAATTAAATGCGCAAATCGATAAGCACTCTATATTTTATTATAATAACAAAATCAGATTTTGTGAAATGACTCTAAATTGATGTGCCTCAGGGGGAAAATTCACTTCAGAAGTGTTTTGGGCAGCCAACCAAGAGTTCTATTTGTGAAGGATAATCCAATAGCACATTTCAGACACTTAAAGCTAAATAAGCTATATATATTACTTTTTTCGCAGTATGCTATAGTTGACCTTAGAATATAACGCTTCCGAGGAAAAATGAACTTCACAATTGCTGTTGCATTCTACCCAGAAGTTTTAGTTGCTATGGATAATCCCATGGCCTATTTAGAGTAAAACTACCTGAAAAGGTGTGAATTGTATCAAAATAAATATGGATACTCCAAACAAAAGGTAGAGTTGAACCTGTCTATACTGGCCACTCAAGGTACTACCTCAAAGTGGTTTTTAAAACAAGTGGTCGTTATGGAAAGATGAATTCTACAGGAAAAAACTCGCTAGGGATCCTTTTGGGTGGTCGTAATAGGCAGGTGGTCGTTATCAAGAGGTGGTCGCCAGGGGAGGTTCGACTGTATTAGCTACAGGCTCTACATCATACTCTACCCTTACATTCTGTCAGAGCACAGGAAATCTTGGACACTCCTAGGTTCCCAATGCATACTTAATGTTCTATGGGCTTTTGACACTTGCTCAATGCAAGCTCTGATGTAATTCAGAAAAGTGGCAAACCAGATCAACAATTTATGGCTTTAGAGTATCAATAAATACAATATGTTTTCTCCAGGGTACAATCTTAAAGGAGACTAAAGGCTGACTATGAGGTCAAAACTGGCTTAACAAAACAAACAAAAGCACAAAGCAATATACATTGAACTTTTATCCCTGAATGAACTATGAACACTAACACTTACTTCCACTAACACTTACTTCCACTAACACAAACTACCAGGAAAAAGATTCTAAAAAGGATAGGAAAATTAAATGAATTACCTGGCAGGAGGTTGATTTCTGATTCAGCTTGGAGGATTTCATCAGCGATACGCTGAGCTGTGGGTAAAACCTCTGAGTGGTGTTCTGTGATGAGATACTGAGCAAACTTCTGTAACTGCTCTCTGTTCATCTGAAGCAGGGTTTCTGCACACACACATATAAGTAAACGAATGAATGAATGAATGAATGAATAAAATAAACAAATAGATGAATGAATGAATGAACGAATGAAGGGAAAAAAAGGGAGAAAAAAAAGAAGAAGGAACAAACAAATTAACGAACTAACGAACGAACGAACGAACGAACGAACGAACAAACAAATGAACGAACAAACATCAGTTAACTAGGCTATTAAGCTAACCATCACATTCCTGTGATAATAAAAGACCAAACTGAAAAGAGGGCACTCTCCTAGCTCGTTGCTCAAGTGGTCCAGTCACTGTATTACTATTAACCAGATAATTCTGGCATTTTACCAGTTAAAACTTTTAAATACTGGAGAAACATCATAAACTAGTCAACACTACTGATTGTTTGTTGCGTTTCACATTTTCCCACATGGAAATAAAACTGTCAATAGGTTGTGTTCAGATTGACTGACAGCTGTGACTCAGAGTGACCAGTTTTTGAGGAAGCTATTTTTCCCAATTATTAAGTGATGCCAGTTTATAAAATATCTACCACCATCACTGTGCCTCCTTGTGACAGGCAAACTATAAAAGATAAATTTACAGATTTCATTACTTAGATTTGCAAACAACTATACGAGCACAAACTCTCACGGGAAACAAAAACCTCATTTGATTTCTTCATCTCTGAAGTTTTTAGAAAGAGAATTGCATCATGTACTTAGATGTATGATCTAGCCCGTTACTGGCAGCACATGTTTATTGACAGATGTGTCCCAACATGTGCTAACACGTGCATCCCTTACCCCCCTACCCCCACATAAACCTAAAATAGTTACATTCAATCAGCAACAAAAGCAGACCAAACAGTATCAGACCAAACAGTATTGCATTCAGCGCCAGCGGTGCATGATGACAGACTTATCTTTTTCACTCGCAATAATGGAAGAGAAACATTTTTTGTGTTGAATTTTTATTTCACTGATGTCACTGTAAAAGAACTCATGAAATGTAAAAAAGAAATAAAATCCAATCATCTAGAAACCCTAACGGCACTTTCATTCTGCTAAAACAAATTGTGAATAAGGTTTTCAAATCAAATTGTGTGCCTTGGTATGATTCTTTCACATCTGTTGAGATTGTGCAACACCTTATGTTCAATCTTCTCACCTGAGATTGGCACTCGTAGCTGCACATGGTTGGCTTTGCGGATGCGGTAGAGAGACAGAGCCACCACATGCTGGCACCAGAAGATATCCTTGTTGCCACAACCGCATTTTACTGAGGTAATCTTGCACCTGCAACAGAGCAATTCCTCTGTAAACTGCATGCAAGCTGTGTGAATGAATACTGAATTGACTAGGTTGCTCATGAAACCATTTCATGTAGGTGTATAAAGCAAAGAACAAAGGGAGAGGTGTCGGGTGGTTGTGGGCAAGGGGCTATAGAATTAGAAGAGCCAGAGGGAGGAAAAGGAAAGAGATGGAGGTGGTGGGTACATGGACTTTCTCCACATAGCTACTGTAAAGCCGCTTGGGATTTGCATTATTTTCATTAAATCACATGCAAGCATTGTAAAACATAGAAATAAATTTGAATCAGGTATGCATACCGGTACTCTCTCATTCACAAATACTGTCACTCACACAGACTGACAGTAAGAAATAATATGTAGCTTGCAATGCCAGCAGTCACACAAATACAAACAGAGAGAGGGGGGAGAGAGAGAGGGGGGAGAGAGAGGGGGGAGAGAGAGGGGGAGAGAGAGGGGGAGAGAGAGAGAGAGGGGTGGAGAGAGAGGGAGAGAGGGGGGGGGGAGAGAGAGGGGGGGAGAGAGAGAGGGGGAGAGAGGGGAGGGAGAGAGAGAGAGGGAGAGACAGACAGACAGACAGACAGAGACAGGCGGAGAGAGACTGGGAAACAAACAGACAAAGAGAGCAAGTCAGCCAGACAGAGACATAGATACTGAGATAGAGTGACACACACTGACAAGAACAGACAAAGAGAGTACCGGTAGAAATACACCATGCATACCCGATCTCATTTTTCAAGTGCCACCACCACCCTCCACCAGAACACCGTCGACACCAACAGCCATACGGGCAAATTCAATAAAACTCTGTCACTGTGATAGCCATTAGATCATCTAAATCAAGAGCCATCGGGGAGGAAACCCCACAGTGGAACGGGCCCCAGCTGCGCAAAAGGATGCAGGTAGGTGGAGGGAATCAATACGGCATACGATATCCAACCCGGGTACTATCACCAGAGGCCTTGGAATGATACCAGCAGATGGTGCATTTAGACAGGTTGGCCTTACAATCTCTACTGCAAGAGAGAGTTATTTTCTATTTTTGCTTCTCATAAAAGATACTCAAGCTGAGGGAACAGAGGGGTGTAAACGTTTGGGAGGGGGAAGTGTTTATGTGTGTGTTTGGTGAGGGGGGGGGGGGGGGGAGGCGGTGGATGAACATGACAGGCACAAAAACAAAATCATACAGAGCATGGTAAAAATTACACTATACAAGGGGAAACGAAGAGTGGCAGGAAAGTGTTCTAATCCCAGAGGACTGAAATAAGGGCGTGATGCAATGAAGCACTGCCGACGAACACGCAACAAGGCAGAACAAGTTACTCCCCCCCCCCCCCCAAAAAAAAAGACATCAAGAAACGGCCAAAATGAAACAGAAAGTAGGACAACAGAGGCAATGACCACCCAGAACCCTGCACCACAGATACTAAACTCACTTCTCAAAGAACACAAAAACTACACCCAGCAAAAACGAAAGGAAAAAGAAGAGACGAAAGAGGGAAGAGACGAGCAGACGACCAAAGTGTTTGGCAGGCCATTGTTCCGGGCAAAAGATCAATACCGCAGTTGATAATCAAAACTGAGCCCGTCCCATTTGCATAATTTGCCTCTATTTGCATTAAGACGCCTTCAATCTTCCACATATTGACTTCCCCGGGGACCCTCCAGGCGCTGGCCCTAAAAAAAATTGCTGTGACTCTTTATCCGTTTGTCTGAAGATATTGCTTTCAATTTGGTTGAGTAATCATCGCATCTGATTTCAGATCTGAAGCAAACTTTGGGCAGAGTAACCCGCTCGCTGGCTACGAGAAATCCAGAAACTAGGTCGAACCAACACTGCGTGGATAATTTGAAGCTTCAAGGTAAAGTTCTCGTGAATCAAAATAAACACACTGAAGTGCACAAGCCATGTTTGGAGATTTGTCGAAAATTCCCAAAACGTAAGAGGAGACAAGTAATAAGGTGCTGTTCACATGTCTAACAGACTGGAAATATTGTTCGATAAAACCCGGTAGCCAAGATGACATGGCTGCTTTATTTTCTATAATATGGCTGTTGTTGTCCTTTGTAAATAAGCTTCAAGCAGAACTACAACCCATTCAGCCTTGAAAATCCGCACAGGGAGAATATCAAAATAAATACAAACCAAGATCAGCCGAGTAAAAATCCCAGCCACGGCCATGCCCTTTCTGCAAGTTAATCCTTCTACTAAAATGTGCGCCTACTTGATGACTATTGCAAAATAAATCTTTGAAAATGGGTGCCATACATTTCCATATTACGAAGTGGCTAAATGGGTAGCTCAGCACTATATAATCACTGTTTAAGCATTTAGAGAGAGAGAGAGAGAGAGAGAGAGAGAGAGAGAGAGAGAAAGAGAGAGAGAGAGAGAGAGAGAGAGAGAGAGAGAGAGAGAGAGAGAGAGAGAGAGAGAGAGAGAGAGAGAGAGAGAGAACAAAAACAGAAAAGAACAGGTGGACTAGAGGTCCTTATGGGTGGGGGTGGGACGGGAGTGGCGGGGGGGGGGGGGGGGGGGGCGTCTGTAAGTAAGAGACTCACCTGTCAAAACTAATGGAGACTTTGTAGACTTTCTCCGGTTGGGAGTACAAGGGGTTGCTGGGTTCCGTTACTGTTCCGCTCAAATGAAAACCTGCAAGCAGACAATAAAGTCACGGTGAAAATATGAGCCATATAATTATTGTCAAACCTCTCTTTCTCTCTATTAGAGTTTTCCGTCACGGGCGAAGGCTGGATGTAGACATATAAAAATTGCTAATAATACCTAAACCCTCGATGATTAAACAAAAATCTTTTATTCTTCTCCCCTTCCATTCTCTCTCTCCACACCCCACCCCTCTCATTCCCTTTCTCTCTCCCAAAGCGCAACAGTGACGCAGTCTTAAACAAAAGTCTCAACAACAAACGTAATGTCATCAACCAGTCCTCACGATTCACGAAAGAATCATGCCAAAAGTACCGTGTTATCTTTTGAAAATTCCACAACTAGATAATCGAAAATTTTTAATTAAATTTTCATTTGATTAATATACTTACCCGAGTCACATATTAGCATTGACGCAGTCGAGATGCTAGGTAGACTGAAAAAACGCTATCCCGTCTATAGTATAAGGGAAGCAACCCAAGCAAAAAAGTAGCAAGCTTGCTACCCTGGGTTGCCTCCCGTAGCGTGCATCACGCCACAGATCTCGTACCCAATACGAGACACCCTCATTCGACTTCTAGAATACAAAGAAACTAAAAGCGGGGAAGGTGGGAGGGAATTACCTATGTGACTCGGGTAAGTATATTAATCAAATGAAAATTTAATTAAAAATTTTCGATTAAATTACATATTCTTACTCCGAGTCACATATTAGCAGATAACTCCAACAAGGTGGTGGGTAAGATCAAAAAGTTCAAACTCACTCTAAAGTTCTGGAGAGACAAAAGCCAGCTGCCGCCAAGGAAGGAACAGGCCGAGACCCATCCTGACAGAGGGCAGCAATGTCTGCAGAACCTGATAAGACAAAATCCTAGCGCCAGAAGCTGTGCGCAGGACATCATCCAAACCCCATAGGCAAAAAAAAAAAAAAAAAAAAAAAAAAAAAAAAAAAAAGGCCAAGGCCCTGGAAAAGAGCTCAGGCCGAGCCGAGGGAAAGATAGCATAAGCTATGACAAGGCGGAAGGCAAGAAAATCCCTTGGCGAGAAACTGGCCCACTGCCAAAAGTCAGGAAAGGATCCCGTGAGAAAGCAACCACTGACTCACTCTAAACCCTTGCCAGGAACTGGCCCACTGCCAAAGGACAGAATCGGACCGAGAACCACCCTGATTGACAGCCGAGATGTCTCTCAGGCAAGAATGCGAAAGACAACCTCAGAGAGCCAGTAAGCTGTGCCCAGCACTTCTTCCAATTTTCTGAACCGTAAAACAGTCCGGAAAAGGACCCCAGTCTTGGATAAACCCGACCAAGTAGAGGGAAGGACAAGCTGCCCCCCCCCCCCCCCCCCTTAAATGGAAGGAAATGCTAATGGCCTGGAAAAGATCCGTGCGTAAGGTTGCCGGCTAAGCCCTGAAAAGGACCGACCCTCACGGAGACCATAAGGCAAACATGCCAAAGTAAGAAAACTTTGGGATGGAGTGAGGCCCAAAGGCCGTTGAGAGAACAGTCAGCTCCGGAAGAGTGACCAAACTCCAAACCGGAAAGAGAGAGACGCCTGAGTATCAAGTACCAGGGTCCACCTCAATGAGCAAAACTCAAGGGAGACGGTCACCAGTCGTCCCTTGCCCCTCCCTGCGCAAGCAGAGAGAGGGGTAAAAAAGGGGACGAAGCGACCTAAGGTAGTGCCTAAGCACCGCAAATGCGGACCCGCAGTGGCCAAATCCTAATGTGACCGGAGACCGGAAACAAAATGACGAAAGCCAGCGTGATCTCAGAGCAGACTGCTTGTAGGTAATTGAAAATGAATCAAAAAACCCGAAACAGAAAGGACGAAGCTGGTAAGAAAGACGGAAAACCGTGAAGCGAACCAGCCGTCAGCCTCCCGAGACCAGAGTTCTCAGTAATAGTCATAGTTGCAAGTGAAGAAGGGGTGACCAGGCCGGAAGCCCAACCCGGCAGAAATCGTCCCAACTCACATCATGCAAGCATGATGGAGAAGAGGAAGAGACGAAATCCGCAGTCACAAGAACCAATTGCCAAAGTCGCAACACGACAGGCAGGAGACTATAACACAGGCTAAGGCCGAGAGCCTTGCTTCCCGTAGGCCGGCCATTGCGCCAAAGTACTCAAAGTACACAGGCACAGTAAGAAACCAAAAGTTTCGGCCGCCGAAAAAGATGCTGGCCTAGAGGCCAGCACCGAGAAAACTGGAACATTAGCTAGACCTCTGCCCACAAAGGGGAGGAGTAGCCAAAAAACCTGAGAAAAAGTGACAAGCCAAGAATGACTTCTCAAACATGCGTTGCCCAGACAATGCACCCTCAGGAAAATCTGAATGTTACTTCCGAGGCCAACTCAAGTGAACCTTAAGTTTGGACGAAACACCAGAACGCGTCTGATCGCTAGAGAAAGACAAAGTCAGACTCGGCGAAAGACAAACCTGGACCAAGTCCAGAAGCTGGTGGCAAGAGAAAACGGGGAAGCCCAAAGGCAGAAACCCCCCTTTAAACGGAAATCGACCTCTCAGCACCCATACGCTGGGAAAGAGAAAGAATGTCGAAGCCCGAAGCCACAAGCACAAGGAAAACAACAACCACCACCTCCAACGGATGAAATGGCTGTTGCTCCCGCCGAGGCTAAAACCCCGAAGCCCTAAGGCCGGCTGTTGTTTCAAAAACCCAGCGTCCTATGACGGCTGTGAAAGAAACAATCTCACCTGAGCTGAGGACGTAGGCCGCTTAGGCTGAGTCCGCTAGGTATAGCCTGCTTAGGAGCGGCCTGCTTTTGCTGCTTTCAAATTGAAGCTCAAAAGAAGGGAACCGCTGTTCTCTGTTGGTCTCAATCCCCTGCTTCTGGCATGAGAGGCCAGGCTGCCGGAGAGAGACCGTCCACCAAGGATGACGAACTGAGAATGTTCCTTGTCGACTCCTCAGAAAACCGGGAGTGGGCAAGAAACAAGTCCCTTCCGCACGAGACCGCATGGAAATAGCGCAGAGAGGACAGCCTCATCTGTGCCTCGTTCACCCTTGTAAGTGTGGAGAGGAGTGAGACACTTCCTCCGCGTCCTGCCCTTTACTAAGGGGAAAGGGCGCCAAGGAATCTGCCAGAGCGCGAGAAAGCGCCCGCAGGAGAGTCTCGGAAATGGAACTGAGTTCCAAAAGTTGTCAGCCCCCTTCCTCAGAGAATAGGAGATTCTGCCCATAGAACGGCAGAACCGAATCCTTCCTCAACGGCTTCGTAAGAAGCGAAAGAAGTTCCGGCGTGACCGAAAAACGGTGCACGCGGACGGGGAAAGGCCAACAGGCAGCTACGAGACGACCTTGGCCAAGGCAACTTCCTCTGGTCCGCTAAGGGCACGAAGGAGGAAGCCTGCGCAGGAGCGGCAAGGCATTCCGATGCCAGCTCCGAAGCTGAACCCTGAGGAACCAGCAACGAAACCGACGCCGGAGGCCACCCCCTGTCGAAGAGGGGGGCTCGGCGAAAAGGCAAAAAGGCGAAAAGCTACTAAGGGCGATTCTTCAAACCAGAAGTAGCTGCTTCCTCTTTGCCGACCGAAGTCCTTCCTGTTGGCAATCGATTGTGCTCATTCCCTAACTGAGAGGAGGATGAGAGGAATCAAAACCAAGGAAAGTGGGAGAGAGGAGCTCGCGGCCACCACCGGAGTGTGTGGATGCTGCTGTCCCAACAGAGGCAAGAAGCCTGTATGCCCATAGGGCAAGCCTTGTTCGAAATTCACCGGCGACCAAACGGAAGCAGCGGGAACTGAACCGGAAAATCCGGGAGGAGCCGGAAGTGCGGCAGCAACAGCAGCGCTATGCCAAAGCTGGTGCTGAGCCACCTACGAGCTGAAGCTCGGAACCCAAAGGTAGGCCGTAGGCCAGAACCGGAAGTGACAGTAACCTGTGCACTACCCGCTTGACCTACCCTCCTGCCAAGACCGGAAGCGAAGCTGCCGGAAATGGCTGCCGTGCAAAGGGCAAAGCTCAAACCGGAAAGGGCCATGGGCTGCCCACACCCCGATGAACTAACATTTCCAGCCGGAGCCGGAAGAGAAGCTGTCGCGGACGACTGCTTACGTATAGCGCAGCTCAAGCCGGATGGGATCATTATTTGTCCACCTTCCAACGAGGCACTACTTCCGTGAACCGGAAGTGCCGCTGTCGCGTACGACTGCCGACGTAAGGCAAGGCTCGAACCGGACGTGACAGTAGCCTGTGCACTAACCAGTGAACCTACACTTCCGGTCGAAACCGGAAGAACAGCTGTCGCGGGCGACCGCTGTCATAGGACAAGGCTCGAGCCAGACGTGACAGTAGTCTGTGCACTAGCAAGTGAACCTCTACTTCCGGCCGGAGCTGGAAGCGGCTGCCGCGAACGACTGCTGACGTAAATTCGGAAGCTGGCCAGAGCCGCCGAAGGCAGCTGCTCCTCGTACACGGACCCGAAGTCCGAAACGCCACCTGAAGGGGACGGCTCATAGCCAAAAGAACCCGACAAATGACGCTGCGAGGGAAGGCCGTAAGCCGAACGCCCATCCTGTTGGCCATCGATGAAACTCGCACCCCTGACTAAGAGGAAGATGAGAGTCACCAACGACCGAAGGCAGCTGAAGAGAGGAGCTAGCGGCCACCACCGAAGTGGGTGGCTGCTGCTGTCCCAACAGAGGCAAAAAGCCTGTATGCCCAGGAGAACCACCGTATTCGAAATTCACCGGCGACACAACGGAAGCAGCGGGAACCGAACCGGAAAAGCCGGGAGGGGCAGGGAGTGCAGACGCAACAGCAGAACTATGCCATAGCTGGTGCTGAGGAGTCTGCAAGCCACAACCCGGAAGCCCTAGGCCGGAACCGGAAGTGACAGATGACTGTGCACGACCCGTTTGACCTACATTTCCTGCCCAGGCAGGAAGAGCAGCTGCCGGAAACGGCTGCTGTAGCAGGGCAAGGCTCGAACCGGAAGGGACCATGGGCTGTCCGCAAACCAGTGAACCAACACTTCCGGCCGGAGCCGGAAGCGAAGCTGCCGCGGACGGCTGCTTACGTAATTCGTAGCTCAAACCGGCAGGGACCATGGTCTGTCCGCTGTCCAGTGAACCACTACTTCCGGCCGGAGCCGGAAGGGAAGCTGCCGCGGACGGCTGCTTACGTAATTCGTAGCTCAAACCGGCAGGGACCATGGTCTGTCCGCTGTCCAGTGAACCACTACTTCCGGCCGGAGCCGGAAGGGAAGCTGCCGCGGACGGCTGCTTACGTAATTCGTAGCTCAAACCGGCAGGGACCATGGTCTGTCCGCTGTCCAGTGAACCACTACTTCCGGCCGGAGCCGGAAGTGCAGCTGCCGCGGACGGCTGCTGCGAGCACATACCTTGTGACGACCGTATCCCAAAAGGGACCTGCTCAGGTGCACTCCCGCAAGCGGTAGCCACCGAGCGCCGGCCGAGAAGAGAAACGCCTCCCTGTTCACCGCCTCCAGCACCAACGCCGAAGCCAGCAGGCTGGACAGGTGATCCGGAAACAACAGGAACACAGGAAGCCAACGACCGAGGGTCGCACACCCCCGGGAGGGAGGCAGAGCTGGAAACAGGGTCCGTCCGCGCCATCTCAATTTCTGGAAGCAAAGAGGACAAAAGGCTAGCCACAAGAGTGCCAGCCTCCGGCACAGGCGCCGGGTTCGAAACGGACGTGGTAGCGGTAATGCCCGCCGCCCGCGAGCCAGACGAAGTTTCCTCCGGCGCCGAAATGGGCACCGAAAAAACGAAGTTAGTCTTCGGGTCAGAAACGTGAACCGTGGGGTTCCTAGCCGAAGAAGTAGAAGCCGAGGACTTAGGTTTGCCAGGGCCTTTGCCCTTACTCTCGGCCTTAGCCGCTCGCTTTTTCTCACTATCAGACATGCTGTCACGCGAGAAAACAAACTACTGAAAATACACAAGTCTCTAGGACGTTAAAACTTCAGCAGAATAAACTAGCACAAAGTACAAGTTACAAGCAGGTAATAGTGCTACTGGTCGACGCTAAAAGTCCGAGCACGGACCCAAACTAACCAGCAAAAAACACCACGTGTAAGCGAAAAATGGCGACCAAAATGGCGGCCACAGCAACAAACTACCGAGCAAAATTCACAAGTCCGCGGACGAGAAAATTCTCAGCAGAATGGCAAAGCAAACAACAACAAAATGGAACAATCTCACCGCTAGAAACAGCTATGAGCAGACGGGGAGCCGAGGCTGGTGGGTGTCAAGCAGACAGCAAACAACAGCCTAGGAGCGAAATCAAGCACGACCTGTCTCTCTGGCTGAAAGATGTCGAATGAGGGTGTCTCGTATTGGGTACGAGATCTGTGGCGTGATGCACGCTACGGGAGGCAACCCAGGGTAGCAAGCTTGCTACTTTTTTGCTTGGGTTGCTTCCCTTATACTATAGACGGGATAGCGTTTTTTCAGTCTACCTAGCATCTCGACTGCGTCAATGCTAATATGTGACTCGGAGTAAGAATATGTAATTTAATCCTCTTTTGCTACGGGTCATCGCTGACATAGGTATGGGTTTCATTTCCTGTGAACGAAATGCGGTCAAAGAGGAGTAAAATGTGAGAACACAGGTCACGAATGCGTAAGAGATACACCAAATAGTACACGAAAAAACAAAACAGATACTCTTCGCATTGGTGCTTCTCTAGAAACTCTGTATACCCCCCCCCCCCCCCCCCCCCCTCCATCTCCCTCTCTCTCTATCTCTCCCTCTCTCTCACACACACACACACACACACACACACATAAACACACTGGCCCCAAAAATTTACAAAGTACATTTTTCACTCGGACAACACAAGGAAGGAGCTTGAAAAAAATCGCATTTATGTACTGAACAGAGCTTCAGAAGTCCCCTTTACATAAAAACTGAAACGAAAGAACTTAAAACCCTGGAATCTAATTTCTACAGCGCGGGCACAAAGACGAGCTAGTTGTCAGTGTCACTGTCACCGAGACAAACAATTCAAAATTTGTGAGACCGTCACCGCCTCTGCTTCTTTCCCTCCTCCTCGACCAATGGTCCAGTCAAACGATCAATCTGGGAAGCAAACATGGGGGTGGAAAAGAGAACTCGGAGGACAATTCCTACCTTCACTCTTCCCCACCCCCCACCCCCTCTCCCAACCACTCTCCGTTTATCTCCCGTCTTCTCCAAATCCTACAACAAACTCTTTGAGACCTGTTTGTTCCTACCCCCTCCCCCCACACGCTGGCTATCATAAATGCAACCCACCCATCCTTCCTACCGCACAAGCACCCATACAATTTTGGATTAATTCCCATGCAGGTGTCCCGGAGAGTGGTCTGGGGTAAAGCTGACCACACTTTTCTACAATGAACGTTCCTCTCGAAACTCTGTGTTTGTAAGTGTGTGAGAGATTAATTGATGTCTCCCCCCCCCCCCCCACACACACACACACTTGATTGCTAAATATCGTTTATCGTCATTCAAAACAGTCCAATTATTTACAATACCTAACACTAACAGGAATGATATTTACTTCACAATAACAGTGCAGCCGAATGCATGCGCGGGTTTTCCGTACTAGTATCATATGTACTGGTATCATGTGTAAAACTTGGCCAGGGGTTTCCTGCACAGCTGCTTACACTTGCTCAGTTGGCATGAAATGGATTTCTGCGAAAGGAATTAGTGGACGTCAAACAGGACTTTGATCACAAGTTCTACATTTCAGGGTGCACTTGTTTAACTTGAAATTCTATCTCAAGTGAATGTTCTTTATGTCCTGTCCCCACGTTTGATCTGTATGTGTGCGTGTATGTGGTCGTACATGTCCATGTTTGTGCGTACACATTGTGAATGCATCAAACTCTGCCACATCCTTGCTGTCATTTCTATGCACAACTTTCACCTCTTCCTTTCTGTATCTACTTTGCCAGTCATTTCCTTTCCACTCTTTACCACTAAGATCCACACTGCAAAACATACAAAACTCTTCACACAAATTCATGCCAAAATGCCAGTAATCAAAGACATGCCGCGGGAGGTTCCACAACTTCACTCTACCCGCCAGAAAATGTCACAACATTTGGCGAATAAATTGGAGCCGATGTGTGCCCGTGATTGGAGCTAAGCTAATGTGCCCGCAGCAGTAGGCCCCACATTTTGCTGAACCTGACCATAAAGTGCGGGTCCGGCTCAATGCTAATAATGAAAGACGTTGCGGGGAGAACGACCAAATAGTCCGTAGGAAACCGAGACAAAGAATACGCCATTTTTCTGTCACAGACTGCCGATAAAACATCCCGTAATAAAAAGAACAGTTCTTCCCTCGGAGGACCGTTCCGTTGGGGGTGGCGGAGGTGAACGGATGTTTCACCGGCAGTCTGAGAGTAAGACGAGAAAAATGACGTTTGTCTCGTTTCCGTATTGAGCATTCGGTCGTTCTCCCCGCGACCTCTATACTGCCGACTACGGGCCTGCACGCCTGTAGCTACGCTTGTGCTTTATTTCCCATAGACCTGTGATCGAATTCTCAGACAACAGAATTCGATGACTCTCTCCCTCTCGCTCAAACACACACACACACACACACACACACACACACACACTAAACTTTACCATACAGTGTGGGCCTTACTCAATGCTTATATGGACAGAGGACCTTTCATGCCTGAAGCTACGCTTGTGCTTTACTTCCCAGTTATACCCGTGTGTCAAGTTCTGAAAAATATTGGAGACTGACTCACTCTTTTCTCTGAACTGACATGCCTGCAGCTAGACTTGCACTTCCTTCCCTATGACGTGTGAATAATTTCTCTGTCTATCTCTGGACCCCAAAGGATCCGACATGCCTACAGCCAGATTTTCGCCTCGTTTCCAATAACCGGAACACAATCTGAAATATAAGAACTTTCTTGTGTGGAAACAAGTCTTCCTTGTGGTCCACATCAGAATGGTGATGCAGCGATTGCCTCCAGTCTGTACTCTGTACAAGTCCCCAAGGACAATGACCCGCATGTTTCAGCAAGCACAAAAGGGTGCACCCTGCTTTGTATGACCGTAGCACAGCCGCCCCCTTACTGTGTTCCTCTAACGGGGATATAGCTCAGTTGGTAGCGCGCTGGATTTGTATTCAGTTGGCCGCTGTCAGCGTGAGTTCGATCCCAGGTTCGGCGGAAATTTATTTCACAGAGTCAACTTTGTGTGCAGACTCTCTTCGGTGTCCGAACCTCCCCCCGTGTACACTACATTGGGTGTGCACGTTAAAGATCCCACGATTGACAAAAGGGTCTTTCCTGGCAAAATTGCTTAGGCACAGTTAATAATTGTCTACCTATACCCGTGTGACTTGGAATAATAGGCCGTGAAAGGTAAATATGCGCCGAAATGGCTGCAATCTACTGGCCGTATAAAATTTCATCTCACACGGCATCACTGCAGAGCGCCTAGAACTGTACCCACGGAATATGCGCGATATAAGCCTCATTGATTGATTGATTGAACACAGAGCAGGTCAAAAGACCAGCCAGAAGACCGGCCAATGGCGCGGTCAGCACACCGGTCACTCGATCATCAAGCGCCTTGTCAAATGAACGACACTTCATCGGCCTCTTCACCTTCCTTCCACCAAAGAGTTTCTACTGCCAGTGCGAAGCAATAGAACATCTTTGCCTCCACCATCACACACACCCCTGCTTCTACAGCGTGGCTTTTACTTTAGATTTAACTGTAAAAATGCCATTGAAGTGCAAGTGGGTGAATAACAGGTGTTTTTTGGTTGTGTTTTTTTAACTGTTAGAGCTAAAATATTCGAATAAGATGATGAAGCTCGAGGAAGGCAGGGGCATTCCTGCATGTATAATTGTCTTAGGTGTGAGCAGTTACCTAGTCTAGAAGCTCAGGTGTTTCCAAACAGGTGTTGTAAAACTGAGTTAAAATATTCAGATAAGAAAATGAATGTTATAAAAGACTGAGGCATTGGTAGGGCTTACGTCTGATCCTTACCAAGTTTTCAAGTGTCTTAACTATCTCAGATAAGATCAGTTACCAAGACGCAATATCTAGGTGAATTGTACCTAGCGGTGCAAATAGTTCAAATTTCATGGAATCAAAGTTTCAACACTTCTTTGCTAAGGCAACCGAAACAGAAGATAGTAATGTGTGTGTGTGTGAGAAAAACAAAACCCTGTCAGTGTGTTCAACACTCCTTAGCTCAAAACAACAAAAACACAACACTTCTAATTTCAAGTAAAAATGGTGTTTCCAGAAGCATCATTGTTCTTTGAGTGTACGGATTTTCCTTAACTTTTGGCGTATGTGGGCCGCCATAGGAAAAACCCTGCCACATGCCTGCATGGTCGTCGCAGCCTGTCCGCTCCCTCTTCCTTCCCTTCAATGACGCTGTCACAGAATTCCTCTGGACATTTGACCGCTGCCCCCTCTGTCCGCTGTTACAGGAAGAAAAGAATGCCGGGGCCTGGACAGAACTCGACCAATAATCGAGACACTGTGGTGAGAAGAGGAAGGAGTGGCGGATAAGAGAGACTAACAAGTCGCGTAAGGCGAAAATACATTTAGTCAAGCTGTCGAACTCACAGAATGAAACTGAACGCAATACAATTTTTCAGCAAGACCGTATACTCGTAGCATCGTCAGTCCACAGCTCGTGGCAAAGGCAGTGAAATTGACAAGAATAGCGGGGTAGTAGTTGCGCTGAGAAGGATAGCACGCTTTTCTGTACCTCTCTTCGTTTTAACTTTCTGAGCGTGTTTTCAATCCAAACATATCATATCTATATGTTTTTGGAATCAGGAACTGACAAAGAATAAGATGAAAGTGTTTTTAAATTGATTTCGAAAATTTAATTTTGATCATAATTTTTATATTTTTAATTTTCAGAGTTTGTTTTTAATCCAAATATAACATATTTATATGTTTTTGGAATCAGGAAATGATGAAGAATAAGATGAACGTAAATTTGGATCGTTTCATAAATTTTTTTTTTATTTACAATTTTCAGATTTTTAATGACCAAAGTCATTAATTAATTTTTAAGCCACAAAGCTGAAATGCAATACCGAAGTCCGGCCTTCGTCGAAGATTGCTTGGCCAAAATTTCAATCGATTTGATTGAAAAATGAGGGTGTGACAGTGCCGCCTCAACTTTTACAAAAAGCCGGATATGACGTCATCAAAGACATTTATCGAAAAAATGAAAAAAACATCCGGGGATATCATTCCCAGGAACTCTGATGTAAAATGTCATAAAGATTGGTCCAGTAGTTTAGTCTGAATCGCTCTACACACACACACACACACACACACACACATACACCACACCCTCGTCTCGATTCCCACCTCCACGTTAAAACATTTAGTCAAAACTTGACTAAATGTAAAAAGGGGTATAGAAAAAGCGAAGGAAGGAATATCAGAAAGGTGTGAAGGAGCGCATACACATGTGCGCACGCACGCATGTACGTACGTACACACGGAAGAGAGAGAGAGGGGAGAGAGAGAGGGGAGAGAGAGAGGGGAGAGAGAGCGAGAGAGGGGGGAGAGAGAGAGAGAGAGGGGGGGAGAGAGAGAGATGGAGAGAGAGAGAGAGGGGGGGAGAGAGAGAGATGGAGAGAGAGAGAGAGAGAGAGAGAGAGACAGACAGAGAGACAGACAGACAGACAGACAGACAGACAGAGGTCAACCAGGAAGAGTCATTGATCTCTTTCAAATTCAAGGGACTTCCCCTGCCAAGAAATTGCCTCCACAAACATGCAGATCACTCGCCTTGGAGTTGAAACAATACACATACTTTTACGCAGCAGGAAAACTTTGAAACGATATTGTCCACCGAGTGTTAACGAGAAACAGAAACGACGGTTTTGACATGAGAGCTATCACACGCATTTCAAATGCTTAGATCTTTAGTTGTGTTGCGTGAGCTTGGGAAACGTGCTTTGAAATTAGAAGAAATAGGGGTTCAAAGTTGGCGCGGTTCCCGAAAAGAACTCACTAAACAATCATTCTCTTCTTTGTCCCAACCACGATATTAAGGGCCTATATTTCAAACACCCCCAAACCGGAAGACTTTTGATAAAACGGGCAATTGAACACACAATTGAATTGTTCTGCAGTATTTTACAAATGCTTTTGAAAAAAACTAAAAAACTCTCTGCACCTCTGGAGCCGACCATCCGCAGTGATTGAAAAATTATGATGATCTTACCTTTGGTATAGGAAGTCTAATTTTTGTTTTATCGACCAAAATGAAGAGAGGAATGATAAAAGTATAAAGATGATAAATGAAGACTATAGACACAAAAGAGTTCTTTCCACAAGAATGTACACTCCTGACAATCACGAATCTAGTTACCATGAGTATGAAGAATGTTTAAGTGAATCATTGCCTATATGTGTCGCGATTCGTCACATCAAATCATCCCTAAAAGTCCAACTTAAATGTTAAAATGTAAATTACAAAGAACCCAATTGATAAACAGGCCCGCGAAGAGGGAAGCTGTGCTACGAGAGGAACAGAAAGGCCTGGGAACAGACAGGAAAGGGGGGAGAAAGACAGGCTGCGAGAATGAAAACGTGAAGAGAAGGCGGGCAAACAGTGTTTGAAGGAAAAGACTACAAAGGGGACAGAAACAACCAGAAAAGAAATGCGAGGTCTTGGGTAGGGGTGGACGTGGGCGGTCAGTGGCCGGATGGACACAAGGATGGCCGTGACATGACACTCACCACAATATCTGCTCACTCTTCTGCACACACATCCCCCCCTCCCCTACCAACCCACCCCCCCCCACACACACTCTTTTCCTGCCTCCCACGGCCAGCTTCGGTTGTCTTCCGTGTGGAAGAGCTATTTTTCATTCAGTCAGCAGACATCCCTTGCTCAGGCAAGCTGAAACCCAATGAGGACGGAGACTGCACGCTGAGGACCAGTGCAGTCACGCGAGGAAGACCAAAGACTAGTTGTGTGAGAGAAAGAGCTCAAACTGAGCCCAAACCAGCGCGATTATTGCAGGCGTGGCTAACCCCTGACACGCTCTTTAGCTTCGGTGAAACTTGGTATGAACTTAGTGCTGAAAGTTTGCCAAAAGGTGGTGAGAGGACAATGAAGGAGGAGGGGGTTTGTGTGGGGAGGGGGGGGGGGGCTACTGAATCAGAGAGCCTATTCACAGCATGCACAAATGTCACCCGATCTTCTTCAACTCTCCTCTCCTCTCTCTCTCTTCCTCTGTGGTCACGGGGACTGTGTTCTCATAGCAAATGCCATCTCTTCTTCATGGTCTAAGTTCCTGACCACTAATCGACTATGCTCTCCGGCCGAACCCCCCCCCCCTCACACACACACACACCTCCCCTAGCACACTACATTATTGCCATTCTTGCACAAGTGTGCAGTGATCTTGATGCAGTAAATAAGAGGTAAATTGAAATGCCTCGCCTCCAACCGTAAACCCCAAATGTCAACTGATTTCTTATTTGAAAATATCCGCTGGCTTGCCAAGGAAAACATAAAATGAACGAAAAACTAAAACACGCCTAGAACCCTGCAGCAAAAATCAGAAGGTGGAAATGATGCCCTGACACCGGGCAAAGAACGTCGTACTACCCCCTCCCCGCGCCCACACACCAATACCAGAGACAGAAAAAAAATCTCACAAAACCATGACATGGTGATAAACCATAGCAAGAACCCATGCAGCTAGAACTTAGAAGTCATAGAGGGTAAAAGATTTGCCTTAGCACCGGGCAAAAGGACGTCATAGAAAATGTATCCCGAAGCGAAAAAGGCAGGAAAATGAAAGGCGGTGGCGTGCTCATTACACACGGTCGCCAACTGTTCATCCACACCCACCCCAGCAGCAAATCACAGACGGTAGAACATTTGCGCTGACATCGGGCAAAATAATCCTAAAAACCAGCATCAAAATCAAAGAGGGTAGAAAATGTGCCCTAGCACCGGAGCAACGAGCCTTGAAGCACGTGCAGGGCGGTGTGTAAAGATTTAAGCCGGTGGACACGGAACTCCACCAAGGGACACGCAGGCACACACACTCTCTTTCCCTCTCTCACGCTCAAACCAGCGGGACATCTTGACTGGGCCCACTCAACTGTCTCATGCCTAGCCGTGGGGACCTACACAAAGTCAAGGGTGCTCTTCAAGCCAGAGCTCAGTTCCTGCTCCTCCCCTTTCACCCTCTCTCTCTCTCTCTATCTCTCTCTCTCTCTGCACTCTTTTGTCTTCCTTGTGTCAAAAAGTTACACAGCATCCAAAACTTTTCAGCCTTGTGTGTCGTCAACCCCAGGAAATCATAAAATCAAGGACGATATTCTAACGCTGCGCTAACGTGAGAAATAAATCAACGAAACTCTTCATGGAACAAACCTTTCTCCTTTTCCAAAACACGCATGTATATATAGACTTGGAAGTCTTTGAATCTGGGGAGTGAATCGTGCTGCATTTTCAATCATTATATTATGCACGCCGCTTTTCTCTCTTTCTCTCTCTTCGTACTCTTCTCTTATCTTCCTCGTCTCAAAAAGATCCAGAGCTTCTGATCTGAGCCTTCTGGTGTAGTTTCCTTGATCAAAATCTCTGATTGCCCACAAAGGCTTTTGAGTGGCCATCTTCCCCGAAAGTTGTTTTCATATTTTATATTCTGCCCTCCCATCTCTACTCTAGCCAAACATGGATATATATAATCTTCAGGTCTTAAAAAATGGATCACGAGAATAACAGCACTGTAAATAACCTGGTACACAAAGCTATTGAACATAGGCCAGCACAAACTGCAAAACCACACGGATATAATGCGCAAAACCCCACAGTAACAATGATGAACATGAGGTGCATATGATACAGTTCGACAGATGCATGACTGCCGTAGTTACTAGTATCATAATCGCGTCGAGTGCTGCAGACGTGAGCCCCTTACTGGTCCTTGAGTCCACCTCATATTTACAAATAATCAATCAGTTCTGCTTATAAGTTTAGAACTAGAAGTGATGTTCGAGAGCTACTCCGAGTCTTGCCACAGAGTCATTTCATTTTTCCTCAAGCTCTCGTAGTCGCTATATATCAGTGTAATTGCTCTGTTCGAGCTCCTCTCGTCAGGCAAGCGCTTCCGCGCTCTGAAGAGCAGGACTTCTCGTTTCAGAAACGGCCTCAATGGTGGATCGTTCTTAGATCTGTTAGATTTAAAGTTTTGAAAGGGATCGAGTATCCTTAAATGAAATATCTTAATAGATGTAAGGGTTGTGTCCTTTGAATAACTGTGTTAGCATGTATTCGTATTTATTATATTGATGACTATATTTTTAGATATGATTTTAGGGAATTCATTTATCTTTATCCATGTAACCTGTGATTACTCCTGTCAAATTGGTGCTAAAAGAACAACCAGTCCGTTTTGAACTGTCTGGTTGGTGTACACATGTAAATAGGCCCAGTGAAATTGAACACTTTATCTGTACATATTGATTATGATATAATATGCGTGTGGAAGGAGTGTGAAGTTTGGATGCACACACCATAACAAAATCCTGTGCTTTGCATTTGGTAAATAAACTGTTTGACTTGACTTGATCTTCAGTTAAAAGACGTAGGAAACCCAATTAACATTCAAAACCTTGACTTCCTAGTTCACATACGCTGTCGTAGGTTTAACATGAATTATGTAATCGCGTATGAGAACTGCTATTTAGCCACTATGTGGCCGACTCATCACCACACACACACACACACACACAGTTCGCGCTTTAAAAAATATAAATTCAATCTCTCCCTCTCCCTTTCTCACATACCTACATGCAACAATATGATCGTGTGTGTACTGGTTACTGTGACTGTGTGAGACTGGTCGTTACAACTGTTTTACTCTTTTCTGACCTGTGGCCTTGGTTCCCAAGGCATGTCACGTTCTGTCAGAAAATCCAACAAAGCCTGACCTACACACACGTATTTTACTCACGCACCAACAAGGGCTGACCGAAACTAAACCAGGTCAGAGGTCACCGTTCAGTCTCGGCGTGCCTGCTGTGTTCGT
>NC_090249.1:31640057-31742557 GCF_037325665.1 Littorina saxatilis
TAATCATCCAGCATTCGTCGCCAATTACAAAGCACATGACAACTGTGTCTGCGAAACGCAATCATGCACATATATTCATCATTCACAAACAAAACACATCAGTCAGTTTTTGTAGTCATCATAATTTCAAAGAAGATCACATCAAAAGCACATGCATCACTGATTCTTTTTATTTTGCTCGTAGTAGGCCTTTTTCAGTGTGTCAAGCGCTTCTCTACTGTACTTGCGCTTGCCGAATGAGTGAGGGCGAGACTTCACCACTAGAATAAGGCTCTCCAGCGTCTCATCAGACAGACATGATCTCTGGTCAGTCCTGTGCTTTTTCACCCGATTTTGCCATTGAAAAAAACAATGCCAAACATGTGAATTGATAAAAAAAAAAAATTTTTTTTTTTTTTTTTTTTTTTAACAATTTTTTTCTCTCGTGAAAATCGTAGTCTTGACACGGAGAGCGGAATGGCGTATTTTTTGCAGAAAATCGTAATAAATTACGCCAAAATCGTAAGGGTAAACAGGTCTGCGATACATGCACAGCCTGGTGGCGACTTAACGACATGGCTGATATGACTAAGTGCCAAAAGGTGCGCACGAAAAGCGGACAAAGGGGCTAAAAAATAAAAGTTGACAAACACGACTGATATTGTGATTTTTGTTAAGACAACAGATGCTGGAACCCAATTACGAAAAGAAAAGATAAATTTACCCAAATGATTTTACAAATAACGATAATTTTGTTCGTTATATCATTCAAAACGGCACTGAGTCATAGCATTAAGGTTATCTCGCACGTTTTTAAAGCTAGGGCTTTGAAACTTGGCACACAACCAAAGTATAATGACCTCCAGGTATGGTGCACATCACACTAAACAACATTGAATTTCAAGGTCACAGCGAGGTTAAATTTCCTTTGCAAACTGGAAAATTGTCGTTGTCACGTCTTACATGTTTTAATACTAGATCAGTTAGACTTTACATACTTCACATACTTTCAGCATTTTTATAAAACCTCATTAAAAGTGACCTGCTTGTTAATCTTTGTCAAAGTTCAAGGTCACAGCGGGGTCACATCTGGTCCAAATGTGGAATATTTTCAATTTATTCAGCGCGTTTATAGCACGAGCTTTGAAAATACACACAGTTCTAGTGTATAATGTTCACACACGATTAAAGTCTGGTTGAAAAAGTCAAGGTCACAGCAGGGTCGCGTTGAGGTCAAACATATACATTTTTCAATGAGGTTTTCTCATATGTTTTTGAAGCTAGGGCCTTGAAACTTGGCACACTACGCAAGTTAAATTAAACCTCATCAAATTCCAAGGTCACAGTAAGGTTAAAGATCCTTTAAGGATATTTTCTAAAAAAGGTGACCGCCTGGTTAATGTTTGTCAAATTTCAAGGTCACAGCAGTGCCATCTGGCTTAAACTTTGAAAAATTGTCAATTTCTTCAACTAGTTTTATAGTGTTTGAAGTCATTCACACATGATGAAAGTCTGGTTGATAAAATCAAACGTCAAGGTCGCAGCGGGGTCGCATTGAAGTCAGACACATACAATTGTCATTTTCACGAACGCCTTTTAAGCAACACCTTTGAAACTTCACACATTCCAAAGTTTTGATGTTGTTTGGTTATAATCAAAGTGTGGTCAATTTCCATGATTGAGAGCATTCAGAGGGGTCAAGTTGAGGTCACACAAAAGAGATTAAATTGTCGACACAACAGATGAGACTGGCTACCACTGTTTATTTTAATACACTTTTATGCAAATTTTAAATTGTGTTCAACCATATACACCAAACTCACCCAAACTCCTGAAACATCCAAGAAAAGGAAAAATGTGTCCAAGCAAGGAAAAACGCCATTTCTTCAAAGGCTGGAATAACTACAGAGGCAGCCGCGTCATTACACACAATGCAATTACGTCATACATCATACATTTCTATGAGTCATGTTGAATGGAATGGTGGCATGTGCCTCTATTCTAGCTAACAACAAAGCTGAAAAAATGAATATTATCTGTTTGTTTTGTTTGTTTTACCCGTACGAGACCTTTCTGTGACCTTGACATGTGACAAGGATCTACCTTAACTTCTTTAAGTCGGAGTTGAGAGTTGTGTGATGTTTGAAGGCTCTCCCTTTAAAAAAAAACTGAGATAATGATGCATTTTCGTGTTTTTGATTTGCCCATGTGACCTTGAGATTCGACAAAGGTCAACAAGACTTTAACCGTGTATGGAGGCTATTAAGCCCAAAAATGTGAACTTTCAAGGTTCTTGCTTTGAAAAACTCTGAGAAAAAGGTTATGTTTTTTTTTTACCCACACGAGACCCTGCTATGACCTTCACATTTCTCAAGGATCAACCTTGAATTCTCCATGTTGAACAATCATTAAGCAAAAGCGTTGTTTGAAGTTTGAAGGTTCTAGCTTCAAAAATCTCTGAAAAAATATGTTTCATCCGTTTTCTGAACCACATGTGACCCAGCCGTGACCTTGAAATCTGACAAGGGTCAACAAGACTTTTACCATGCATGGGGGCGATTAAACCCCAAATGTGTGTGAAGTTTCAAGGTTTCAACTTAAAAAACGTCTGAGAAAAATATACATTTTCCTTTTTGGACAATGTGTTGCACGCAAGACAACACGACAAACGCTCGTGTTATCATTCTTTTACTTTAAGGTCGACTTGCGTGCCCGCTCTTTCGCTAATCTCAATTAAAATTCATCTTAGAAGTTCGGTTTTATTACGCTTTTAATTAAGAAGATTAAACTAAGACAACAAATAGTTAGTTTTACCCATTAAACTCGATAAGGTAGTGACATTTTATGTTGAACGCAAGAAGGTGTCGCACGCAAGATCTGAAAAGATGTTGACGACATAATTTCAACACTTGATAGCGCAATCGTGGTTCGTGATTTCTTCACAAATTTTGAACACAGAATGTGTCACGTGGTTCCGTAAATGAAGTAGATCTTTGTACATGTAAATTTTGTTTTTAAAAGAAAATAACCGTTAATTACCGAACATTTTGTCGCACGCAAGATATGACGAAATTTTCAAATCGTTTTCAAAAATGCTGTTCAAAAGTTCTGCAGTCTTTGCTGGATTACTTGAAAGACAGCAGTTTGATACACCGTTATCGCTTGACGTGTCGACATCAATTCCAGAGTTTTTGAAAAAGAAATTTAGTAAATATCTGCGATTGAAAAATGTATGCCGTGATGACGAATCATCTTGCGTGCGACACCTTAAAATTCGGTTATCGAAAAAAAAAAATTCTCTCGAGATTTAGATTTGACGTTTGGTCTCGTCTGTAAAGCGATGTTTCAGGCATTCAATCAAACTAAATGCAATTCATTTGTGCTTCTTGTTATTTTTCTGTGGCATATTCAAAACACGAGGTATCACGATGTCCTTTTTCAGATGGCCGGTTTTGGCGTTATTTTTGACTTTAAACAAAGATAACTTCAAAACCGTTCAAGTCAGACACACGAAATTATGTCCACTATCTTTTCGCACATTCATCCACACACACACCAATTTTCAGCAGACACACGTTTTTAGAAACATTTTTATTGTAAAACAAAGTCGTCTTCTGTTCTGTGAGCACCTTTTGGCACTTAGTCATATGACAAAGTTCTCGGGACAAACTTATTTCTCCCCGCATTACGACGTCTTTTCGAACTTTGTCTCGCTTTTGACGTCATAGATTTCTCTTTGGATGACTAGGTCAAGAAGAAGCTGTGTGGTTGTTGCTCTTGTGTTTTTGATTTTTAAGACCATGTCGTTTGTCAGTTAGTTACACCTCCGTTTATCTTTTGTATCGCCTCGAATCACATCGAGAAAAGGAGTATTTTATTTTTATATGGTTGAGGTCACTCGAGGCTACGCAAAAATCTGATCTATTATCATATTTTATACGCAACGTCGAGACGTGAAACCAAGCGATACAACACATTGATCCATGGACCAAAACACTTCAAAAACATTAAAATAAAAGCGTTCGATACATGTATGCCCGTATAACTACTAGTACTAAACAAGCTTTTGTTCTTCACACGAACACATAATGGTGTCGAAGAGGAGATTGCACGCCAGAGGCAGGTGTACGCCCAGATCAGTGCCAATCGCCCAAGCCGCTGACGGCTGTGGCAACAGAACACTAATCGAAGGAAAAATACGCACAGAATACACCAGATTTGTACAGGAGGGTTGGCACCGTATCACATACATGTGAGGGTCACGGTCCTGTATCTTACTTGTAGGTCCGTGGTTAGGGTACTGTTGTTTGAAAGGCTTTATTGTGCCGCAGTACGTCATAGTACAACTTACCCCCATAGAACACAACACGAGGGAGATATGAAGGGATTTATGAATGTAAATACTTTTGGCTAGTGTATTTTGTAGAATTGCTTGAAAAGGCAAATTGCCGAGATTTAATCCATAATGCAACATTCCCTCCCGACCACAAAACGTACTCTACAGCTCTCTAGGACAAGCAAGAGTTTCAGTAAGAACGCTGCAGATTGACCCCCCCCCCCCCCCCCCCCCCCCAATCTCAAGCACATGTGAGAGGAAAGTCAACCACAGCCCAAAACGCACTCAGAACTGGGCCTGTGGCAGAAATTAGCCGAGACCGAGTTCAGGCGTCACACTCTAACGATCCGGTTCCCGTCAAATCCCCCAAAGCCCCGGCATCCTGTACCAGCGTGAACCAGCCCTATTTCCCCTAAACGCAGATTTGTGCACACCCTTTCTGCCTCTGTCTGTCTCTCTCTTTCTCACCCCTCTCTCTCCATACAAAAATATCACACACACACACACACACACACTCGCGCGCGCACACACAGTTGCATGTACACACACGTACGGCTGTCATGATAAACCTTATGATTCTCGAATAAATAACATGTATGCGCAAGTGCTATTTAATATTATTTTGCCAGCTGTACTCTCCCTCACACAGACAGAATCTCCGTTACATGTATTGTAGCACCTTATACTTACAGTGCCAGCTGCATACATTTTCTTATCCAAACCCATCTCCTACTACAACCCCGCCACCGCCCCCCCCCCCCCCCCCCCCCACCAGTCACTGGAAAATTGGACCCACACCTTTTCCCATGCTCAACTTCACTGTACTTCCTGATTTTTTCAGCACATGTTACTGCGCGGTTCCCCTCGATACCCCGTTCCCTTCATCCTCTCCCAACCACCAGCAGTCTACATCCCCCACCCCCATAATACTCCCCCAGGGTGGCAGGCAGCGACGTGATGTCTACACCATGTGTGTGACAGCGGGAGGGCAAAAGCCACTCTCTCTCTCTCTCTCTCTCGGTGCTGTGCTTCAAGTTTTCGTTTGAACGCACACAAATCCAGCCGTTTTTTGTCTGGTTCCCGTTTGAACGCGCAAATGTCCGGCCGTTTTTCAACGTTTCACTTGAACGCGCAAAATTCCGACTTTGTGTACAGGAACACGCACGTGTTGATTCACCGACAAGGACTTTCTCAATGACCCCCCCCCCCCCCCCCCCACCCTCCAACCTACAAGAAATAACAGCAGCAACAACATTATTCCAATTTGATAGGTTGATTCAATTCTTCGACTGCATAGTTGAAATGATGGTATAACACAACAGAGAAGCTTTAATTTTTAGAGAACTTACTTACTGTATTCACATCATGACAATGACAAAAGGGCGCTATTTGATTCAGATACACGTACAGCTCTTCAGTTATTTTTCTAAATTAATGACAATTGTCACAGAACTGCTGTGAAAGATGCATGCCAATTCAACGACATGTTTTTTTAAAAATAGGCATGTGTGCTGACTCGAAAATGTAAAGCCCAAACATAGAAACAGGCATCATTTACCCCCCCCCCCCCCCCCCCCATTAAAAAATACATTAAAGTAAACTCTACATAACGTTTTTTCGTCATTTTAATGGCCCACCTAAAAAAGCAGCTCTGTGCCCAGGGTAAAGTGTAGTCTTGGAAATTGAATCGGCTTGGAGTCAGATTGTGTACTCCACGGAAAAACGGGGGGAGCCACGCAGACACACCCAGCTCTGATGAATGGTATCATATTCGCTTGCTTCATTAAATGAGAACTGCGAGCACATTCTGTCATAACTATTGAAGTACGAGTCTAACGGGGATATGGCTTATTCTGTCGCAACAAGGCCATTTGTCAAATCCCAACGAGAAGTCTTTGGAAGCGGCTCAAAGAGTAACTTGGCTGTGCAGTAGAGAGAGAGAGAGAGAGAGAGAGAGAGAGAGAGAGAGAGAGAGAGAGAGAGAGAGAGAGAGAGAGAGACAGAGAGAGACAGAGAGAGACAGAGAGAGAGAGACAGACAGACAGACAGACAGACAGACAGAAAGAGAGAGAGAGAGAGAGAGAGAGAGAGAGAGAAAGAAAAAGAGAGAGAGAGAGAGACAGTGAGAGAGAGAGAGAGAGAAAGAAAGAGAGACAGAAAGAAAGACAGAGACAGAAAGAGATATATATATATATATATATATATAGAGAGAGAGAGAGAGAGAGAGAGAGAGAGAGAGAGAGAGAGAGAGAGACAAAGATCAATCAATCAATCAATCAATATGAAGCTTATATAGCGCGTATTCCGTGGGTACAGTTCTAAGCGCTTGTCGAAGAGTTGTCAACACAGGACTAACAAAGAAACTAACATCTACAGACGGACACAAACCCTATCACACACTAGCAAACCCTGATAAACATACAACAAACAACTGTTTAACAACAATGTACACATCAATAGCTAGGTCCAAACAAAATAATATCAAACACAAAGAAAACACCTCTCACACAGCACAGAAAGAGACACAGAAAGAGAGAGAGGGGGACAGACAGAGACAAAGAGACAGAAAGAGAGAGAGAGACAGAGACAGAAAGAAAGAGAATTGAATTGAATTGAACTTTATATAACAAAGATTAAGAGAGAGAGAGAGAGAGAGAGAGAGAGAGAGAGAGAGAGAGAGAGAGAGAGAGAGAGAGAGAGAGAGAGAGAGAGAGAGAGAGAGTATACATCTGTCGCACACAAAAATAATAACGCAGTGTGCACGTGCACACACCAACAGGCATACTGTCCATGACCTTACACATCCGCTTCGCACAGCCCTTCAACCGACAGGCTGCATAACAAATGTTCCGTCAATAACATAACTCTCGTCAATAACAAAGCACACGTGTGTGAAACAACCAGACCGAACCACGTATAGCGAACGTTGTGGCTGACTTGTGCACAGCCTGAAACAAATATATTACTTAATAGGAATCGATTACGTCGCTGCCTCAGTGTCGAGGTCTAAACCCAACTAGTTCATGCTATAAACGAATCGCGTGTTCTACCATTGCAGGGAAAGCTTGAAATGATCGCACACAAACTTTAAATGAACACAAGTTAATTAGATTTTATTCTGTCAGCAAAAGTTTCTGTTGCGAATTCAGTATGCCGGCATCAGTACAACTACAAGCTTCAAACGGAAATAAAGCGGCGGACACATCTGGTGACACACGCCCCTATGTCGTTTAAAAACATTAATGTTTGATCAGCAGCTGATAAGACGATCAATCAGCCACCCCCTGCAGCACCCAGATCAATACAGTACCCTGCCACCCCTTCTTTAAAACCCTCACAGCCCCACCCTAAAGCGCACAGCCACACTGTCACCCGCTGCAGGGAAAGGGAATGATTACGATGGGGCTGCGTCTTTCACTGAAATTGCGAGCCGAGTGAGTGAGTAATGTATATAATACTTCCCATTAGTCAGCCAGTTCGTTGTCTTCTCTTTTTCTAAGAAAAATTCGAAAAGGCAACTTCTCGCTATAATGCTATTGTTCAATAGCTAGTTAACAGAACTCTTGTAACAACCCCTTGACTGTAACTTAATTACAGCGTATATATACGCACTACCCCGCGTGAGTAATGGCGTCGGTGCTTCATTAAGTCACAGAATGACTCCCTCGAACCGCCTTTTATAGATCCGCCCATCCAGCATCCGTCGCCTGAACCATTAAACGGCACACATACATCACGCTGCTCTGCTGCTGCTGCTTCCTGCGCTTGTAATGGGGAAATATCGGCAATACAAATGATAAATACTCCACTGACTAGCCAAATTAAGACTGTCAGGATCACAGAGGCTGGCCATGTTGGCTTGTCATGATCATACGTGAGACAAGAACTGTTCAATGCCATTATCTTCTGTACAAATCATACAGTAATTCAATGCCATTATCTTCTGTATAAATCATACAGTAATTCAATGCCGTTATCGTCTATATAAATGATCTAAACGCAATATAAAACTACGTATCTGTTTCGGATTCCATAAAATCAACAAAAAAGTATACAGCTCTTCTGTGACTGAGGCCGTGGGGTGTGGTAACTACGTGTGGCAACTAAGTAAGTATATCGGTCTCTGAGTTCAAAACTCAAGTTAACACAGCATCTGACATGATTTGTTCCCCCCTAATGTGTATTGATGTCGCTGTATTGTTGCTGAACCATCGGTGATACTAATATATATCACAATCAGTATCACCTATAAATTATAGTTTTGGATGATTAATGAGATGAGGATGATTATAATGATGATGCTATGGATTTCCAATTTGGTATGTATATATATATATATATATATATATATGCAAGAAACTGGGATTATTTGGTGCGTTTGTTTTTCCTTTTCGCGTGCATTCCTGGTTCAGAAAAGTGTGCTATTGCGTGCACGTTCTTGCTCTACGGCAGTACAGAGTTTCAATTATAACACCCAAAATATTCTGCCCTTTGTGATTGACAATAAAACATTGCTTGGTCGTTCGTTCTGCATGCAATATTATTGCAAAGATAACCAGCCCGATAGCGAATTCAGCAGCTGTTGGGAACATAAACGCTATCCTTATAGTTTGATGACAATGTCATTAATATCATGTTTATAGTTCTTTGCTATACAAAAGGAAAGCAAACACGTTTCCTTCGTTCTGCTGTGTCACAAAAAGTGAAACAGATGCTTTGGCCAAACATCTAATGATATGAAAATAATTTTCGTTTAAATGTCCCGGGAGTCATCCCATGGCGCACGAACGCGCCCCGTGTTCTTTCAGTCATGCACACACTGAAAGAGAATCTTGGTGCAAATGTAGTTCAAAAATTAGAACTGTCAACAGCAGTGCAGATGGAACTTGTTCAAATCAAATGGTCAGTATTGTTTTCAAAAATAATCGTTCTAAACTTCAGGTCATCTGTGACAATCCAGATAACCTTGTTCATGAACACATATTGTCCCAGACTGAAAAGAGACTGAAGAAGACTTCAGTTTTTAATTCTGGGTGACCGAGTTCACGTCTTTGCCGCGTAATTTGAAAATCGACACACGCACATTCACAAAGTTCCAAATTAATAATAACATAAGCCAACAAATTACACCCCCCCCCCCCCCCCACCAAAAAAAAAGGCACTAAACTAACTGAGAAACAGACGCAGACGACAGCATTCAGCCAAGGTCCGGGCCCTAGCATTATATTATTGCTCGCCCTATCCGTAGGGCGACATATTGAAACAGGGGGGAGAGTAGAAGGGAGTAGAGAAAAAGCTGGGTGACAAATGGTTTTGACGAGCCCGGGATGAAAGTGCCGCCAGCCTATCATGTCTCCCAATTTATTGTCTATGAAGCTTGGCAGCCACAATGGGCGAATCAATACCTCTACGGGAGCTGGTGCGATCGAAAATTTCAGTCTGCCTGGTGCAGGCCGGGGAGCCCTGCAGCAGCTTGAGCTCGAGCAGAGAAAATTCAAACCTCTCTCTTTCCCTTCTCCTTCATCATGTTCCAGCTTCTTATTGCTATCGCGTTTCAAAACTTGAGAGCTGCTTGTTCTCCGTTGTTGCGGTGGCAGCACGTTTATAGATTTGTCTGTCAAAGATAATCGTCGCTGGCAACAAATATTTGGAGAGGAAAAAAGAAGAAACAGATATGGAAAAACAAAAACAAAAAAACCCAATGATGTTGAGGAAGGCCACGTCATCAGCCTGACGTGTGCCTGCGGAAGTGCAGGTGGTATGATAAGGTGGGGAGGCTTGGAGGCGGTTTCGGAGCGGAAAAAATGACAGATATTAACACGTGTGTGTATTTGTACCTGACATGTGACGTTTATTTGTGGTGCATCCATATGTAAATTCATGCACCCCCACCCCGCCTCTCCCTCTCTTTGTCTTTCTGTCTCTCTCACACGCACACATACACACACCCAGAGACACCGTCTCAACGTAAGTAAGAGTGGAATTGTTGAAGAAACCAACAACGTCTTTCTCTTGAGTCTTTGAATTTGATCCGCATTAAGTTAAGATAAGTAAGTCAATAACTATCTCTCCAATGACCCCCACTCCCTTGACCAACCCTGAATGTTGAAAAAGTGACACGAAAAATCGGTGGAAGCCTACATTGCCTAAAGTCACACAATACTTTCATCTCAGTATCGCTGTAAACACAATTCTCTAATGATAACCTACTTTACGTAATCTGTTCGGTCCTTGTTTGTTTGTTTGTTTGTTTGTTTGTTTGTTTAACGCCCAGCCGACCACGAAGGGCCATATCAGGGCGGTGCTGCTTTGACATATAACGTGCGCCACACACAAGACAAAAGTCGCAGCACAGGCTTCATGTCTCACCCAGTCACATTATTCTGACACCGGACCAACCAGTCCTAGCACGAACCCCATAATGCCAGACGCCAGGCGGAGCAGCCACTATAGATTGCCAATTTTAAAGTCTTAAGTATGACCCGGCCGGGGTTCGAACCCACGACCTCCCGATCACGGGGCGGACGCCTTACCACTAGGCCAATCGTGCCGGTGGTCCTTGGGTAAAGGAGGCAGAAACTTGGGAGCCCATACTTCGTGTGTTCCTGAAGGTTGTCCTAACCACCGAAATAAATAGAGCTTAACACAGATCCGACTACAACTGGGTCATCGTAAAATGTTCTTTTTGTCAGCAGTGCTGAAGAGTCCTTCACAAACACAAAGGCAAATTACACCCACAATCCAATTTATTTATCAATTATTCCATTCACAGAAAGGGAGACATTTCCCTGATTTGGAGAGCTTTGTGACGAGCAGTGAAGAGATATACGGTATGATAATATGAATCACAGCGTTACATGGAAGATGAACAGATAGAATCACACATAACTTAAATTTAAGACCCAAGCCACTGCAAAAACACATATCACAAAATTAAGTACAGAGCGGCTTTTGCAAAAGACGTTTCGCTGCATGGAGAAAAACATATACAATGACAGAGCATATAATTCATCACAACGGGGAAAGAAGACCACACATCTCAACCGAGCCAAGTAAAACCTGGGGTACATGCTAAAAGCAGTCTAAAATTGACTGTTCATTTACTGTTGAATGCAAGATAGACCTAAAGCATGTGGGCAGAGTTGTGGGACAGTTCTTTTTACATCATGAGTCCTGAGTAAAATCCGCAAAACAGAGAAGAAGACAGAAAAAAAAGAAGAAAAAAAAGCATGCCTGGTCAGGTCGATTTACCAGAAGCTGCACAGCCCTGCCCTCAAATTAAAACAGAATATTTGCGTTTCCCGAGAAGAATATAAAATATATTTCCATTTTTCACAGAACTAAACAGCACAGTATACAATGAGCGAAAATCTGCAGCGGAAAAAGCATGACAGATTGAAACAAGACCATAGGCTGTTTACCAATATCAAATATCTGACTGTGTCGGGGGTGTGGAATAAACACTTGTTTTCAAGTGATGAAATGAATTGCAAACACACAGCTAACAAATCCGGAAGCCTGCCATACTGAGTATGATACGTGCATGGAAAAAGTGAATACAGGAACTGGGTGTAGAGCGTAGAACGCCAACACACGAACGTGTCCACCTTTATTAATAAGGGGGGGGGGGGGGGGGGGGGGGGGCTTACTCGCTTGCGGATAAATTATGTTCACATTACATGTCAAAATTATGTTCACATTACATGTCAAAATAATCCCCAAAAGAGATGCGCCTTGGACATTAAAAAAAAAAGATTTTGTGACAGGTTCCTTTACTTTTCTGCAACTTTATTTTGTTTCTGCTTCATTACGGTTGAGTGTGTGTGTGTGTGTGTGAGGGGGGGGCACCAAGTGGCAAGTATATGTATTAGAGTAAACGACTCTCAGGATTTTACACCAAAACAAGCCTCTTACTAAGTCTTACGCTTTGGTTAGTAGAGTAGATACTTTTGTGTGCAACGAGTTTCTCTACCTCCAATTCTGTCATCGTCACCTTCGACCATCTGCAGAATTTCGCAGGGTACAGATTTTTGTCAAGAAACTGAGCCTGTAGGAAACAAGAACGGTAAACTGCCACAAGCCCTCACAATGCTCTACTCAGCCATCTTGAACGCCAGCCCCCGATGGCAAACGCATGAATGTGTTTGCATACGGAAAACACCAGGCGAGACGAAGATGACTAAACTCAGAAGAATACAGGTGCTGGGAGGGTGGGTGGGGGGCACTCAGAAAGAGAGGGAGGCCCTGGGGTGGGGGAGACCGAAGAGTAAGGAGTGTAACCAGACAGGTAAACAGCATGAGACGACACACACACACACAAAATTCCTACAGGCAAAACGGGCATGTGGAGTTTAGTTCTCGCGAAACCGTGACTCCGGGCTTTTTTGATCATCCATGCGAACTGGGATGAAACACTGCCCGGCTAAGCGAGCTCGGCTCCACCGATAAGTGCCTGGGAGTGCTTGGGCCCACAACTCGACGGAATAGACAAGGAAGGGACGAAGCGTTCAATTCCTGGTTGCCGAACGAACCAGGAATGACTCAAACTGGCCCTCTGGTCTGTTATACAAATGAGGGAGTGTACAGTTAATAGTTACGTGAGTTGAAAATCGATGACCGTTATGACATCAAGAAAATGGCCGAAATGAGAATGGGGAGGACTTGAAGAAGCGTGAAAGCCCTGCTCAAACAGTGGAAGATATTGCCTTGGACACCGGCACAATGGTTGTGTGGGGACGTTTAGGCGGTAACAACACTGACTCGTTCCGTCCTTCGAGAATCAGGCGGGGCGACTAGAAAGGCAGACAAGAAGACAGAGAGAGAAAAAGAAAGAAAGGCAGAAACTTGGAAAGAGGGTGCAAAGAAGACAAACTTGAAAACGTATTACCAAAGGTGTGTAGCGTAAGGTCTAGAGGGGCCTTTCAGCTGGACAACAAGAAATGACATTTTAAACAACCAGACGTACACTATTGAGAATCAGACAGGAACACAAGGTGTCGGGGTCACGGGTGGTGGAAAGTGTGAGAGACATGACACTGGTATTTGGTCATGTTGGAGAAGCTGTATGTGTGTAAAATACCACTCTGCATTCCCTCTGTGAGAGTGTGTACAGTGAAAAAAATGTATCACTATTATACACGCTTCCTCACGTTCGTGTCAAAACCACATGCTTCCCAAGTCTTCCAACACTGTCACATTACGTTCCCTAGTTTTATGTACATACAACAACCTCAGTCCTCCAGGCCCCAAACCCATCAACCCAAAATCAGCCTGCAGCCTTTCAGTAGACAGTGCAACATGACAATTTCCAGACATAAATTGATACTCCCGACCAGAACCAGTGACAGAACACTTCACCCCTAGGGAGAAAGATTGCTCGGTGGTCAGCGTAACGTTCAATCAAGCGTTGGGCGGCTTGTCTACAGATGCGAAAACTAGCCCTCAAACAACCACTTACCTCCCCCACCCCCTCTCCTAAAAAACTAGCCCACACACAACCACTTTCTCTCTATTTCTCTCGTGAAATCGAGCCCTCAAACAGCCACTCAATTCTTCTCTCATTTTCAGCCTCCCTCCTCACCCACACTCTTTCTCGCACCCCAGGAAATGAGCGTTTGAGTCCTCGGGACAGTGTAAATGTATGTCGAAACTTGACACAGTCGGCCCTTTCGCGTCATCCGGTACAAAAGATTTCAAGCCACTCGGTCTTAATTCCAACCCCCGGGGGTCTAGCACTTTATCTCGCATACAACACAGCCAAGACTCAGTGTATAGTATTAGTAAACTGTGTATAGTTTTAACTACAACAGTATAAGTAGAGGTGGTGCATACAGAGAGAGAGGGGTAAATGGAAACACAAGTTCAACCATCGCTACCAGAATTAACAAAGCCTGCGAGTTAGAATTATAAAGAGAGACGGGAAAGTGGTGCAGACAGACAAAAAAGACACTGTCATATATATTTCGTACACATTAGCAAAACTCGAGGTAAAAAATTGATAGAAAAAGAAGGCCGCAAGAAGACACTATCAAGTAGATATGGGGAAAGCTATGAACGCAGAGACCGACACAAAGAAGAAAAAAAACATAATCAAGCCTAGTTGTTGGAGGAAAGAGGACACCTGACAATAAAAGGTAGACAAGGGAAAAGTGGCTTGCAGAAACAGACATATATATAAGGAAAATGACACCAATAAACTGTAGGTCTTAGTACAACTTCGGACTTGAGCGTTTCCTGCAGCTTAACGGGTCAAGCACCCACCTAATGCCCCTGATCTTGTAAGGCCTAATCAAGGCAGGTGTGAACTGGGCACTGGTCAAGGCGGCCAAATTTCACCCCACCTCCTCCGGTCGATTGAGCGCGAGATACGGTGACGCAACACACCCCGCGGACTCGTGCCACGAATATTTTCGTGGGGGAAAGGGGGTGGTGGTGCGAACGGGGGTGGGGGAGTGAAAACGGCACACTCGTCGACCTCACTCATTACATCACTCGCTTGACTGCGCTGGGCCCTTTGCACCTGACTTTTGACGCGCCACAATGTCCCACCTGACTGAGAATTGATGAAGCGCCAGTGGCCGCCCCCCACCTTTGCCTGTGCTTGATTGACGACGATTTCCCGTGCAAAGCTACACAGGAGGCTTGACGTGTACCCTCCAACACTGTCATCAAGGAACGTCAAATTGGGGGACTGGATATTTTCATCACTGTAGAGATACAGGATCTGATCGCGGGAATTGATTAGCCTTGCCTGAAGTCACAGAAAACTTTAGCTCCTTCGCCTGTCAAAAGACCCAACCTGCACAGGGGACAAAGACACGCCTGTTTCTTGATGGTTCAAGGAAACACAAGATCTGTTCCTTTGTACACAGTCATGAAAGCATGAGGCTTGTTTTAATTTTTTTTACACTGTCATCTGGCAACATCAAATTGGTGGACTAGATATTTTTGTCAGCCTGAAGGTACATAATCTGATTGTTGGAATTGATTAGCCTGAAGTATCTGAAAACTCACAGTGACACAGGTATACCTGCTCTAGCTGTCTGAGGCAAACACACAATCCCTGCTCTTTTCGTACACCTCCAACCTTAATGTATGTTTCACAACTTATACATTCCGTGCTTGAAAAATGTGCATCTACACTGCTGTCACTGTCAGATTTACACGAATTTTGAAAGCTTTGACTTTGCAAATACACAGTACCTTGATAGTTGTAGAATTAAGAATAATCTTACACCTACACACATGTGATAAACTTCCCTCCTAGGAAAAAATATCAGACTCATGTCTCGCACACATCCAATACTGTTAAAAGGCGAACACACCATACGACTGCTTGGCACATGATAAACACAAGCCGTCCTCTGTTGAAAACACTGACACATCAGGGCTCCCCAAACTGTGAGTCCTATGTGCATTCAGTACCTGTCGGTTTCAGACTTTTGCTGTCAGCTAAATCTGAAGAAAAAAACACCAATGCCAAATTCACGCAGTAACAACATTGGAAAGGAGGCTGGAGCAGATGCAGCTGGGCCCAGCAAAGTTTCTTTGAATATAAAAAGCACTGGTTGCTAGCACAAAGGAAACAACATATGTTTTCAGTAAGAATGGAAGCAGAACAACACATAGATTGGCTTCCATCTGAAACTTGGAAGTGATGACCATGGATTGACACCTGACAACAATGCATCGAAGTCTGGTGCGTTTGATGTGTCCAAGCGCATGTTTTCCATTCAACAAGACCCTTTAAAACTCCCCTGAGGGGTCCATGGACCCTCTAAAAATTCAATGTGGGGCTCCCGGGACCCCCTAGGTTGGGCATCCATGGGGAGCACTGAACATACAATGTTTCAACAAATACTGTTAGATAGTGTTACAAACAGTATTACATTTACACACACATCCACTTATTCTATCCCAATTAGAGATTACACTTAGGTAAGTTATGCACATAGGATTCACAGCTATACATTGAAATGCAACTCTCTGAAATGTAAATCTTGTAACATACACTTCTAGTTCTACCCCTTTAGTGCTTGTTTGTAACCTCCAATCAAAAAAACCCAATCCAGCATTATAAAGTTCTATGTGAGTTCTTGGAGTTGCACACATGTGTACTACATCTGCCGGGTCTGTTTGTAAAGCCCTCTTTTCCCCTGCAGTGATGTTCCGAGGCGTCGGTCATCGGTCATAGACCGATCTAGGTTGTAAAATGACCGATTGCAAACACCTCTGTCCCGTCAAATGTCCGATCCGATCGCGAAGTCAGCGGTCATTGTCCGATAGTATTACGTCTAGAGCGGTCACTGCAAGAAGAATCTGTACAAACTGAAGTATCAAACCCCGTTAAAACGAGTTCGAATCGGGGCCTACTTGAACTTCAATTTTCACTCTCGGTCGAACAATAACACAAGGGACGCAACTCTCGACCGAACAATATTACAAGAGCCACAACTCTCGCTACTTTTGACAGCGACACTTTACTTCCGCCGCCACATTTCTGCAAAGATGCCGCCGAAGAAAAAGGTTTGCGTGGGAAAAGGGCAGACACTTTTGAGTGGCTTTGTTAAAAAAAAGGACGACACGGACAGTCAAGTTGCAGGGCCTTCGGCCCCGTCGGAGACTGAAGCCTCAGAAGGTGAGCCAATAGATCTACATGGGTGAAAGCTATCAAAATCAAATTGACTGAAAATTTTTTGAGGCAGGGGTCCAGGGGCCGCCCAGGCCCTGGCGGGGTACGGGGCAGGGCCCCGTTAGGGGGTCCAGGGGGGCAACGCCCCCCGGCCGAAAACGAATTTTTGCATTATACATTGTGATTTTGTGGCCTTTCCTGGCAAAACAATACACTTTTTGTCACTATCATGCAGGTCAAAAAAATACCTTCAGATTCTAATGATATGGTAAAAAGGGTAAACAAAATCAAAACAATTCACAGAAGTAATCATTTTTCTTTTGTATCTTTTCACACTTGCATCTTCCAACACAACGACACAATTGATAACAATTAACATTGACAACAGCCAATTACTAAATGAAATAGAAACTGAACAACTGAACAACTGAAATAAAAGTTCGAAATATTTAATTATAAGAAGCAAACATTGCCAGACAGGCATTGAAATAAATGATGAAACAGAATGTCACACATGCAAACAGCATGATGTAGCACTGCACAAAGTAGCAACTAAGCAGTAGCATCTCTTATAGTGCAAAGTTCTCAAGGAAAAGCACTTGAGTTTCAAGCACCAAACTTATCACACACAGTTTTAGTTTCATGAACTCCAACCAGTCCCATCGCCTTTGTTGGCTAGACCAGCATCAATAAGATCTGTCCATGCGTTTTCCGCAGAAATCATGTCACCACTTCGTAATGCCTGCCAAAACGCGAGAACTTTTTTTTTTATCGTGATGCAGAGCGAATCCGAAAGCGAAGAAACCTCACCTACGGGGTTTACCGCATAGCAGTTCGAAAACGCGTTCCGCTTAAAAAAAAAAAAAAAAAAAAAAAAATTTTTTTTTTTTTTTTTTAATAAAAATTGCGGATTGACGGAATTTCCGTCAGACTTATTTTCAGATTGACGGATTTCAGTCAATTGACGGGCTACTTTCACCCATGGATCTACAACCTCAGGAAGAGACGCAGGAAGAGGCGCAAGAAACGAAAGGGGCGACCAGAAATCGCACTCGTCTTGCCAGTCCATACAGCTGATGTGGAAAGAGGCTTCAGTGCCCAGAACAATATCTTGACCGCGAAGAGAAACCGCCTGCTCACTGAGACACAGAACATGTTGTTGAAGCAGAAGATAGAGGGGGAGAAGTAGAGGGATGATCAATACCTTTTTGACATTGTTTGCAGATCTATGGAAGTTAAAGAAGGATAGAAAGCTGTTCAAGCTCACTGAAAATGATCACGTGTGACATTCTGAAGTGTGTGAAAGATCACTTGTCACTTGTGACATTAATTCTGAAGCATAGTGTGTGTGAGTGTGTGTGTGTGTGTCTGTGCGTGTGTGTGTGTGTGTGTGTCAGTGTGTGTGAAAGATCACTTATGACATTCTGAAGCATGTGTCTGTGTGTGTGAAAGTAACCCTACTGAACACTGTTGCATTTAAAATATTAAAATAAATTTGGAACTGTTCAGTTTTTATTTGCCTTTAGGGCCTATTCATATATTCTCAGTCATCTAAAAAGGTTAGGTGCCATGATTGGTTCGCTTGATCTGAATGTCCTATTGTGTTTTTGTAGACATGATGTCCTATTAGTTTTTTGATTCAGGACATTTTGTCCTGTTGCCCTCCAGTCCTAGGAACATCACTGCCCCTGTGAACCAGCTGGGCAGAGTTTTTCTAGCCTGAATGATCCCTGTCTAACAAAGTAAACTCTGTGAGAGAGGGCCAAAGATGAAAGCTGGAGGGGGATGAGCATCCAGTGCCAAACTAATTGTTCCCAGCACTGGAAAAGTCTGTCAGTCAGTACCAATTTGTAGTCCCGGATACCCCCCTGTTATCACAGTGTTGCCAGCTCACTCTAATTTAGTTATCAAATTTCCTCCACTAACAGACAGCAAGGGAAAGAAGGGAGAGGGAAAGGCAGACAGAAGGGTGGGGGGTGTTAAGAGACTAACACATAAAAGCTGCATGACAGCGCCATGTGCTCGGCTGCTTTGTGATGTGGGGGTTGCTTTTCCCTGAAAATGTCAGTTTAGTTTTCTTTTCCGCCATCACGTTACACAGGGAGAAACAGGGGAAGGAGGGAGCGCTGGCAAGCCCGTTAGTTTACACCATACTTTCCGTTCCTACCCTGCCCTAGCTGCTCTCCCTGGCCAGCCTTTTGAACTGCGACGGGCAGTCATATGCACGACTACTGCCGATCAACACATCTGTTCCCGGCCACACAAAGCCCTGTATTGACCCATGTTTGTTCCCTGCTGATCACTTTACGCGACAACACGCTGCTCGCCGATGCTCAATTGTTTAATCAATATTAATGTCATTAACAAGTTTCGGGCCGCAAGAAAACAAAGGCGATTAAAAAGGAGGAAAAGCACTGGGGCTCACAGCCTTGTGTCGGCAAGGTCGCGGGAAGTAGGGCCCACACACGAAGGCGTCCAAGTTTGTTTCCTCATGAACAGGCGAATTTTCTCAACAAAATCAGAGTCGGAGAAAGAACCAAACTGACACAGACGAATCACATCCCGCTATCGAGTTACGTTGCTATTGAACAGGGGGGAGTGGAAGGGAGGTGGGAATTTGATACGACTTGAATTGAATGAGAAGAAACAAAATGTACCAACCTATTTGAAGCACACTTGACACACATCCATTATCCAACAGTCTGACTCCTTGGTGGAAAGGTAGTTTTTGATTTTCCGTGTTTTCCTTGCCATTGTTTGCATATGAAGAGTACATGTAAATATCCCTTTCATTTCGAGGAAAGGACCAGAACACAATCCTGTTTTGCACGGGCTCAGGAATCCGGTCATACTGCTGCTCAATCCTTTGAAATGGGATGTTTTCTGCTACCACTTTGGCACATATGTCTAAGAGAGACTCTGGTTGTCTTGGATGTCTCCGGTTTGAGACCCCAGACCCGTTCTCTACCCGAAAATGACAGGAACGGGAGGGGCAGTGTCTCTTCGCAGCCGCCATGAGTACCCATCTGATCGAATAGAGATTTCTTGCACATGCGCAGAGAAATTAAAGGAGAACACGTGCGCATGCGCAAACGTGATCCGCATTGAGAATCCAGGGTTCGGGCCTGTGGGAATCCCTTTGGGAAACCCCTTGCTGTGAATGAACTGTCAACTTTGCCCGTATCGCGCATAAGTAAAGCGGCTATCAATCACTTTACAACTTTACCTATGTCAACAACTACAAAACAGATTTATCTTCCGCGAAACAAGACCGATGAAGTTTTACTAATTATGCGTGTAAAATGTTGGCATATCATAAGAAATGCAGTTGGGGTGCAGATAAACTGTGGAAACCTGCCGTCACTGCATTCCACACGGACGGACTTCAGGAGGTTTGGGCAATAATTTTATAGGTCCCGGGTTGCGGAGCGTTCATGAGGGCACTCCTTCGCCCAGTGCCCGGGTGCGGCGGTTTCTCTTTGACAATGTGAATTACTCGTTCAACCTTCTCATTCTCTTCTGGCTCTTTGAACGCGTCACACACTCCTGCTAATCCTGGAACTGACCGAGAGAAGGGCGCGTCACTATAGTCGCAGGTGTTATTTCTGAGGAAGAGCTAGTACTGCGGAAGAGCCCGTGTGGCATTTACCTGAATCGAATAGTTTGCTGGTTCAGCAAGCAAAATGCCGTACGAGAGTGGCACCGTGGTGGCCACTCGGCAAGCGGGAGCGCAAACAGATAAACACAAGTGGCTCATATTTGGCATGCCTGCTTTTGCCAGTAATTCGCATGCTTGACCTGATAAACGCCAAGGCGGTTTGGGTTTCGAGTGTATGTAGCTAAGCAACGTTTGTGTTTCAGTTTGAGGTTTACCCTTATAATCCTGGTGGTATGGCAAGAATGTGTATTGTTTTATTTTTTGTTAAAGGCCAGAGACTCATGCGTGTGGCTACGGTGTGGTGGTGTACTGCAATGGCACGTGGCTCACGCGGGATTTACTGCACTAATGGCGATTGATAACAAATATTAACGTGTGCTAGGATGACCAAGAAGCTGACATTGATTGACTAGTTGACATGTCATGACGTCTGATTAAAGCCCCCAGGACTACTACATTGCCCACACACACACCGACAGATTACCACAATCTCACAATGCATGACGATAAGTAAAACTGACATATACACATATACATGCACACACAATCTGGGTTTGAGACCAGGGGGGGGGGGGGGGGGGGGGGTTACAGGGGTTCCGGACCCCCCCCCCCCCCCCTGTCAAAAAAAAAATTAATACTAACTTTAAAAGAAATAATGAGTGGCTGCTGACACCAGTTGATCATGTTTAAAATCAAGAATAAGCCATAAATTGTTCATAAAATAGCTAAAACTCTTCAGCTTCCCCAGACCCCCCAACGGGGCCTTGCCCATGTACCCCACAAGGGGTCTTCCCCACCCCAGGTTGTAACCCCCCCTCTGGCTTAACTGCTCCGCCTCTGGAGACTAAAGATCCCATAGTTTTTCAGAAGAAACAAAAGTAATGTCATCAATTAATCTTTAATTATTTTTGTTTTGTTAAAAGAGAGTAACTAAAGTGACCGACCCTTCCAACCTTTTCTGGAAAACACAATTTACATTTTCAAGCACCTGTGTTTCAAACCCAGTTGACCCACAAGGTTCCAGGCAGGGGATTTCCGATTATGCTAAGTCAGGTTTGACCCATTCAACAAAACATAAACGCCAACAAGGTAGTGCTGTTATGTTGTCTGATGCTCTTAAAAAGATTGATTATAATACTAAATTATGAGTTTGCTTGTCAATATTTCTAAGGCATATGCCAAAAAGAGAAAAGAGCAGTTGTGTCATATGGTAGGGAATGCAAGCTTGAGAGAATGCAACCCCCTTTAACAAGAAATTCCTACGAGGTAGGAAAAACACCCCCGTCAAAGGGAAATAACCTTCTCAGTTGGTGGCAGTGACTGAGTGAGAATGGTTATTTCCCTTTGACCATGAAGATGTCCCTGTATAAGTCCTTGTATAATTTTAATCCACCAATAACTCCCTAACCGTGTGTTTGACGGGTCCCAATTTTTGAAAGGACCGTCTCAGGAATGTATAGAACCTGTTCACCAAGTTTGGTGACGATCGGTCCGTTCATTCTTGAGATCTATATGCGAACACAAACACACAAACACCCAAACAAACACATCGAGCGAAACCTATACACACCCCTATACCGGGGGTGTAATAATGGTTCACGTTTTCAAGCACTTTGGATTGCTAAATAGTTAGATCTTTTAGCAGGAAATTCAGGCTTGAGAGGGTGCGACACCCTATAATGGTTGATTTTTTACAAGCACCTGGATTGCAAAAGAGCAGTTAGCAGGGGCGGATCAGTTGCTTTGTAAGGGGGGGTGCACTTTGAATCGAAAGTGAATGTGATGGGCACGAAGCGCCCGAATTTGCTAGGGGGGTCCGGGGGCATGCCTCCCCGGAACATTTTTTGGCTCAAAGAAGCAAAATGGTGCCATCTGAACTTATAAATGGTCATAGAATCAGCTTTCCAAATTTTTTTTTTTTTTTTTTTTTTTGCTGGAGGGGGGGTGCACGTGCACCCTGTGCACCCCCCTCGCCCGCCCCTGGTTAGGTCATGTAGCAGGGAATGTAAGCTGAATGCAACCCCCTTTAAATAATGTTTGACGTTTTCAAGCACTTTGGATTGCTAAAGAGTAGTTAGATCTTAAAGCAGGAAATTCAAGCATGAGAGGGTGCAACACCCTATAATGGTTGATGTTTTATAAGCACCTGGATTGCAAAAGAGCAGTTAGGTCATGTAGCAGAAAATGCAAGCTTGAGAGGGTGCAACACCCTATAATAGTTGATATTTTTCAAGCACCTGGATTGCAAAAGAGAATTTGAGTCATATACATGTAGTAGGAAATGCCAGCTTGAGAGGTTCCAAACCCTATCAGGTATAAGCATTGATTTTTGCCTCTGCTCAAAAATGGTGCATGGGGTCAAGAAAATGTTGAAGTATCCTGCCTTGTAACTCACACTTTGCATACGCTTTCAAAAGTGAAGGTCGAGGAAGTTTGGGGTAAAGAAGCAAAATAACAAAATACTTCTGGCACAGCCTCAAAACACACACAGAACAAAGAGACTTTTGGAGTTCAAGACATTTTATTTTCATGCCATCATAATTCAGCCAAAGCCTGTAATACCTTAGCTAAATTATGTAATTATACAAGTACCTGTTTTACATTTTGCTGCTGCAGACAGACAATGGAAATTGCAATCATTTTTGATATTGAACATGTGGTATGATGAACACTGCATTGGTAGTACTCACAACTCTCTGTCAGTCACACACATGCACACACACACACACACACACACACACAACCAATGTAGGATAAAAACCTCAAACATACTTTTTTTGTACATACATGCTTGCCAGATTAGCTGTGCACTCGAAAATTTGTTTTAATGTAACATTAATGAAATGTACTCTAAAGAACTGGCTGTATTGTATGGTACACGCACGCACACACACAGAAATGCTCAGCCATCAAAAAGAAGATGGGGTTTCACACCACCAATCTGTAACTGACGTAACGTCCAGCAGTCTCACTAGGTCTGATGATTTTCACCACCTGTGAACAATCGAAGGAAGCCATGAGTAAACTGCAAACCAAACATTTGTTCAAATCTGTTAATAACTTAAACAGCTGGTTTGTGTGTGGCTATTATGTGTGTATGTGTGTGTTTTACATCTACATATAATCAATAAATATGTGACTAACATGTTTTCTCAAGCCGCACTGTGCTGAAATCATTTTTTTAAATCAAATGTACTTGATTTTTTTGTCAAACAACCTCTGCACTGGTCCGGACTATGGGATTGCATTTTATCTTGGAAGCTCAAAGATGATATCACTAATTTGTTCATTAAAAATCAGTTTGAAAATATTGCAACATGAATTCCAAAATGGTTTGGACAAATATGTACACAAAATGTGTTTTAATTGAAAATGTGCTCACAAATAAAGAAAATCCTAGTGCAAATTAGGTTCAGTTGGCGTTCCACAACGACCATCCCAAGTATCCTAGACGAGATTTTTCCTTTAGACGATTCACCTTTCCGTATTGACCCTCTGTCTGTAACAACCACTTTTGGTCGGTCACTTGGTAGGTCATCATTGACACCTTTGACCGTGTAACTTTTGTGGTGCAATATAATAAAAGTGGCTGCAGTCACGCAGAAGAACAGAATAGGATTTTTGGAAAGCTTGTACAATGCTGTTTTAGTTAATTAAGTCTAAATGAAAAATGTAAAAGAAACTCCAATATATTAATCAATACAGTGGAACCCCCCTTTTAAGACCTCCCAAAAATCTGGGAAAATCAGGTCATAATAAAAGAGTCTTAAAATAGGGGTAAATCTACAGAGGTTATGAACAGAAAATCTGATAAAATAGGTTCTTAAAAGGGAGGGAGTCTTAAAATGGGGGGTCCTAAAAGGGGGTTCCACTGTACCTCAGAAGAGGTCCCATCCTCTTTCACCATACTTTTTAATTTACACGTGTATAACAAACAAAAAATCAAATCATAATCATGTACCTGTCCTCGCTTGAGGCCAAAATATCGAGCAACTGGGTCACCCTGCTGAATCCTGGGAAGCTGTGACTCTTTCAGTTTACTGGTTTCAAGTCAAAGAAAAGACAACCACTCATTCAACAGTAAACTACAGTGACACTTACAGAGAGAATACTGTCAAACCAGCACAAAAATATGAAAATAAAGCTGTATCAATTTTGAATCAAAAAACAAGAAAGTGAATTGGTTGTTAGACGTTTAATCACTCAAGGCTGCAAAAAGAAACTCAAGACAGTTTTTAAATCATGGAGTGGAGGGAATAAGCACGGGTTTGTTATTCTCTTTGAAAATATGTCAAATGAAGAAGGGCTATGCAACCCTTGAATAAGTACAAAAACAGTCACTTTAACACAAGTACAAGTGTTACTGCCTTGATGAAAAAATGCACAATGTCCGCTATACGCAGAGTTGTAACGAACTTAAAGTACAAAAAAAAAAGCCTCTCTCTTTCTCTCGCACATACACAATTTCCCTTGTTACTCCCTTCAATGACAAGGGATATGAACAAAGCTACTCAATAAACATTGCAGTGAGAAGCCATATATGTATTGCAAAGGATACTATCTGGCAAGCAGCTCTACCTTTTCCTCTGGAGTCATCACCACATGTTCTGGCACCAGCTGCAGACGAACAGTTCTCAATCTTAGTTCCAAAAATATTTGCAACAGAACTGCACAGCATCTAAACTAACAAAGCCTCAAGTAGAAGTGTTAAGTGTGGCTAACATTAATCATAATCTTGCAATTTAATTCAAACTGTACTCTTGTCATCCCCATCCCAATCAAAAAGCTAGACAACAGTAATGTGCATTTTGTAGAGCAAAATCAAAGACTTGGTGCAGTGATTATGCTTCCCCAAAACCTACTTCCAAGCATGCTCCCCCAAAAAAATCAAATGCATAACTCAGTACATGGTGTTCTACAGCAGTCAGTAAAGTGAGCTACACGTGAGTGCACAGACTACCTCTAGAGAAGTACAGATAAGGGACTTAACAAAGGAGCTGTACCTTGTATGTTATCAAAGATCAACAGACTATTGTCCCTTGTGTTCATTGTCATTTAACATGTGTGCTATTATCCACACACAAACCTGAAATTAGGGTGCAAAACGCCCAACGGGAGATGCTAGGTAATGGAGTAGTGCCCCCTCCCCCACCCAAGAAAAATGTGTAATGAAAAATGAAAATCTGTGCAATTTGGTGCATTGTGGAAGAGATTTTGAGTAACCTCAAAATACTCAGCACATACTTTTGAAAAAAAAATTTCCAATCTGGAAGAATTAAATTTTCAAAAATACAGCAACTGAATTTCAGTCTCAGACGGATAAGTAACACCCATGATCCAGACGAAAATGCGACAAATTCTGAAATCATTATTCAACAAATTCAGATCTTGGCTGCATGAAATTTATTTCAAATGCAGCACACTGTAAAGATCCCCCCAAAGAAGCTCTCGTTCACACAGAGAAAATTTATTTTCTATCTTAAATTGCAGCATAATGTTCTTCTCACCATGTGTTCAGTGATGTTGACCAACAGTTCTGTTTCAATGAACTGCTCCAGGATGTACTTGGGTGCCATTTCCACCAGAGCCTGCACACAAAGCAACACAAACCTAAACGCACTGCAAGGCTTATCAGATTTTCAACATGTGCAAGTGTATTTCTACATGTATCATTGAACATCAGAGTGTAAAATGTATAAACTGCAAAAGAACAAAAACGACAGATTTTTTTCAAAAGGTAGCTATTAATAACTGTGCTTGTAGAAAATACAATGACCTATGAACTAACCCTGCATAAAGAGATATATTTAACTGTAAAAAAAAAAGTGAATTGATGAAGCCAAAAATAAAGCTCACAGGAAAATACATAAACAAAATTATTTTTTCAAACGAGTGGGTCTGTAGCTCAATTGGTAGTGCGCTGACTTTGTAACCAGTTCGTTCCTGTAGGTGTTGGTTTCAGGTCCAGATATGGCATGGGATTTTTTATTTTATTTCGCAGAGTCAACATTCAGTGCAGTCTATAAGCGGACGGAATCGTACCTCCCTTATGTGTAAGTGCATTCAAAAAGACTGATGCACATGCTAAAGATCCCGAGGTCTCAGTGAAAGTTTTGGGACTTGGAAACACAGATACCTAGCATGCCTACCTTTCAAAACCGAGTCATGCTGGGCAGGGTAAAAAAAAAAGGTGTGGCTCACAAGGTCAGGAATGCAAAATAAGAAATATTTTTATCCTTCCAGCAGAATCTGTACCTGTACTAGATCCACGATGGAGTTCAAAACACAACACTTGTATAATGTTCAGCCTGCTTACAATGACATTCAGCTAGTAAAACTAGGAACCTGATTCATTATGTTACAAAGGTAACCAAAAGAATGACTCATTCCAATCTCTCTCACTCGCACACCTCAAACAGCATACCACACTTCGCCCCAAAAAGAGATCATTTCTGTGTATTCACATCCCATAGAGAGTACCTGCTTAGCAGAGGGGGTCATCCCAGTCTGTACAACAATGCAGGCTCTCATGATGTTATCTTGCTGCATCTGTTGGCAGTACGCCTTGATTGTCTTGATCCCCACCTTCGGGTCGTCAGGGAAGAACACGAACATCTGATCTGCACACAGACAAACATTATATCAAGAAGATTGCCAAGAAAGTCCATGATGTTGCATCAAAGGAAACATGAGTGGTCTTATGACCAAGGGAAGTAAGCGCTCTAAATCAGATCTCTACCAGATCTATAAACAGCGCTTGCCTTATTTTTTTGTATAAAGATTCTCATGACAAAGAGAGATGGCTTAATCACAGCAGAATTTACTTCTTGTGAACTCCATCATAACAGACATTTTGTGTTGTATTGAATAAATTTCAACACCCCAGTCATTCACATATATTTTGTACCTGTCAAGTTGCTCACTGTGACAAGTCTACTTACAGCAAACTCTTTCCCTTGCACAGTGGATCCCTCCTTTTGAGTTCGCCCCACTTATTATGCTGTCTCCGATTTGCTGATCATAATGTCTGTATTGTAAAACTCTCTCTCTCTCTATCAGATTTTTTGCCAACTTCAAATGGGGTTGACCCTATCTCTCAATTATTGAGAATTACAATGTAGACAGATGTCAAGGTCAAACCATGCTGAAACTGATGACAAAGATAGTTAAGGCAGCAGTGGTTTTTCTCATATGTTCCATGTGTTGACTGTACATTTTTGCCTGTATTGAGCTTTTAAGGAAAAGTACAGCACACAAAGAAAAGATAAGAATCATTATCAAGATGCTCTATTAGGATTACCAGATATCTGGCTCAAGTAACAAGCAGGGATACAATGAAAGATATCTGGTTAGAACTCTGTATCAACTGTTGACGAATAGTCTTCAACGATGCTTTTCATAATTTCATTATCTTCCAGTAGATTTTGAACTGCCTGAAACCTTGGAACCTAACAGAAAGCCACAAACGGCTAGTGTGGAGAAAACAAATAGGGAAACAACAACCATGGTGAGCTCAATAATGAGAACAACAATCATGTGTGTGTAAAATAAACGAATAATAACAGCCACAAAATCCTGATGCAATCTGTTGACAGTGTTCAGTTGTTGTGACAAGCAAGTATAGTATTCTTGATGCCAAACAAGTACACAGCTAAGGACACAAAGCAATGATGATGCTCAAACACAATATCTGTTGCTGTCCAGGGTTTAAAGGCCAATACACATAACTAAAAAAATTTAAAAAATCATGTGCTGATTGAAATTAATACATCTCATGCATTTTTCTGATCTTTAAATCATGGACAATGACCTCTGTATTGTAAAATATGTGAAGCTGCATTCTTAAAAGGCATTTCAGTGTTTCAATTCTTTCTAAAATTCTTTCTGTTAAAATGTGATGTACTTGTATTCCCCCAAACATACTGTGGATTTACGGTACGTGTGTGTGTGTATTTGTATTTGTGTGTGTGTGTGTGGTTTTGTTTCTGTGTTTGGTTTTGTGTGTGTGTGTGTGTGTGTGTGTGTGTGTGTGTGTGTGTGTGTGTGTGTGTGTGTGTGTGTGTGTGTGTGTGTGTGTGTGCGTGCGTGTGCGTACGTGTTCCCCCCCCTTTTATCTTTCTCCCCCCCCCCCCCCCCCTTATGAATGTGTATTACTTTTAGTCTGTATGCCTGTGCCCTTGACATCATCCAACCACTTCTCTCCCCTTTCATTCATTTCCGTTCCTAGAGTTCCTTCCCCTTTTTGCGTGTTTCCCCTCCATTTTCTTTCAAACCTTGTTCGTTCCGTGTTGCGTCTGCTTTTTGTTGTCTTTTGTGTTCTTGTTTTTTCTGATGAAGCTTCCAGAAGCGAAAATTCGTTATCGTCTTTGTATCGGTGAGTACAGTAATCCTTTGTTTTTTTAACTTTGTTCATCTTACCACAGCCACTTCGTTGTTTAGATTTAGATTCTTTCTAATGTCATGGTGTAATCTTAACAGCTCAATTAGGCAATAGTCCATACACTTTTCTTCTTCTTTTTTTTTTTTTTGGGGGGGGGGGGGGGGGGATGCATTATGGGTGCAGTATATAATTTTCCCAAAGCTCCAAGGATTAGAATTTTAATGAAGATACATGTAATGTCTGGTCTCATAATATAATCCTGTTGAGCTTGCTAAAGGTGAGACTTCCTTGTTTGCTGTCTGCCTTTGAGGTTATTAGTGGAAAACAATAGCATTCAGTTCCTGGATTAACACAAAGATAACAACCATAAGCACAACATATCAACCTGGTTTACAGATATGTTAGCAGCTCAGTTTATTGACTGTGGATTGTGGGGAGGCTGGGAGACTCCTAAAGATAACACATAAACATATCAACAAGAAAAGATATGCAGGGACAACATTGACAGTCACAATATCCAGCTGTAGAAGTGTATTGTTCAACTTGTTGACCCTGATCTCAACCCTAAGGTTCATCAGAGCAAAACAGAGCCAGCCTACTGCAGAGCCAAAAGCCCAGTCAGACAACAATGTTGAGTCTCATAATATATATTTGAACAACTTATTTGTGACATCAACGGAAAGCTAGTTTCCATGCCAAGCTGGACATTATATGATGGGGAAAACATTCTCAGATTACCAAACTTGTGTGAGATTTATTAGATAGGTCTCAGAATTTCAGGGGAAAATCATTGATAAGTGCTTGACATATCAATACAGATAGACACAACAGGGTTTATTAACAACGCTATGACACTTTAATTCTGTTTTATGATCACTATAAGACGTGTTCTGACAAAGAGTTGAGCATTACAGAATTAATGATAAGGCCTAAACAAAAAATAGGTGTGGTTACGGTAACCCGACCTACCCTATTTTTAGGGGCCGACCCTATAACTTTTTTTTACATTTGTCACAAAAAAAAAGGAAAAAAAAAAGAAAAAAAAAGAAAAAGAAAAAAAAAACGAGTGCAGAAAACGCAATGAAAGCGAAAGCGCTCGAGTCGCACACTTATTTCCCTGTCAAGTAGGTTTAATTTGTACACATTAGAAAAAAAAGTAAAAAAAAAAAAAAGTGATTGCCTACCTTCCTACCCTATTTTTTGGGGCTATGTTACCTTAACCACACCTATTTATTTTTTTTTTTTTGCCTAAGGTAAGGTCAGGGTGATAAATCACAAGCAGCAGACCCGTTTACCCTAACATTTTTAGTAATGGCCAAGTAAAACAATAGTAATGCAATGAACAAAATAGTAATCCAATGGTTATCAAACGCCAAGATTAGCCAAACCAACCTAATTTGAAGCAGATTTGAACATCATACTTCATAGTTTGGACACAAATGGACATTTTTGGGTTTAAAATGTGATAAAATTACTCAAAAATAATATAGGTAAAAAGGTCTGCAGCAGGTACATCTATATTCCAAAGAAGATAAGTACTTTGTACTTGTATGTAATTCTGCTTGCTGTTGACAAGCGCTTCTTCAGGGATGTGGCTTTGAGATATTTTCTTCGTCAAATTTGCTAAAATGGCAATAAACTATGACGAAGGTTTTGCCAATTTGTCAAATGGTAAGGCAGTCTTTAGTGTCACCTTTCTCTCACTGTTAAAGTTTTATAGATCTTCTTAAATGACAGAAAAGTTTTTCGCAATTTCAAAGAAGCTTCAGCGTTTTGTAGACTGCTGATGGCAAACAATGTTTCTGTGCTTGAAATTTTTTTTCTAAGACGGGCAATTACTACAATATTCAGATTTTGGTAACTGAAGGGTCTACTTTCATACTAATATAAATATAACCAAGTAAATGAGTTTCTCACCTGTAGGGTCATCATTGTGAGCCACCAACACAATCAGGTCCTTTCTTCTTGGTTTACCTTCACTAAAAGAATATAACAGGATAAAAAAAAAAGGAAAGTATAAAATGTTAGTTTACCGCCACTCAAGACCACATAATGTTGATATATCAGGTAATGTTGGAATCATTTGAGAGTTGTTTCCCAGATCCAGTTTTAACAACTGTGTTGTCATGATAAATAAACAACTTTTGTTGTTGTAAGAACAGCTTTTTGTAAACTACAGTGAACTGCCACACAAGGGCTTAATATTTATGTTAAAATATAATATTATGACAAGAACAGAAACTGAACATATCTATATGGGTATTACTATTACATAGTTTTTTTAATACAGAGAAAAACAGATTTCAAAAGATGAAAAGCAATACTGAAACAACATGAAACTGAAAAAATAATATTTAATAAGGCACACATATATATATATATATATATATGTAAACATGCAGGGATGGCCAAATCGTCCGCCCGATCGCCACGGGCGAGTAAAAAATCCGCCAGGCTAGTAGAAATTGCCTGGCAACTAACCCGGCTGGCCAGTGAAAATTCTGGTCAAATGCAACACTTGTGGTTGTAACATCGAGTTTCAAAGCCATAAGCACTGCAGATGCAGCAACTGTAACGGGCCAGCGAAATGTCTGGCGGGCTAGTGATTTTCTTGAAGTTACTCGCCCGGCTGGCGTTGAGATTTGGCCATCCCTGAACATGTATACACAGTTTGCACAAGTGCATGCATCTCTTTACCTTGGCTTGTCCCCATAAGTTTCTTTAAATGTGTCCAAAGTCTGATCCAACTCATCTTGTGTCACCAGATACCCCCTGTCGTGACAAAGCTGCAAAGAACAGTGAAGAACAATTAAGAATCTGAAGGAATCATCTGTTCTGAGTAAGTGAGTGTATCTGAAATATTTATATTTGGGGTGGAGATGTAGCTAAGTTGGTAGCGTGCTGGCTTTATTAGTTTATAACCAGTTTGTCGCTATCTGTATGGGCCAGGTATTTATATTTTCAAGTCAGTTTTGTACAGACTCAATCTTCCAGGTGTCCGAACACACACGTGTGCATGCATGTGCACAATACAGATCCCAAGCTACCACTGGACACAGCAAAGGTCTCAGGGCTAGGAAAACACAAATACAGGAAACAGAGAAAAAAAAGGCAGAAAAAACAGCTGAACTAATTTCCCAGAAATGACTCTTCTGAGCGAGTTTCTTGGGACAATTTCTCAGATAATTTTCTCTGTGTCATAAGTGATTGTCTGTCCTCTTAAAAGACTCCTGGGTCGAACTACAATGAATGTAACGGTTTTTTGTCATTAATAAAACGTTCCACTATAATACCATTCGTGTGGGTTTTTTTTAAATTTATTTTAAGTGTCAGTTTAGAGGAACGATAAATTGTTTTTAAACTGAAGGTGAGGCGATGGTATTTAGGACTGGACAAGGATGGAGAGAAAGGGGGAAGGAATGGAGATAGCGGATGTGGGATCCGCGGGACCTAGAAGTAAGGAGGGAGGGGGGAGGGTGTTGTAGTGGAGGTTTTGGCGCCAAACGTTCTGGCAAGTGAGTGCCAGAGGATACACGCACTTGCATTAACGGCAAAGCAGCAGCAGCAGCATTGAAGTGCGCGCGTCAGCAAGGGAACATTATTTGTGATCATGTTCGAAATAGAACAATGGTGTAAGGAGTCAAACCTTCCTTCAGCGGTGATCAGCGTCCTCGTCAAAGAGGGGTTCGATTCGTTGGCGGCCCTCAAATGTGTCGAGCCGGAGGATTTGGAATCTCTGAGTGCCAACATAAAAAGGGGGCATCTTGCCCTGCTTCGGGCAGGGATTAAAACCCTGCAAGCAAAGGATGGGGGAGGCCCCATGAGCAACGACACCGCCAGAGGTGCCAGTGGTTTGGCGGAATTGCTGGGGCGACTCAACATGGACGGTTCGCCAGTGACGCCGACAAGACCAAACGGATTAAAGATCATCGACTTCGTTTCATCCTCGTTGGCTGTGGAGGAGGAGGTGTCTCTTGGCGGAGGGGTGACAATCAAATTACCCAATACAAAGCGTCAAGGAGCGGAAGTTTAAAGCAATGTTTGATCATGATCTGATCCTGTGTGCAGGCTAGAGATAGGGAGAGAGAGAGTAAGAGGTTTCCCATGACTTTGTAATTGTACCCCCAACTGAAAAATCAGCACAGCAAACCGCACCTGCATGACAGTTTTTCTTATCCTCCATAGTTTATGTGTTTCCTGTTCGTCGTCCATGATCAATTCTCGCTCTTATTCGGCACAAAACAGGTCAGTTTGCTTGCTTACGCAGACCACATGTAAATACAGCAGCCATGCACAAAATTCATGCAAAGTTGATATTTCCACAGTTTCGCACAATGCATTATTCTTTTGGCTTGTGCGTTTTTCAGCAAAAATTAGTCATTATCATACACCATTAAAAGGCTATATATTTTATAACTGTTCAAATACAGATGACTGATCTTGTACACAGTGTAATGATAATCGTATCCATGTACGAAACTATTCATTTTGTGCAGTATGTGGCCGTCGGTGTTTGCTCGTCTTCCAAAGAGCTCTTCTTTTCGAATCACTGCTAAGCTTACACTGACAGCCACCGTGGGTGCGTCAGCAAGTGCAACCACTATGGTAAGTAAACAGAGCCCAGTTTGTGGCTGATCACAGTAAATGCTTGCATGTTGTCCGAGAGTTAGAATTTTATTGAAGGTTAGAAAGGTGACTGTGTGTTGAGTTGTTATTACTTTCGTTACGTAAAATTAATTGTAAAGCAAAGATGATGATAAAAATCGTGCAGATCTTGTCTGTGTACCGTGCTGGGTCAAGCAGACACAAGGCGACACAGATAGGAGCTGCTTAGGACAGTTATGGGCTTGTAATGAATGACTTAGCACTATCTTAACGTCAAGTGCCTAACAACTGCGTTTGAACTTTAGCGTGTTAAATGGGTCCGACTAAACTACGCGCCAGCACGCACCAGCACGCGCTACCTTGAACCATAGCACTTATATACTTTATTTTTATATTTCTAGTTAGTTCATCGTCCATTCTCACATAATACAAAATTTCAAACTTCAATGATGAAAATTACGGAAGTTATGACAAAACTTCGACATTGACTGAATACAGACATTAATGCATACCAACTGCACAACCACTTTGAAGCAGGCACTGCCTTGACCTGTATCATTTATGTTACTTTATTCTTTAATTATACACAATTTCAGCTCCATAAATCAAAATGGTGATGGTTGTGTTGGATGATAGCAGAACTGCTAGGATAGTCTCAACTTCAAAGAACTTAGGATCTTTGTCAAATCAAAGTGGTAGCGCGCTGTTTAGTCAATGGCGGATATCATCGGACTTGAGAGTAGTGCATAGGCTCTCCTTAAACTCGTCATAACTTCCGTAATTTTCATCATTGAAGTTTGAAATTTTGTATTATGTAAGAATGGACGATGATCTAACAAGAAATATAAAAATAAAGTATATAAGTGCTATGGTTCAAGGTAGCGCGTGCTGGCGCGTAGTTTAGTCGGGCCGTGTTAAATTCATAGCTCATAATTCCGAGGCATTTAAGTCTCCAAATTTGTAGAACCTGCACTTGTAATCATAACAAGTCATTTTAGATCCCGTTGAAGTTACAGAATGAACTTCGATGAACTGTACGAATGCATTTCGTTTACATGGGTCAAAGAAGGAATTATCCGTATGAGCGGGGCAAGGGAAACAACTCTTTCGTGTAAATGATGTCCCATGGTTGACAATGTACGCCATTTTCGGTGCATTTTCGTCGATTGAACAACCAAATTAATTAATTATGCTTAAGTTTGGAGCTCAATCCGTCAGTTAATTTCACGACAAATGTTCTTTAGCTTGCTTACATAGACTTGTATCAAAAATAAGTAAAGAATGTTTCTGGATTCTGAGCTATGAATTTAACACGCTAAAGTTCAAGATTACCGCGTTTGCTTTTCTCCGTCTAGCCTATATCCACATGCTTACGACTTGTGCAGTAGCAGTACAGTGGAACCCACCTTTTAGATCTCTACAACAAATCTGGGGGAAAATCTCAAAAAAGAGGAGGAGGCTAAAAATAAACCAATTGTATACCCTTACACTTACAGGCACTTATGGACAGAAATCTGAACAACTGGGGTCAGAAAAGTTGGAAAGTGTAAACAGGGGAGTTCCAATGTAGTTGTAGAAGTAGGGACAGGAGTCAAGATCCTGGAACAGTGGAAGCCTCTTTGTTCATCCCATCTTGATGTGACTTTAATGGAATGTCGTGTATTGCATGCTTAGAAATCTCTGCCATCATCATGGAATAATAACTTGAGGGATCTGTTAGTGTTACAGTTTATGCTCATTATTAATGAGATTTTTTTTAAAGAATTAATGTATTATTAATATTATTATTAACACTTGATGCCCGTTTCAAAGTATTTGGCAAAGGGTTCCGAATCTGTGCAAATTGTTTACAAAGTGTATTCATGTAAAAAAAAAAAAAAACCCACTATACCTACTTATTTGTTTTAACAGGTTACCTTTGCCATCATTATTATTTAAAATAAAAATCCTAATCCAAATTGCATTCCTCTTTTAGTTTACTAGTTAACCTTCGCCGTAGGTCGCTAAAAACATTCTTCGCAGCACGTCGTGAGTACCAATGTAACCATACTTCTCAAAGAAGGAAAAACATGCACGGGTAAACAAAACAAGAACAAGGCACAACCACAACTCACACAAACGTAGGCACAGACACACACACACGATACAAAAAGAACAGGAAAGAAAAAAAGAAGGAAAAAAAAAGAACAAGGGCAAAGCCCATACGACTCACATGCTTGACCTTGACCTTTACATGACCTTGACCTTCAGGGTCACGGTCAAATAACTAAACCTAGCAATGACATCATACACTAAGAACTGCTTTACACATTTTTCCTACCAAAATACATGTGACCTTGACCCAAGGTCAAGGTCATCCAAGGTCATGCAACACAAAGCTGTTAATTCAAGACATAGGAAGTACAATAGTGCTTATTGGCTCTTTCTACCATGAGATATGGTCACTTTTAGTGGTTCACTACCTTATTTTGGTCACATTTCATAAGGGTCAAAGTGACCTTGACCTTGATCATATGTGACCAAATGTGTCTCATGATGAAAGCATAACATGTGCCCCACATAATTTTTAAGTTTGAAACAGTTATCTTCCATAGTTCAGGGTCAAGGTCACTTCAAAATATGTATACAATCCAACTTTGAAGAGCTCCTGTGACCTTGACCTTGAAGCAAGGTAAACCAAACTGGTATCAAAAGATGGGGCTTACTTTGCCCTATATATCATATATAGGTGAGGTATTGAATCTCAAAAACTTCAGAGAAAATGGGAAAAATGTGAAAAATAGCTGTTTTTTAGGCAACATTTATGGGCCCCTGCGACCTTGACCTTGAAGCAAGGTCAAGATGCTATGTATGTATTTTGGGGCCTTATCATCATACACCATCTTGCCAAATTTGGTACTGATAGACTGAATAGTGTCCAAGAAATATCCAACGTTAAAGTTTTCCGGACGGACGGACGGGGGGGACGGACGACTTGGGTGAGTACATAGACTCACTTTTGCTTCGCATGTGAGTAAAAAAAAAAGGATGTAGAAGAAAAAATTACCCGCGGTTCTCTAACTCCCGCTCGAGTTCGCTGCTTGTTCCTTGAGCCATCTTGAAATAGATCAGAACTCTTCTCAGAAAGAGAACCAGAAAGTCACATTACACTGTTAGAAGTATGGTTACATAAGTACTCACGACGTGCTGCGAAGATAGTCGATGTTTGACCTTTGTTTATTTAATTACCTGTCAATCAATTTTAATGCGGGTTTAGGGGATAATAGATTTTTAGGTGTTTGAGGCATTTCCAAAAGCTCATTACAGAATTCCACCTAGGCCTAAAAAAAAAATAGGTGTGGTTACGGTAACCCGACCTACCCTATTTTTAGGGGCCGACCCTATAAGTTTTTATTACATTTGTCAAAAACGCACAAGAAAACGAGTGCAGAAAACGCAATGAAAGCGAAAGCGCCCGAGTCGCACACTTATTTCCCTGTCAAGTAGGTTTAATTTGTACACATTAGAAAAAAAAGTTAAAAAAAAAAAAAAGTGATTGCCTACCTTCCTACCCTATTTTTTTTGGCTATGTTACCGTAACCACACTTTTTTTTTTTTTTTTTTCCCCCTAGTTTTCGAGATATTCGCAATTAAAGTCCGGACTGTTACTAAAGTACTCACGACCTACGCCGAAGGTTAAGTAGCTCTCCTGCAGTTGCAGCTAACTGTCGGGCAGGGCCACCAAATCATGTTCGCATGTCATTAAGGGGACCTGACCAAGGCTTTACAACTTGAAAAATGACTTTATCCAAATATAGAAATGTTCTTTAAATGGCAACCAGAATAATTTGCCTTTTAAACTGTGCTTTGAGTGGGCTTGTCAAAGCATAATTATTTACTGAATAATGACATCAAGACCCTTTTTGACTCACATGCGAAGCAAAAGTGAGTCTATGTACTCACCCGAGTCGTCCGTCCCGGCGTCCGTCCGTCCGGAAAACTTTAACGTTGGATATTTCTTGGACACTATTCAGTCTATCAGTACCAAATTTGGCAAGATGGTGTATGATGACAAGGCCCCCAAAAACATACATACATAGCATCTTGACCTTGACCTGACGGGAAAAAATTTGTCATTGTTATTTGTTTGCTTAACAAAATCTCCAACAATCATAGAGTTAGAATTATTAAACCACAAAAGTTTGATGAAGCCATGTTTGACCTTGCTTTTGTGTGATTATTTTGATGCTGTGACTGTTTTAACACACGGGACAAGCAGGTTTAACGTTAAACACATAATGCGCGCTCGCAGCACGTGCAAGTGGAGCAGGAGAAATCTGATGTGTGAGATGTGTTCACAAATGCATTAACAACCAAAAGAGACCATGGCACGCTTGCTGCCAGTCTCACCTTTAAAACAGCCAGGATGCCAAGATTAACACCACCAAAATGCCAGGTCGATATAAAGCTGGGGATGATCCAGAAGCGCTGGCATGTGCTTTAAATGTGCATATGTCAACAGTCTATCACCTTCAGCAATGTTCTGTTGACATTGGAAGCACTGCAGTTATGCAACGCTGTGGATTTTTCGCATTACCCCAATAAGACAAGATCGCAATTTCCTGCCACAACGTCTTCGAGATCGATTCAATACAGCCACTGACACTACATCATTGGAAGCCACCAGTGTCCGATCAGTGGCCAGAGAGCGCGATGAAGACTGACTGAGCGACACCTCCAAAACTTCGTTAACGTTAAACCTGCCTGTCCCGCGTGTTGAAACAGTCGCAGCATCAAAATAATCACACAACAGCTAGGTCAAACATGCCTTCATCAAACTTTTGTGGTTTGATAATTCTAACTCTATAATTGTTGGAGATTTTGTCAATCAAACATTGCAGAATTTTTTCGCGTTTCTTTTGTTGCTCGGTATATATAGAGAGTGGGTCCCGAGTCCCAGCCATCAGGGTCTGGCGTGCTTGGTCTTGCCTTTCTCCTTTTCTCCCTTGCCTCCTTTTTTTAATTATTTTTTAAAAAAATCATATAACACAGATCATGTCCTTAAAAGGCTAACAATACATGCCGATAGGACATTAATATATTTTGTCTGTCTGTCTATACCATTTACAATGAACCTTTGCTATACATGTACTTTGTGTAGTCAGTTGAACTTTTTGTACCAACCATCCTGCCTTGCTGTTGCTCATACACATGAATAATTTATGTTGTATGGGAGAGTAATTACTCTATTAATGACACATCATGAGAGAATTGATGTAAGCATCAGATAATCATGCTATCAATTATAAATGTGATTACCGACAAAGTCTGGGCAATTGTTTTTTGAATTAATAGGGGTAAAATCCATACCCTTGTCTATACAGTTTATACTTTGTGTTAAAGGAGCTTGTATCAAAGCGCCTGTCGATCAAAGTATCCTACTCCTGTATCCTTACTGTAGTATTACTAAATCTACTACATGTACTACAACTAGTAATACTACAGTAAGAATAAAGGAGCATGATACTTCAATTATCCAGCACTTTGATACAAGCTCCTGTGGTTTATATGTGAGCATGTTCTTAGTTTCAGCACCTTACTTCTTTTCTTACGTTTGTTAGAATAATAGAGTTTGTACATGTACCTACATGGATAAAACTAAGTATGTCTTTGTTGTATTTTGTCATACAGGCTTCCGGAACCAAGGGTGAGGATTGGAAGAACGCAAGCTCTATATATGAGTTCAAGGTCAAAGATATAGATGGCAATGAAGTTTCCTTGGACAAATACAAGTAAGGCAAAGAAAAGTGTGTTAAAGCATACATGTACATGTAATATTTTGGTAATTGTTCATTAGTTTTTCCCCAAAAATTGCATACCTTTATGTCGCATACAATCACAAAGCCATTCAGTTTGCCAAAATATTTTTCTCTTATGCTTTCCTAGTCAACTATTAGATTTTCGTAGTTAAGCTTACACGGATTGCAAGTGTGTGATCTGTCGTAGGCCAACATTCTACCCGTTGTTTTTTCTTGGGGTGTGTTATTTGTCTATTTGTTTTTGACAGGAATAAAAAAAGAAAGTTTTAGAATGAGCATTACAAGTTTAACCTTAGTAAGGTAATCACAAACACTTTTTTTTTTTAATGGGACTTGCTATTTACAACAACGAAAAAACTGGAGGGGGGGGGGGGAGGCGGGCAGCCAGCCAGTATATTGTACTCCACTTTTTGTCCCTTTTCAAGACATGCACAGTAAGTGTTTGAGTCATTGTGTACCTATTAAATTTTGTCAAAGTGCCCTCTGTGTACCAGGTCACAAACATTTTTTTAACTTTTTTTCCCCAGAGGGCATGTCTGCCTAATTGTCAACGTGGCCTCTAAATGAGGTTTTACAGCAAAGAACTACACTCAGCTGCAGGAATTGCACTCCAAGCATGCTGAGTCAGATGGCCTTAGGATCCTTGCCTTCCCTTGCAACCAGTTTGGGGGTCAGGTACGTTTTTTGTTTTATTTTAATCGTCATGTTTCATTTGATATCTCTTGTGCTGTTGCCTGGTCGTGAACTTTGATCATGCTTCTCTTCACACTCAGATATAAGTGCAGATGCAGCTGTGCACAAACTACAGTCTGAGTTGTAATGAATGTATCAAAAACACAACATTCTGTGTGGATATCCATCACTTTTGACCTCAGTCATTGAGTCAATAGATGATATTCGGAAATAACTCTGTGTCAGGATTATATGGGTTGTAAATGAGTGAATACCCCTGCTTTTTTTGAGACAAATGAATGCACACATGCTCCTTGTCCACGTGTTTCAGACACACCCCTCACTGATGATTGGTCTGTGCAAATTGTTTGTCCCCCTTAAAGCAAGGGTATTCACTGTATCACAACCCATACAAACCCAGCTGTTTTTGGAATTCATCTATTGAGCAAAATATTTTGAGCAACATCCTTGACTGTCATATTTTAACCATCATTGCATGCAGGATTTAGCTGCACAAGAAATCTATTTGAAAATAGGAGCCATATGTTACAAATGGCCACCAAACACTCGGCTGGAAAAAAAAAAGCATGTGTCATATTATGTAGACTCGATTATGAAAATCAATTATTCCTGATAATTTTTCAGGAGCCTGAGTCTGAAGATGTCATCAAAACGTTTGCCAGCGGGTACGGGGTCAAGTTTGACATGTTCTCCAAAATCAACGTCAACGGTGATGGTGCCGATCCTCTGTTCAAGTACCTCAAGAAAAAGCAGAAGGGGACTTTGGGAGAGTATGTATACATACATATGATAAATATCTTTATTTTAATTTAAGTCTGGGAAAACATGCTTGTCACTTGACTATGCAGGCACTTAGCACAACTCAACAACGTGTTTAAACATGCTTTTTTCAATTTTGGTTATATACAATCGTTTCACAAAATCAAAGAATAGAACAATAACAAGCAATCTCCTCATGAACATATTCTTAATATTGTAAACAATACAAGCATATACATATAAACAATCATAACATGACAAACATTTCATACATTTGACCCTGTTGGAAGTGGGTATCTGACCTTATTCAGTGCCGGGGAAGGTAAAAGCATCAAGGGAGAAGAGAGGGATGTCGGCTTAGTAAATCTGGCCCTTCAGTCATACCTTCACTTACAGCGGCTGCATTTGTCAGCCGATTTGCCTGAAATTTGCGATGACTCTTGTAATCTCCATGGTGAATCTGTTGGGGAAAATGTCTAGCCAGTGGCTACACAAGCGCCAGAGCTATAAGCGAATGACACGCCCTGGTGGCGAATGCACACTGAAAGTGTGAATAACCCCTGCATTTTCTTTTGTACATCGCGCGGTAGCAATCATTGGAGGGTCAAACGCTAGTAATTTTATAAATATGCCAACGTTTAACAGCATCTGTTGTGCAACACCTACTGTGTTTTCTGTGTTACACGTTTGAAAAACGTTGAGTAACTATGTATTTTCGTGTTTTTTCCAGTTTCATCAAATGGAACTTCAGCAAGTTTGTGGTTGACAAGAACGGCCAGCCAGTGAAACGCTACAGTCCCAACACAGAGCCTCTGGTCAGTGACTCTTGTCTTTGTGTCTGAGCACAGGCGGAAGGTATCATTCACTGGACCACCACTATCATAATAAGACTAGACTAGTCTTATTATGATAGTGGTGGTCCAGTGAACGATACCTTCCGCCTGTGGTCTGAGCATCAGTTTTAACTATTATTCACACATAGAATTACACGAAGTAGAGGGGCAATTTTGGCCTTATTTTACTCGACTGAAACGAACACAGAGACTTGACTGATTATACAGTTTTGACGAGGGCTGTTATTTCTTAAAATTGATTGACTTGTTTGTAAGGTTTAACCTTGGTTTTTGAGTCACTTGAGAAAAAGTGACTATGTAATCGGTCAGTGTTAGTCTGTCCGGCCGGCCGGCCGGCCGGCCGGCCGTCCGTAGACACCACCTTCTTCTTCTTCTGCGTTCGTGGGCTGAAACTCCCACGTACACTCGTGGGTTTTTTTTGCACGAGTGGAATTTTACGTGTATGACCGTTTTTTACCCCGCCATTTAGGCAGCCATACGCCGTTTTCGGAGGAAAGACACCACCTTAACGTTGGACTTTTCTCGGAAACTATCAAAGCGATCGGGCTCATATTTTGTTTAGTCGTGACCTCCAATGACCTCTACACTTTAACGATGGTTTCGTTGACCTTTGACCTTTTTCAAGGTCACAGGTCAGCGTCAAAGGAAAAATTAGACATTTTATATCTTTTCTCGGAAACTATCAAAGCGATCGGGCTCATATTTTGTTTAGTCGTGACCTCCAATGACCTCTACACTTTAACGATGGTTTCGTTGACCTTTGACCTTTTTCAAGGTCACAGGTCAGCGTCAAAGGAAAAATTAGACATTTTATATCTTTGACAAAGTTCATCGGATGTGATTGAAACTTTGTAGGATTATTCTTTACATCAAAGTATTTACATCTGTAGCCTTTTACGAACGTTATCAGAAAAACAAGGGAGATAACTAGCCTTTTCTGTTCGGCAACACACAACTTAACGTTGGGCTTTTCTCGGAAACTATAAAAGTGACCGGGCTCAAATGTTATGTGAACGTGACTCATTGTGTTGTGAATAGCAATTTCTTCCTGTCCATCTGATGCCTCATATAATATTCAGAACTGCGAAAGTGACTCGATCGAGCGTTTGCTCTTCTTGTTTTCTGAGTGTTTTTGTATTTTGATTTTTTTTAGTAATGAAGTACAGTGGAGTCCGGGTACAACGAATCTCAAGGGAGATACATTTTAGTTCGTTATATCAGTAATTCGCTGTAGAGTTTTCAACCCTAAATGGCCTCAAGACAAGTTTTCCCAATCACCTTCAAATGATCGTCCCATCGATCTTTCCTTGGAGAGTACAATTTCTGCATGTTTTCAACAGCTTCATAATATAATCCATAGAGAGAGCCAAACTAACAGCGGGAGGTGCATGAAAAGCGTCAGTTTTCACGATAAAACTTTGACTCGCTCATTCACGGGACATAACTGCACTCCGGACTGTCCACAGTGTTGAGCAATTTAGGAGACTTCACTGCCTGAGGAGAGTATTGATTCAAACGAACGCGTGGTTCTATATCGCGTCACTCGGTCACGGATCGGAGAAAACAAAAAAACAGTTCCAGATTTCGAAACCATGTTCGTCAGCCATTGTTTTTAGCAAGACAGACCACATGTGCACGAGCTTCGCTGACGTACATCGCAAAATGTCATGACGTCACCACAACTTTCGGTTTTGGTTCGATCTGTTCCGTGCACCTCCCGCTGTTAGTTTGTTCAGAGTTCGCTCATCACGCGATGTGCACTTGTGTTTGTGTATTTTTGTCTTTGGAGACAATTATTGACATCAGTTCGTTGTAGCCTTGTGACTTTTAGAGACAAAACGGCTCTGGGGCGATGAAAACGTGTTTGTTAAAAGAGGGGTTCGTTATGCAAATGAGTTTAAAAGGTTCGATGTAGCCGGAAAGTAACAAGTAAGAAATAGGCTGTCTGCTGGGAAATCAATGGCAGTTTGTTAAAAGAGGGATTTCGTTATACCCAGGTTCGTTATAGCTGGACTCCACTGTAAAAGGTTCTTCTTCTTCTTCTTCTGCGTTCGTGGGCTGAAACTCCCACGTACACTCGTGTTTTTTGCACGAGTGGAATTTTACGTGTATGACCGTTTTTTACCCCGCCATTTAGGCAGCCATACGCCGTTTTCGGAGGAAGCATGCTGGGTATTTTCGTGTTTCTATAACCCACCGAACTCTGACATGGATTACAGGATCTTTTTCGTGCGCACTTGGTCTTGTGCTTGCGTGTACACACGGGGGTGTTCGGACACCGAGGAGAGTCTGCACACAAAGTTGACTCTGAGAAATAAATCTCTCGCCGAACGAGGGGACGAACTCACGCTGACAGCGGCCAACTGGATACAAATCCAGCGCGCTACCGACTGAGCTACATCCCCGCCCGTAAAAGGTTCAAAAGAATCAACTTCTAATGATTAGATAATGACTCGTTCAGCCTTTTCATTTGTGTTCAGCATGTTGTGTTTTTGTTTTTTCCCCAGGCGATCTTGAAGGATCTGAAAGAGTACTTCTGAATGGTGCAAAAATCAAGACTTTAGGATCAAGCTGCTGAGTGTGGCAGATGAGAAGAACGCGAACATGCATGGCAGACTTTGTGATGACTTGCCCTAAAACCCATCTGGGCAGGGCGAGTTTGATAGCAACGTGTGCTGGTTGCGTCTGGCCGTGCGTGTCAGCCTCTTGACGTCTGCGACATCATACACCGGCTTGATTCTTATTATGCTTTCACCGCTGATCTGTCGCTTGCTAATGTTTATTTTTATGACAATCAGTGGATCCATGTCTCAGCTTCTGTTTTATTTGATTTGTGAAGGCTTTACCTGTGACTGTATTGAATCACGCTCTTTCTTTGTCCCCCCTCTCCCACACCCCTCCCCCTTTCCTCTCTCTAGCCCTTTCTGTTACCTGCCCTCACCCACCTATTCTCCCCAATAGGTCTGTGCCATTTCTATCTAAATCTCACTGCCTGTACCAGCCTCTCTCTCAAGATCCAAAGATTAAATCTGTTAATTTTCATTTGTTTAAAACTTTTTATTTATACAGTGTATTTGTTCTTGTATTCAGTGTTGTGGGTAAACAAGCTTACATTTGTTTCTGTGAGATGTTACATAAGTTTATTATGGTATGCATGTAATCTCATTCAGTAATCACTGTTTTGTGCCAATTTTTAATCAGTTTTATATTTAGTAACAATCGCGCTTTTCATTTTGATGTACACAGTGAGTGTGATATTGATCCTTTGATTTACATTCAGGTAGTTTTGATTTGTGCCTTTTTATTTGTAGCAATTTCTGCAGAGGCCTTATGAATTTGTTGTGATAGCTTGGATGCCAGTGGAAAATTATTGTGAGTGTGTTAAGTTATGTTTTCAAGAGCAAAGATCCATTTTATTGTAGTTTAATATAGAATTACAGACTTTAAGTTTTGTTAATTGATTATTTCTACCTGCTTTCTTGATCTCATTTTATGAACTTGTGAATCATGTTATGATGTTGGAAGTTGTGCATTTTCTTTGAGCTGGCTCACTCCTTTTGTGTGATTGGTTAGAGATGTTTGGAACAAGGGTATGATAACTTATACCTTTCGGGTACACAGATCTTATATCATACTTTCTGACATCTGCATCAATGCATGACATTATAAGCTAGTAAATCACAATTTTGCAGTGTTTTTTGTTGCTGTGTTTTTCCTGCGCAAGTGCTTACTTGGTAGTGACATTTTTAGTGAGCTTCTATATATATATACGACTTGTGTCTGTCTGTGTGTCTGTGTGTGTGTCTGTGTGTGAGTTCGCGATGCACGGCCAAAGTTCTCGATGGATCTGCTTCAAATTTGGTGGGCATATTCAGGTAGACCCGGTACAGGACACAACCTGGTCGATATTTCAACACGTGCTCTCAGCGCGCAGCGCTGAACCGATTTTGGTTCCACCTCAGCTATTTTGGTTCCACCTCAGCTACCCGGGCCCCCATACCGACACACCAAAGCCAAAGTTCTCGGTGGATCTTTTTCAAATTTGGACACCGTATTCAGCTACACCCCGGACACAATATCATCGATGAGATATTTCAACACGTGCTCTCAGCGCGCAGCGCTGAACCGAATTTGGTTTTTGTGTTCATTTCACCATTATAAGTAACTCTTCCTTATCTTCTCATCTTCTCCATGTTTTCAGCGTTTACCTCCCTTCCTTCGTATGGTGCACTATAGTATCTTCGGATATTCCCGGCGTTCTGTTACTATTTTTAGAAGGTCACCGCAGTGTCCAGAACGTAAATTGGACCCGTAAATTATCCTCACTGTAAAAGTGCAAAGGTCGAATCAATTTATAGCCACGCGAAAAATACACTGTCATCTATCTCTCTATAGATACGGCTTCTCTGTGTTTGTGTGTGTGTGTGTGTGTGTGTGTGTGTCTCTATGTGAGCAACACCTGTGCATTGTTCAGTTCTGTTTGTGATGTGGTCTGGCGGCTTTCGTGTAATTTTATGTACTGGCCTTCCTTTGAGAAGCCATAACAGTTCAAAAGGGCTTAGAGATAAGCTCTAACTTGCTCAGTCCTGTTTGAGTGGAGTTCGCCTCCAAAGGTGATTAACACGGTTACATTCGTCGACAAGGATGGGACTCGATATGGTCAGGAATGGCATTATGGCCATTGAATCATTTTCGTGCTGTTCCCATTCCACGAATCTGGGAGGGACCTAAGCTTGGCGGGTCCATTGTTCGGACCCGGCGAAGCCGGCGTACGGCTCTAAGTACTTCTTCCCGGCGAAGCCGGCTACCCGGCGAAGCGGGTATTCATTCTAGTAAGGAAATAAATGCATGTAAAGTTGTACAGGATGAAATCCCTTTGAAAACTGCGCTAATTTCCATGAATCTTCACATTTGAGTGTGTTTATTAAAGGTTATGTATTTCATTTACAATGACATTTTACATTGTAGTCATTACTTATTCTGAACGGTTTGAACACCCAAAACATCATGAAATGTATCTTCATTCTTTAATGCAGAAGCAAATGATTGGAATTCTTTTTTTTTATTTTTTTTTTACGGCTATGCAGATTTATTTTGTGCGCTGGCTAAGGTGCTTCAGAAAAAAATCCAGACTGTTAGTGCCCGCCATCATTAGTTCGCATATCAGCTGATTGTGACAATCTTGTAAGATAGCCATTCTAGATATGGGGAAAAGGGTATACAGTTTTTCAAAATGTTGAAGCCCAAGCAAACAAATATAAAGCTACGTGTATTGTATAAAAAATAAAAATAATAAAAACATATTCAAAAGTAAGTTGTTTCTGATACTATTCTTTATTTTGATGCTGAATTTTTAATTTTTAATCACTACATGATTATTCCAAGTTTTTAGGTTGCTACATTTTCTTGACCAAGGTTGTGTACAACAAACTCAGGGATGATGTGAAGTTCCATTAAGCAAGGCAAAATTTCTATCCACTCTTTTCAGAAGTCCTTATATTAAGTTTGAAGTACATGTATCAAATGATTTTCAACCCCCCGCGGGTTAGGGGGAAGAATTTACCCGATGCTCCCCAGCATGTCATAAGAGGCGACTAACGGATTCTGTTTCTCCTTTTACTCTTGTTAAGTGTTTCTTGTATAGAATATAGTCAATTTTTGTGAAGATTTTAGTCAAGCAGTATGTAAGAAATGTTAAGTCCTTTGTACTGGAAACTTGCATTCTCCCAGTAAGGTAATATATTGTACTACGTTGCAAGCCCCTGGAGCAAATTTTTGATTAGTGCTTTTGTGAACAAGAAACAATTGACAAGTGGCTCTATCCCATCTCCCCCCTTTCCCCGTCGCGATATAACCTTCGTGGTTGAAAACGACGTTAAACACCAAATAAAGAAAGAAAGAAATGATTTTCATGAGACAACTGTGTGTTTGGTGCAAGTAACTGAACTGTGTTACCTTTGTTATTTTTGTATCAGAAATAAATGTTGTTGCTGGATTACAGTCAGTCTGTTTATGTGTGTTATAGACCACAAGGTCTAGACTTGTATCGTCCACTTTCGCATACTCAAGAAGAGCATGATGTGGCCTTTGCAGATTGCATTATGTAAGCACTATCAAAATGCAATTCATCAATGTACACACATAAAAAAAATTCTCGTACGCCTTCTGCAATTTAAAAAAAATAAGTTGTTGATGTACTTGCCTCCCTTGCGGTAATGAAAATCACCGTCACTGAAAAACGAGTTCAGGTTGTTCCCCTTGTTCCCCTCATTTTAGATACCTTACTATTTGAATTACTTGGTGTGTATGTATCTGAATTTTTCCCCCCGTATTTTTAATTTTTCCTAGGGTATTTTGTAAGAGGGGGGGGGGGGGGGGGGGTTGAAGGACTTGTATTTTTGGGTAAAACGCTTTCTGGAAAGCAGACCATTACCATTTTTCAATTGAAGTCATTTGTCTTTTTCTAAGCATATCGATTAGCCAATTGTTAACACTACTAAATTTCATATCAACCAAGCCTTTCGCAATTCTGTGTCTCTGAGTAAAAACGTAAAATTCTTTTATGACACACAAATCACTTTGAACTTTCAAACATCCGTCATTTGCATTAGAAAAAATGCGTTCAAAAGGAATTTTATTGATTAAAAAGCTAGTCGTGAAGCCTCGCCGTTTGTGAGAAGTAATTATGAAAACAAAACGGATACACACCAGCAAAACCATTGTGGTGATGAGAAACAGATGCAATAACAACAAAACTGAGCCATAACATTGCGAGTAAACAGTGGTTGTAATGTATGAAACACATGGTCTTCCCCTCATCTGTTAACCATGACGATATTGCATCAAAGCAATCATTACAAATATCTCTGTGTTACATTTTATTACAGGGAGCTGCTCCCTACAAATAACACCACTGAATGACAAATGTCACTGTATCGTAATTACAGTTATGACTTCAGCGCTATTATGGCTGCAGGAGAGTGAGATTAAAGTGATAATTGTGCATATATAATAGGGGACTTGCCCTATCGGCGAAGGCCACCAACTCGTGTGAAAAATCTGCTTCTATTCGGGTTGGTCGCTTATGATCGTGCCGCTGTTACCGAGATACAAGTCTCAAACTGATCTCCATAAATCTTTCTCCACAAAAGCAAGGAGCACAGTTATTTGAATTCAACTTTTAAAAATATTTTTTTATGAAGAATGCCGGTCCCCGTAACCGACTAATTCTCCAGCCGAAACGGAGAGCCTCGAGAACCCACAAGTCGGATACGAAGATCCCAGTCTCAGGAACTGGCAGGCACCAGTCGCAAATTTCTTAGTTGAGTGGATTATGGGGTCCAAACTTTACTGCTGGGCTTCCGAAGGGGGGGGGGGGGGGGGGGGGGTGTAGCCAGTTTGAAGTTTATGCAAGATAAACAAGACCAGCTGACCAGGAGGCATGTTCTCAAGAAATAGACCCTCGATAATCACTAGAGACCAAAGATTACATGTTTTCAACAAACAAACAAAATAAAATTGAGGATAAGCCCGAGGATAAGCTCAACACAAAATGAGAACAATGAATGAATGTTCACATAAAAGTAATACGACATGGCAGGCAAAAGACGGAAGTAGCAAGCTGTTATGTCATGATATAAACGCCTACTACACGGCTACTGTCCTACAAATTTCTCTGGCTTTCTTATTTTTTTCCTAGTGCGTGCACTTCCTCTTTTTGGGTAATCCGGGCTGGGCTTCAGAAGCAGGACAGAGCAAATTAAGTGCCAACTTTTGCTTTCCAGATTGGTACATGATAATTTATGCAAACACATAGGCACACGACACTGACATTGCTTTTTTTGAGAATAATGGGAGTTTTCACATTTTATTTCAAATCTTATAAAAACAAAAAGAATTATTGTTATAATTTAAAGTTGTACCAAAAGAAAAGCAGAATCAGTACAAGTCTTGGTGAGCAGATATTGTCCAGCTGTATCTAAATATCTAAATAACTGTAAAAAAAAATTGTTTACAAACCAAACAAACAAACAAACAAGAGTAGTTAAAGATTATGGTCAAATAATCACAAGATGTGAAAGCCATGGTGTGGAGATATGGGAGGTAAGGATACAAGTACTGTACAGGTGAAATAGAATAAAATGCTTGACAACCATATGCATCTTAATTCACATATTACATAGTACATGGTGGCGTATTCAGTTACTGTAATATTACCAGAAGTTTTGTATACTTTTTAGGCACACCTCTTATGTATGACACACAATTTAAAACTAATAAAATGGGTGAAGAGGCAAAAAACAACACATGTTTAAAAAAACATATCTTCACTCACCAAGGCAAAGACAGCACACATCAAATGTCAAAATGTTGTCTTTGGAGGCTTCTTTAGAATAGAAAAGCAATACAAAAACACATAAGACCAACATTGAACAGTTGTACTCATCCCCAAAACAAAATATTGTCACCAATTTGTAATGGAGATAATGGCAAGACTCAATTAAAAAAAAAAAGCACTATGAGATTTTTGCTATTCCGCGATAATCCGTTTGCAAAGAAAATCCTCCAAAGACATAAGATCAGAGCAGAAAAAAACCCACCATCTAGACATGTGCATAATAAATATTTGATTCGCGATGCCGTTGAAGCTACTTTCGTTTTCTTTACGTAGTTACGTCCCCTCCCCGGAAGTATGAAGTTTTGGAACAAAAGTAGGAAAGATGGCGAACCTTGAGCAGACGCTGAGAGAGTTCGATGTGATTGCAGAACCAGAAAACACAGGGAATGCAGCTTTGAGTAACCAGCCATGTTTAGCAGATGAAAAGGAGAAAGTCCCAGATGAAATACCCCCTGCGGACAGCACTGCGATCGGTGATCAACCTGCTGAGGAAAAGGATGGAAAACTGCATGGGCAACAGTTCGACGTCACTGTTTCTCCTGAAGTTGTCTGTCCGAGAGTCAACTGTACCGAAAAGATTGTAAGTCGCCGAAAAGATTGTCAGTCACTTGCGGATTATGCAAGGGTCTGTTCTACATCAAATGATGATGGCGAGTGTACAATAGATATAAATATATATAATAGATGCATGACTTAAAAGTAGTAAAAAACTTGTTCATAACAATACGTTTTCAATAAGCGCCTCTGTACAATTTTCTGACGTAGTACAGTTTACAAAATAGTATTTCTTGTTTTGCAGCTCTTCTGCTTGGACCTTAGTAGTGAAATGACCGAAACTTTCTTCAGATCGAGGGCTGGGTGAGTATTTGATAAAGAAACAATGTTCAAGCCATTTGCAAGTGCACGTAAAACAAACTATAATTAGGACTGCAGAGAATTACTTTAGACATTGGCAAAAGCTATGCACACTCTGAGTGTATACAGGATTGATGGATCTGTGTACACTCCGACAATGAAAAGCTCTGTTACAAATCTTTAGCCAATGAAATGCCCCCTTGCAAGTCGTTAGGAAGTAGCCAATGAAAAATCGATCTGACATTGACTTCCGCTATCTCTTTTTCGGAGTGTTGAGTGTTGGCAAACAATGTACATTCACAAAGTATATATGTATATACAACCACTTCTGGGTCGATACACACTCAAAGTGTGTTCAATACTCCGACAATAAACTGCCGTGCAGCATCAGTTTTTGTGTGTGTTTGTTTTTCGTGTGTTTGTTTTTCGTGTGTTTGTCTCAAGCGTACTTTGATACAATGAATCGAAAGTGCACTGCGTTCCTTCGCAAAATGGCGTCAAATGACACTCCGAGTGTTGATATGGTTTCTTGTCTTTTATGTACACTCCGAGAATGCAATCTACATTACTGTATAGGCCGTGGAGCATTAGATTGTTTTTGTTTTTGCACTCTGTGATAACCAACTTCTCTGCATTATATCACAAAGTGGCTTTGAATGGCAAAATCGCTTCGCGACCGGAAGTTAACGCCAAAGTGTATACACGGGCAGAATCTTGTATACACTCCGAGTGCGTATAGCCAGTTCGTTGGACATTTCCAAGCGTTGTAGTATCTTAGTGTGTTTGTTTTAGTGTTCATGTAATTATATAAGCAACCCAGGTAAATACATTTGTATACCAGCAGATGGAACATTTTATTATGTTTATATGTGGGGTTGTGTGTGTGTTTTTTGTGTGTGTGTGTTTGTTTTTGGGGGGAGGGGGATCATATTTCCACACAAAATATGGAGACATACGTGAACATAATTATGTTAGTCAAACCTCAGCCTTTTAACACAAAGCTCGAATACTGGTGCCCCTTTATCTGAAGATTATAAAAGCATCATTACAACTTGAAAAGAGTATTAGAAAATGGTAATATTTTTTAAATCTCTGTTCACATTGTCTTTCAGGGACAAGATGTCTGCTTTTCGAGAAACCGTAAAGGCACTGAGGATGTACATCATGAATAAACATAGAATTAACCCCAACCACGAGTATGGTCTGGCTGCCTTCAGTGATCACACCTGTTGGGTTTGTAATGATTATGTAAATCTCTTTTTCAAAGCTCTTATTGTGAACTACATATAATCCTACACCATTCGCCACACACTCTCCTCTCAAACAACTAACACTCTTGAGTCTTGTCTGTGCCTGTGCTCTTTCTAAACTTGACTACTGCAACTCTCTTCTCTCTGGCTGTCCTCTGTACCTCCTGCATAAACTACAAAAAGTCAAAAAATCGGCAGCACGCCTCATTTTGAAAGCACGAAAACGAGATCACGCAACACCACTTCTTCACACACTGCACTGGTTACCTATTCAAGCCTGCATTGACTACAAACTGTCCACCCTCTGCTTTAACTTCTTTTCTGGCTCGTCTCCTGCTTACTTCTCTGAACTCCTCACCGTCTATTCTCCAGCAAGACAACTCCGTGCCTCTTCTGACTGTCGCATCCTTATCATTCCACACACCAAAACCAAAACATACGGACAACGCACTTTTACTTTCTGCGCACCCACACAATGGAATTCTCTCCCCTTTTACATCCGCCACTCTCAGTCACCCCAAGCATTCAAACGAGCACTTAAAACGCACCTCTTCAAGAAATACAACCCCTGATTTTGTTTTCTCAGTCCATCAGTAGGCTACATGTAGTGTATTTGTTGTTTTAGTGATAATGTATATAAACATCTAGGGCTGTTTTCAGTATTGTTGATAGCATGTTCTGTTTGATTTAGGGTATTCAGCTGGTATTTCCTTGTTTTCACTACCTATTTTATTCATGTTTTTATTACTTAGTGGAAGAATCTTTTGTAATGTATGTTTGATGGTGTATGCTTTTAATTAAGCGTTGCTGACTATGAATGTAGATCTATGTAAATGCTTGTATAACTGTGTTTTAATTTTAAATGTGTCAAGCGCAAAGAACATGATTGTAAAGTTATGATGTTGTGCTATATAAATGCTCATTTATTATTATTATTATTATTATTATCTTTACATTATTTCTCTTTCAGGTAACATTTGCATTACAGAAAAGTCACAATGTCTTTATCAAATCTGACCAATGTGATTTTGAATCGTAAGAAAAAAATACACACACACACACACACACACACACACAAAATGTTGTGCTTTTGAATAACTTGGTTAGTGACCTTTTTTTCTGCTACTATTACTGGTATAGATCGTTCTTCATTCAAGCAAATCATATGCAGTTATTTTATGAATAAAGTTTTAATCTGTTTGTATTAACTTTATGGTTGCAAATCATGCAGGCAATTAATGATGTGAATGATGTATTAATTAAATGTGGAATTCTTTCAGGTAAGAGATTTCACCAAACCAAAAGAAATCCTCAATATATTTGAGGACTTGCTTAACCAAGAGTCTGTGCCAACAGGAGACTTTGACCTGTCCGACTTGTTTGATGTATTGTGAGTTCATAATTTATTTATTTTATTTTTGTGCAATTATAATTATGTACTACAGCTTGGGTGCCCTTGAACTGATAGTTTCTAGAGTACTTTCGTGGTTTTTTTTTTTAAAGGCGCAGTCCTTCCCGTGTAAACAATTCAACACACCATTTCAGATCCATATAGGCTTTGGCATGGCGGCAATCCCTGAATTGCATTAAACAAAATTCTCACTCTGTATAGGTAGTAGTCAGTGTGTCCATTTTTAGTACCGTACTTTTCGGACTATAAGACCAACTTTTTTTCTGACATTTGACCCCTGCGGCTTATTTAACGGAAGCGCCTTATGTGTGGCTGAAATAGAAATCCAGGTGAGTACCAGTCAAACAACTTGTGATAATGCATGTTTCTGCTACTATTACCCTGACCGAGTTTCCTCTCAGACATCAAAGAGACTGCCCCATAGGTTAAACTCGGTCACTGACTGGGGGTAAGAAGGTCAGTGTCTGTAAACTGGGGCAGGCAGTGTTTCCTCTCAGACATGAAAGGAGACCGACCATCTCATAGATAGATCATCTCATAGATAAAACTTGGTCATTGACCCCTGGGAAGGTCAGTGTCTGTCAACTGGGGCAGGCAGAGTTTCCTCTCAGACATGAAAGGAGACCGACCATCTCATAGATAGATCATCTCATAGATAAAACTTGGTCATTGACCCCTGGGAAGGTCAGTGTCTGTCAACTGGGGCAGGCAGCTGGCATCAAGGTCAACCAGCTATTACAATGCACCTGGCCTTGATCTCACCGCATATCCAGAGCAAAAATATTTCCACTCTGTATTCTTCCTTTGATTTGGCTAATACACTGGAAGCGCCTAATGTGATGTTTTTTTCTCTCAATTTTACCTCAAAAGCGGGGGTGCGGCCTATATAACAAAGCGCCTTATAGTCCGAAAATACGGTATGTGTTCTTGGGTTGATGGTCTTAACCCATGTATAAGCCTGGCCATATCTGAGAGGGTGAGCCAAACGGTTTTCCCGAGAAAGTCTGTGTTGCCTCACTTAAAAATTGGATATGTATAACTTTGTCCATTGTTCATTCCAGTGAGGAGCATAAATTGCTGCTTGTCCAAGTTCTACATTACCTTGTAGCTGTATTTATGCCTGTCTTGTAAGGCAATGGTAGACTTCCCTGCAAAAAACAAATTGGTTGTCCTTCAATGATATAAATTTTAAATGCCTACCAGGAGTTTATTCTTTACTTTTTGTTAACCGGCTACATGGTTGAATAACGGCACGACTGTATTGTCATAGTACTGTACTTCGTACGTTTAACTGAATGTTTGCAAATTTGATTAGAACAGCTCCCTCTAAGCCTTAAACAATATTGCAGACAAAATTTTAAGAACAATCCTTATTTTTCTCACCATTGACCACTTGGGTTTTTAATCAAACAGTCATTCTGAATTGTGTAATTTGATTGTTACATGAATGATATTGTATGCACATGTGCAGGGGTGAGCATATAAGTCTACCAGAAGTGTTTGGAGATGTGCGAGTTGTGCCACCTCCTTACATCGTGCGAGTCTTCTTTGTCTACGGCAGATCAAGAAAAGTGCCGCTCTTTACGGACAAGCAGGTGTGTGTTCGTAATAACAAACCATCATTGGCAAGAATGGCAGGCCTTAGGCCTAAAAAAAAAAATAGGTGTGGTTACGGTAACCTGACCTACCCTATTTTTAGGGGCCGACCCTATAACTTTTTATTACATTTGTCAACAACAAAAAAACAAAAAACAGTGCAGAAAACGCAATGAAAGCGAAAGCGCTCGAGTCGCACACTTATTTCCCTGTCAAGTAGGTTTAATTTGTACACATTAGAAAAAAAAGCGATTGCCTACCTTCCTACCCTATTTTTTTTGGCTATGTTACCTTAACCACACCTATTTTTTTTTTTTTTTTTTGCCTTATCACTGAGTAGGGTCTACAGTGGGCTATGAATGGTTTGGCTAGTCTGTGAAAGCTTGTCGTCACGCTCATAAGAAAAATACCCATCTCAATGTTAGGCATTTCTGTAGTGAAACTACAGGGGAAGCTACTGGAAGGTTATTTATCATGTGTTGGAGAGTACAAACTCTCACACCATCGGAAACCATTGGCACGGTAACGTAAGCAAAACTGCCGATCTCGTTTCTTGAGTTAGGCACTTTTTCTTTATGATACAGAAAGACTTGTTTTGAGAATGTGAAAGTATGCACAAGCTCTTTGTGGGTTGTTATGCAATTTTGCTGATTGAAAATGTTGTTGTCAGCTCTTTATCTCACGTTTATCCAGCTGTCACCGCTAGAGATAGGCAGTTTGCAACTTATAGCTAAAATGAGATACATTTTTAATAATAAGTCTTTCCATAAGCTTACCATAACGTGCTGAAATATTGATTAAATTACATATCTTACCCAACTCATATAGCAATTAACCCTAGTTCAGTGCTGGTTACGCTGTACGCGTCCCCTTGGTAACCAAGGGAGACCACTCTAAAAAAGAGAGTGACCTATCCCATAATGCCAGACTAACCACTAGCCTGACTTCCGTATGCGCGCGCATACACCGCCATCTTATCATTCCAAAACTCAGCGTCAGACTGGCTGGTCGCATTTACGTACGCTCTGGCTGTTGTTCAGCCGATGTTGCTTGGTCTGTGGGACCGGGTTTCTTCTCCTTGGGATTCTTTCGTCGTCTTACCTTGCTACTGTATTGAGGTGAGATCGTTCTTTGTTTTGTACTTGTGTAAAGGCGTTGTTTGGCCATTTTGGACTTGTGAAATTTTCCGGAAATTATTTCTGAAATTTTTTGACAAAGTCTTACTTGCTATGGCTGATAACGTTAAGCTAAGAAGGGGCAGAGTTCTAAGCAGGTGCTGCTGAGTCCTCTCCTCCGAAAAGACGCCTAGATAATCTAAACAAACCGTCGCGGCGGTGTTGGAACTTGACTCAGGCTAATGTATTGATGTTTTGCTAGACATGCCTTCTGCCGCCATTTTGTCGGCGGCCATTTTGCCGGCATAGCCTTTGGTTATGGCCGCTCATGTTGCTAAGCCGGCTAAAGCGGTTTCTGCTCCTGCTGTTTTCTGGTCTGGCGGCCGCGGACGTGGCTTCGCTTTTGCTTGCACTTAGTTCACAGGTATCTTCACTGGCGGAAGAAATTTCGTCTACGCGAGCTGAACTCCGTGCACTCCCTCCCGGGGTGACAGGACCGTCATCTTTGGCCAAGTTTGTGGCGGGCCCTTCCGCTACGGTGACTAGAGCGGATGTTCACGCTGTTCAGGATGGGGACGAGATTATCCCACTTTCGTTGGGTGTGCCGTCTCCTGGTGGTTCGCTGTCACAAGGTATGTCTGCTACACGAGTACCCGGGTTCTCCGGGGAAAGTGTAGCGCGTCTACAGTCAAAAGTAGCCACGGGCATCGCGCTCACGGGTGAAAGTTCTGATACCCCGTCTGGCCATCGCCGCTAAGCGGCCGGTCAGGGGGGGGTAGGGACACTGTAGAGCGTACGGAAGGTCGATGCTTTCTGCCGCGTCGTTGGACGTTGGTCAGTCTGTGCGGCTTCCGCTTCCGCCCTGGGGGCAGGAAGAAGACAGTAAAGATGGCTCTCTGTTTGACTATGGCAGTCAAGCAGGGGGTCAACTTCCGGATTGCGCTGAGGTGCATGAAGGCTGTCTGGACGATGGTGCTTCCGCTTTGACGGATGGCGTCGGGTTCCTGTTGCCGTCTAAGTTCAAGCGCAGTGGTGCTTGCAACTGAAACGGCAGCAATCCACGGCCGGTTCCGCTTCCGCTTTTGCGGCTGTGGCTTCTGCCGTTAACACTGTGGTGTTTGGTAGTCGGCTCTCGTCAGCCTTCGGCTTTAGGTTCCGTTACTGCGGTTCCTCTGCTGTTACACAGGCTGCGTTCACTTCCTCTTCCAGTCTTTCAGCTGGGATGAGGCAAGTGGATGGAGAATCCGTTCACGAAGTTCCGGCTTCAGGGGTTTTTCCCTGCCTTTCCCTCTTCTTAGCATGTGTTGCCCTGTCGGGATTGGTTTCCGGTTCTCATCCTTTCGAAGTTCGTTGGGATACTACTGAACGGGATGATGAGGGTATAGAAGATGAAGCTTCGGTGGCAGAGGGTGATACCTCTTTTTGCCTTCCGGCTAAGCTGCCGTCTTTTTGGCTCTGGCAGCAGGGGTTGCTACACGCTACTTTCCCGAAAGGGTTAGCGGTAGCATCGTCATATGCCTCTTCTTCTCCATCTTTTTTGGCGTGTTTGCTCCTCCTCAGGAACAATCTGCATACTCTAACGATGTTTTGGCCCCACCTCTGCCTTTGCTCGCATCTTTTGGGGAGGCTCTGATTGCTGCGGTTTGCGGCTCCTTTAGCTGATTTGAGCCTTCGAAGGGAAGTCTTTGAACGTCTAGTTCTTAGGTCCTTCATCGGCGGCGGGTGGAATTGCGGAAGGTTTCTCATACGAGTCGCCTTCCTCTCTTCTTCCTTCGGAGCAGCGCTTGGCTGAGCACCTGTTGCGGTGTGGCTTTAGCTTGCGTCATCCGCTCAAGTAGCGCATCACTCGCTGGGCGTGATTCGTAGGCTCGGTTAGCGCCAAGCCTAAGAACTTAAGGTTTTCTTTTGTTCTGCCTACGGAACTACCCCCGGGTATCCTGGGGTTGACGGGCGTCCTTTTTGGGATGTTTATAGCAAGGGGAAACTGTCTGTTTGTAAGAACAATTTTCCCCTGGCTGTAGAAGATTGTGGCCGCACTTCTTTCGATTGTCGTCTTTGAACAAGACTTCGATTCGTTCTTTCCCTTGTGCGGTTACGTACTCACGGGATTCCTTTGTGTTCTGTCGGGACACATTTATAAAGGATTTAGCTTTGCTGTTCGCCTGGGAGAAGGCCTCGGCCGACAGTATTGTTCTGTTGGGAGTCTTTAATCTCTCCCTTGCGCGAGGATTCTCTTTCGTTTCCTCTTCTTTGCAAGTGGACTCTTCCCTATCAAAGGGAAGCTCACAGCAAAGAAAAGCCCTCGGTCTGTCTTATCAAGGAAAAGCGCTAAGCTGGCTGTTCTCAGCTTCGGCTGTTAGCTTCTTCCCGGCTTGTCGCGTTGCCAAATACCCACCATTTTATCCCCTCGGGGCTTCTTAGCGGTCGGGTTCAGTGGGCAAACAATAGCACGTTTTCATTCATTCTATTGACAGTTATGTCAACTGGAGTCTGAGTGCTTGGATTCACCCTTCTTTCTGCCTTCGTGTTTTACACAGCGGCCGGAGGGGGATTAGGACTACCACTTTATTGAGGTCCTTCCTTGGGTCTTTTACGAAGATCGTGCTGATGTTTACTTCCACCTTTGGAGACACAAAATAGATTGGAAGTGTTCGTTTCTTAGCATTCAAACAAAGAGCTGGTTCATGTTAGTGTCTTTTCTCTACTGGTTCACAGACATAACCAATCATTGGATTCTCACACCATTGCTCATGGAAGGTGTTCCCTTTGGTTCTCTCTCCACCAGCGAAGCAGTTCTTCTGTCTCTTGTGGAATTCTTTCCCCTTGTCAGGGGAGAACATGTGTTGTTTCAGTCAGACAACACCTCAGTGGCCTTGTTTCTCAATAAGCAAAAGGGGGGCATCTCGCTCCTTATTGTGGCCACATCGAGCATGCGAGATTTTGTTGTGGTGTTACCACCACGAGTTCTTATTAGCAGTGAAGTACCTTCCGGAGAGGCTCTATGACTTGGCAGACTCTCTAAGTCAGTTGGCCGAGTAGGTCCACACGGATTGGACTCTATCTCTCTATGCGCTTCTACTCCTTCTGGTGGTTTTGGAGGAGCCGCTGATAGAAGTTTTTTGCCTCTCGGTACTATCACCTTCTGCTAAATGTTCGTCTCCCCGTTCCCGGATAATACTCTCGATTTTACTGTGAGCGGCCTGTGGGTCGCACACTATGGGCCCATTCTCCTTGGTTGCCAGCCCTTAAGGCCAGGTTGATCAGACAGGTGTTTACCTGCTGATAAACACAGTCTGGGGATGTTAGGGCAGTTTTGCCTCTCTCTGTAGCTGGGACGTATGAGGCAAGGGCATGGGCCTCCTCTTTGACAGTCCTCCGGTCGGGTCCTTTAGGCTGAAGACTGGAGTAGGCTTACTGGCGGTCTGAGGTGGTTTTTTAGAAACTTCTTCCTCAGAGGTGTCTTGAGACAGGACGGCAGTTCCGCGCTATCTGTTATGGTAGCCGCGGGACAGGTCCTAATATCATAATTCCACTAGATTCCCACTCTGCTTTGCCCTCTTTGGTGGCTGCAGGGCAGTTTCTTGTGGATTGATTTGGTGAGTACCCTCCTCCTATGATAGCAATCTGCTATATGTGAGTTGGGTAAGATATGTAATTTAATCAAAAATTTTAGTAGTAAATTTTCATTTGATTAATATACTTACCCAACTCACATCGTTTATTCCCTCCCGCCTCCCCGCTGTGGTGGTATGGGGGTCTAAAAAAGAAGTGAGTTGGGCTTCGTTTTGGAATGATAAGATGGCGGTGTATGCGCGCGCATACGGAAGTCAGGCTAGTGGTTAGTCTGGCATTATGGGATAGGTCACTCTCTTTTTTAGAGTGGTCTCCCTTGGTTACCAAGGGGACGCGTACAGCGTAACCAGCACTGAACTAGAGTTAATTGCTATATGACTAAGTGCCAAAAGGTGCTCACAGAACAGAAGACGACTTTGTTTTACAATAAAAATGTTTCTAAAAACGTGTGTCTGCTGAAAATTGGTGTGTGTGTGGATGAATGTGCGAAGAGATAGTGGACATAATTTCGTGTGTCTGACTTGAACGGTTTTGAAGTTATCTTTGTTTAAAGTCAAAAATAACGCCAAAACCGGCCATCTGAAAACGGACATCGTGATACCTCGTGTTTTGAATATGCCACAGAAAAATAACAAGAAGCACAAATGAATTGCATTTAGTTTGATTGAATGCCTGAAACATCGCTTTACAGACGAGACCAAACGTCAAATCTAAATCTCGAGAGAATTTTTTTTTTTCGATAACCGAATTTTAAGGTGTCGCACGCAAGATGTGTCGTCATCACGGCATACATTTTTCAATCGCAGATATTAACTAAATTTCTTTTTCAAAAACTCTGGAATTGATGTCGACACGTCAAGCGATAACGGTGTATCAAACTGCTGTCTTTCAAGTAATCCAACAAAGACTGCAGAACTTTTGAACAGCATTTTTGAAAACGATTTGAAAATTTCGTCATATCTTGCGTGCGACAAAATGTTCGGTAATTAACGGTTATTTTCTTTTAAAAACAAAATTTACATGTACAAAGATCTACTTCATCTACGGAACCACGTGACACATTCTGTGTTCAAAATTTGTGAAGAAATCACGAACCACGAATGCGCTATCAAGTGTTGAAATTATGTCGTCAACATCTTTTCAGATCTTGCGTGCGACACCATCTTGCGTTCAACATAAAATGTCACTACCTTATCGAGTTTAATGGGTAAAACTAACTATTTGTTGTCTTAGTTTAATCTTCTTAATTAAAAGCGTAATAAAACCGAACTTCCAAGATGAATTTTAATTGAGATTAGCGAAAGAGCGGGCACGCAAGTCGACCTTAAAGTAAAAGAATGATAACACGAGCGTTTGTCGTGTTGTCTTGCGTGCAACACATTGTCCAAAAAGGAAAATGTATATTTTTCTCAGACGTTTTTTGAGTTGAAACCTTGAAACTTCACACACATTTGGGGTTTAATCGCCCCCATGCATGGTAAAAGTCTTGTTGACCCTTGTCAGATTTCAAGGTCACGGCTGGGTCACATGTGGTTCAGAAAACGGATGAAACATATTTTTTCAGAGATTTTTGAAGCTAGAACCTTCAAAATTCAAACAACGCTTTTGCTTAATGATTGTTCAACATGGAGAATTCAAGGTTGATCCTTGAGAAATGTGAAGGTCATAGCAGGGTCTCGTGTGGGTAAAAAAAAAGGAAATTGTATTGAACTTCAATTTATATAAAACCAAAGTCTGGTTGATCTGTTTTAAGATTTAAGGTCCAATATGTTATTTAAGGTCAAATCAAATAGAAATTTGTTGATGCTTAAATCTTTGAAACTTCCAACAGGTTTGAGGTTTGACAACTTCTGGACTTTGAAATCTGGTATGGTTGATCCTGGTAATATTAATTGGTCAAAACATCAAGATCAACAATTATAAAATAAGCACTTTCACCAATGTCAAGTGAGCAATAGCAGCAAACGTGAGTCTTATAAAGATTATCACTTTTTGTGTGACCTCAACTTGACCCCTCTGAATGCTCTCAATCATGGAAATTGACCACACTTTGATTATAACCAAACAACATCAAAACTTTGGAATGTGTGAAGTTTCAAAGGTGTTGCTTAAAAGGCGTTCGTGAAAATGACAATTGTATGTGTCTGACTTCAATGCGACCCCGCGCGCTGCGACCTTGACGTTTGATTTTATCAACCAGACTTTCATCATGTGTGAATGACTTCAAACACTATAAAACTAGTTGAAGAAATTGACAATTTTTCAAAGTTTAAGCCAGATGGCACTGCTGTGACCTTGAAATTTGACAAACATTAACCAGGCGGTCACCTTTTTTAGAAAATATCCTTAAAGGATCTTTAACCTTACTGTGACCTTGGAATTTGATGAGGTTTAATTTAACTTGCGTAGTGTGCCAAGTTTCAAGGCCCTAGCTTCAAAAACATATTAGAAAACCTCATTGAACAAGAAGAGCAAACGCTCGATCGAGTCACTTTCGCAGTTCTGAATATTATATGAGGCATCAGATGGACAGGAAGAAATTGCTATTCACAACACAATGAGTCACGTTCACATAAAATTTTAGCCCGGTCACTTTTATAGTTTCCGAGAAAAGCCCAACGTTAAGTTGTGTGTTGCCGAACAGAAAAGGCTAGTTATCTCCCTTGTTTTTCTGATAACGTTCGTAAAAGGCTACAGATGTAAATACTTTGATGTAAAGAACAATCCTACAAAGTTTCAATCACATCCGATGAACTTTGTCAAAGATATAAAATGTCTAATTTTTCCTTTGACGCTGACCTGTGACCTTGGAAAAGGTCAAAGGTCAACGAAACCATCGTTAAAGTGTAGAGGTCATTGGAGGTCACGACTAAACAAAATATGAGCCCGATCGCTTTGATAGTTTCCGAGAAAAGATATAAAATGTCTAATTTTTCCTTTGACGCTGACCTGTGACCTTGAAAAAGGTCAAAGGTCAACGAAACCATCGTTAAAGTGTAGAGGTCATTGGAGGTCACGACTAAACAAAATATGATAGTTTCCGAGAAAAGTCCAACGTTAAGGTGGTGTCTACGGACGGACTAACACTGACCGATTACATAGAGTCACTTTTTCTCAAGTGACTCAAAAATGTATATGTTTGACCTCAACGCGACCCTGCTGTGACCTTGACTTTTTCAACCAGACTTTAATCGTGTGTGAACATTATACACTAGAACTGTGTGTATTTTCAAAGCTCGTGCTATAAACGCGCTGAATAAATTGAAAATATTCCACATTTGGACCAGATGTGACCCCGCTGTGACCTTGAACTTTGACAAAGATTAACCAGCAGGTCACTTTTAATGAGGTTTTATAAAAATGCTGAAAGTATGTGAAGTATGTAAAGTCTAACTGATCTAGTATTAAAACATGTAAGACGTGACAACGACAATTTTCCAGTTTGCAAAGGAAATTTAACCTCGCTGTGACCTCGAAATTCAATGTTGTTTAATGTGATGTGCACCATACCTGGAGGTCATTATACTTTGGTTGTGTGCCAAGTTTCAAAGCCCTAGCTTTAAAAACGTGCGAGATAACCTTAATGCTATGACTCAGTGCCGTTTTGAATGATATAACGAACAAAATTATCGTTATTTGTAAAATCATTTGGGTAAATTTATCTTTTCTTTTCGTAATTGGGTTCCAGCATCTGTTGTCTTAACAAAAATCACAATATCAGTCGTGTTTGTCAACTTTTATTTTTTAGCCCCTTTGTCCGCTTTTCGTGCGCACCTTTTGGCACTTAGTCATATGTGAGTTGGGTAAGTATATTAATCAAATGAAAATTTACTACTAAAATTTTTGATTATAGATATAAACGTACCTATCCTGGTTACTGGCGTGTTTTCTTTTTACTAAAATGAGATAGGCAGATTGTTCAGAAACCAAAGAAAGTTTTTTGCGTTTTTCTCAAAACATCAAAAAATGACATAGGCAATTATCTTATGAGCGTGACGTTGTGGTAGACTATCAGTATCAGAAAGTATTTTTGCCTTTCATGTTTTATGCATTGGTATTGTAACATCTATATCTATATACGGCTTGTGTGTGTCTGTCTGTGTGTTCACGATTCACGGCCAAAGTTCTCGATGGATCTGCTTCAAATTTGGTGGACATATTCAGGTAGACCCCGGACACAATCGTGGAAAATTTTGAACACGTGCGTGCTCTCAGCGCGCAGCGCTGAACCGATTTTGGTTTTTCTGTACATCCATTCCCAGTAACTCTTCCTTATCTTCTCCAGTGTTTTGTCGTACACCCGGCAAAGCCGGGTCCCCGGCGAAGCCGGGTATTCGGCTCTACTTCTTCCCGGCAAAGCCGTACCCGGCGAAGCGGGTATTCATCTAGTATATATATATGTGCACAGTTTACTTTGAACGTAGAGTTTATGTTGAAAAATGTTTGTAAACCAGGATTTAACATTCTCAAGAATAAAGAAGCTGAAAAACAGTGGTTATACATTTTTTGTATGCACATAAAAAAAACTATTTATCCCCAGCTGTCAGACTGAACATTCTCAGGAATGAAAAGGCTGAAAAACAGTAGTTATCCATATTTTCATGCATATAAAAAACAATTTACATGTGTAATTGTTTTTGCCCCCTTCGTTTCAGCTCCATCTTCAGCTAGAGTCATCTCCCTACTTTTTCCTTGATGTTTTGTACGTCCATGAGCCGCCATCAGAGGAGAACAAGTGTGAGGTAAATTACTGGAAGTCTTGCTCGCAGCCTGTGACGTTTGAAGTGGGAATCTCTTTGATCAGTGTGTGTTTGTACAGCTGCTTTCAGGGTTGACAATTTCATGATCTCATCAGAGAGTATGTGTTCATAATCTGTTTAAAAAAGTGTTGAATGTCCCTTTTATGTTAACTTTACCTAGTGCAACCTGTACTGCCAACAACAAAAAAGAAGAAAAATCTCCCTTTTTCCATACAAAGCCTGATACTGTAAATTCCTCTGTTTCTCAATGCTTCCCCTTTTGACGGGATCTGTATGAAAACATAAATAAAAACAGTACAGGAGACAAGAGGTAAATATTTCTTTCTTGTTTCTGCAGGAGATTTTCACAGGACTGTGTGAACTGGACCACAAGGGCCTGTCCTACATCCTGGAAGCAGCGAGCCTCACACGCCTCTTCGACTGCACATCCATGCTTCTCGCTCACCCCTTGCAACGACCTGTGCAACGTCAGGCCGACTACCATCTGCCTAATGCATCTCCTGGAGAGGAGCAAGTCATTGGATAGAGAGTGTAAACTTTGCGCATGGCACTGGAATAGCTTACAACATAAGAACGGCTTGCTCGTTGAGACACTACTGTCAGGTCGAGGTGAATAAGGCAGTACATGTGCACTGTCTCTTGAAGTGCGTTGATACATCTGTATTGCACAGTACATGTGCACTGTCTCTTGAAGTGCGTTGATACATCTGTATTGTGTGTCTCCTAATGACAGCTGGGTTGACTACCGTTGTGAGCTTCAAGTCATTGTAACATACATTACTCAGCTTGAAAAGTTGGCTTTATATACTATTGTACCAGATAAACCAGTACTGAAAATGTCGACATGCCTGTCTAGCTTCAATGTTGAAGGGGTTGCAGGGGTACATGTTAAAAATGCTGAGGGTACACACTTGTTTTTGTGAAGCTACTGGCTGTGTAGCTTGGTATGTTTGTGCAAATAACTTTTCCTTGGCTTATGATGCTTTCTGGCCAGTATGACTTCTAGTGCAATACCTTGCTGACTTGGTGACACAGTTGTTGCCGACACTGGGGCAGTTCAGTACAACAGCAATCTGATTGCATTGACTAAACAGGTTTGCTGTAAAGATCTTTTGTAAAATGCGAAAGTATTTCTCATGAGCTGGAGAGAAAGCAGTAAAGATCTGTGCAATGCCAGTTGAGCAGTCATGACAGTGGTGATTTGCTTACCTGAGGGACAGACAACCAAAATCTAGAAAACTGTGTGTGTCTGGGGGGGGGGGGGGGGATGTATGTGTGTGCACTTTTACTACCTGTGACTGTATGCCTGACAATTCCACAATTCACTGCTACATTGTGGCAATGGCAGTTGTATTGCTGCATTGCTAGCTTAATGCCAAAGGAAGTCAGAATAGCCGGATAGTGTGTGTGTGTGTGTGTGTGTGTGTGTGTTTTTTTTCTCATAACACAGCAATGGCGAAAAACTGTAAGGAACAAGAAGAACAAGAACAAGAACAATTCTTTATTTTACGAGGGTAATAGAGTAAGCAGTGATCTGCTTTTTTACATCTGGCCCTCGCCCTAAAGAGGGACTAGTCTAAAATTGCTAAAGAATAACCAAGTAAAGAAAACAAACTACTGCTACATGATTATAATAGAAATGAAAGTAAGAACATATCATCAATTTACATACAATACATTGCTTAAATGAAAAATGTAAGTTCATTTGACATGAGTTAAGAATTATAGAGTAGATTGCACTGACGCAACAACGTTGTAAGTGCCATGCCCATTGACATACACTGCATTCGAAAGAATCAGTGTATATAAAAATAATAATACATTGTTAAAAAGCACCGGTTGTTGGTTTTAACAACCATTCTAGCGACAACAGATGTTTATTTATACTTCATGAGATAAGACGTATATCTGGTCTTAAAAACGTTTGTGCTGCTAGTTTGCCGTAGGATTGTCGGAAGAGTGTTCCAGAGACTGCTAAGGAGCACAAGAGAGAAAGGACAGAGGAAGGGAGAATGTATGTGAGCTAGCAGGTTTCCATGTCTCAATGAGGGTGAAAAAGAGAAGAACATAGAGAATGTGTGTGTGTGTGTGCGTGGTGCACTTGGAAAAAAAAGCATAGCGACTCCGCAGGCTTTTGTTTCATGAGCAAAACTTTGTGCTTACTTTCAGGTTCTGAACAATGGAGACAAACGTTATTTCCCCCATGTTCTGCACACACTTCTATACATGAATATTCTGTTCTGTTATTGCATGCAGCTGTATGTAATTGTTTCTTTTGTTTTACAGAATGTATTTGTGTGTGTCACTGTCAGGTGAAGTTGCTGGAGAAAAGACAAATTCAGATACATGCATTTTCTTTGCACACTTAAAAAACAAATGATATCAGATTAACCCTTACACTGGTGCAATTCTGTAACACATGTTACATAGCCACTGGTGAATTAACAGAGAGAAAAATACGGAAAAACGGTCATATAGGTTTTCTCATCCATGGGAGGTAATCAGAACCGACCAAACAGACTGAGCCAGTAGCGTGACATGTGCCGTGACAACCAGGTGACAGTATGCGTAAAGTAGTGCGACATATGTCGCGACAACCAGCCTAAGGGTTAAAACAAAATCAGATGTCATTGTCAATATTAAACAACAAACCTGTATTTCCGACTGTATATAGAGAGCTCTTGTTTGCATTCGGTATTGCTTTCAAAAAATCTGAATTTGGTGTATGCGAGTTGAGAGAGAGAGATAAAGTTTCAAGAGAGAGAGAGAGAGAAAGAAATGAATGTTTATTTTGTGCTCAGGTGAAAGTGTACCTTGTTGATGAAGGATACTATTTACTAACACACTAGTCTCAGAGTGTGAGTGTGTGTATGACTGCTTGCCAGGTTATGCTGTTATTCAAATGGCTGCTGTGCATTCTCACTTGGAAAAACTCAAAATTACAAACAACACCCTTTTTGTTTCAAATGAAGAGACCGGTTTATTGCGCAAATCATAATTTAAACTTGCAGGAGTAGAAAGCGATGATGAGAAACAAACTGATCAGATCTCAATCAGGGACGCTGTTAATTCAATACCAGATAAGCATTTGTTAATGATTCCATGCATGAATTTTGTACCCGATTATCCATACATCATGATTCATCTGTGAAACTTTGAGCTGATGGAATGGGACTCTACCCACTGCAAGTGTGTTTTATTTTTAGTTAGTCATCAATACATAAAGTCCGGCGGCAGAGTAGGTAGAGGGCAATTTTTTTCTATTATTATCTAAAAAGAAATCTAAGCAACTTTTATTTAGGGCTTAATAATAAAAAATGTTCAGGACAATTAGTACCGTACTATCTTCTCTTAAAATGACTTGTTTCCAGCTTTTGCAGTTTGAGCCCTGTACACATGAATTTTAACAAAGCAAGTGAAAAACCCCTCAAATTTTTACCTACAAAGAGCTCCACGGTCAACATCGCATTTTAATATATTTGTTTGAACTTTCATGCTCATAGGACAGAACTTGACTGAGGAATGCAGTGAAACAGAACTTGACATGTGTAAAAAAAAAAAAAAAAAAAAAGTGCACCTGGCACAGTAGAGAGGTCAGTGTGGTGTGTCACCGAGGCTCCTTCGAGGTTGAAATTTACCCAATTTAGGTCGTATCACCCAAAATGTTACCAGGGTAAAGCACAAACAATTACACATTAACATGCTTTTTTTAGCGAGTGGTTATCGACAATTAATGACCGGTAATTTTTAATGAGTTGGGGCATTCTGACCAATCACAGGATCTGTTTAACGCCAACTTGATTGAATTACAATTACACATTAACATACTTCCATTTGAAACTTCGAGGTCTTCATTGGGGATTGACGCCCATCCACGATGAAGACCGAGAAGTTTCAAATGGAAGCATGTTAATGTTATTGTAATTCAATCTGACGACGATCTCTTTCCTGCTTTCTTGCGGTTGTAAACAGACAGAATTGGTCCTGTTCTGTTCACACACTACTTTCAGTCCACCTACCTGCAAGGCTCAAGTCCCAAGAAATATGTCTCTGTATTCCTATCGTATCACTCTGCTCCTGTATTGTTTTCTTTGACACACATTTTCCCTTCTTTTTTGACGGGTTTCTGGACAGCAAACTCTAAAACAAATTCTTTTCATCACAAAAGCGATCTTTGGAATTGACTGACGTAGTCCGGAAGAATTCATGCATCAACTTACGTCACGTATTCGACGTCATCACTTCGCATACCTTATGGTCTCGGTATTACGTTGGCCTTCATATTTCCTACTTGTAAAATGACCCTCAAAGCTAACCGAGACTAGTTGAGGCTGTATCAATGCGCCTCGCCAGCAGGTTGTTAATGGATTTTTTAGCGAGTGGTTATCGACAATTAATGACCTGTAATTTTTAATGAGTTGGGGCATTCTGACCAATCACAGGATCTGTTTCATTAAAACACAAACTAATTAACTTGATTGAATTACAATTAAGAATAACACTTAACTCTTTTAACAAAAGATAGTACCAATCGTATTGAACAACTTTTCTTCTTGAGCACTATTTACAACTTGCTTTGATTTTAAAAAAAATAAGAAGAACCGTTCTCTGCTGGCCCCTCAGCCAGACTATACCAAGGTTTTGTTCATTCTTTCTTTCTTTATTTGGTGTTTAACGTCGTTTTCAACCACAAAGGTTATATCGTGACGGGGGAAGGGGGGAGATGGGATAGAGCCACTTGTCAATTGTTTCTTGTTCACAAAAGCACTAATCAAAAATTTGCTCCAGGGGCTTGCAACGTAGTACAATATATTACCTTACTGGGAGAATGCAAGTTTCCAGTACAAAGGACTTAACATTTCTTACATACTGCTTGACTAAAATCTTTACAAAAATTGACTATATTCTATACAAGAAACACTTAACAAGGGTAAAAGGAGAAACAGAATCCGTTAGTCGCCTCTTACGACATGCTGGGGAGCATCGGGTAAATTCTTTATCGTCCCAACCAATATGGGACTCCCCCTAACCCGCGGGGGGTGTTTTGTTCATGAAAGTAATAGTATCTCGGTAATAAAAAACAACAACTATACAGATGCAAAAAAACACTTAAAAATCACTATTTCTTTCAAGTACGCTCCCTTTGAGTTTATTAAACATGCAACAAAAGCAGGCTCTGTTCCCCCATACAAAAGCATACTGTTTAAACATTTGAACCAACTGAACGGGACATTCAAAATATGAACATAGTAGATGCAAACAATGAATAAATTTACAAAAATGTGTAGCAACTACATGATACAATTATCTTTTAAACATTAAAAGACAAGAGAATAACTTTAAATAAGCCAATTATACAACTTCTGACTGTACACAATTTAGCTTCACCTTTGTCCACATGACAACACGACAGCCTCAAAGTACATCATATTGACTTACTTTGAGTGTGATCCCACTCATGCTATGGAAGCGTGTGCACCAGTCTTGCAGGCTGATTTAGAGTTATACATTATTAAAGCCAACTTCACAAATGTACAAACCAATCCAACTTCCACTCTCAAACAATGCTGTTAAATTTGCATTGCTTCAGTTCTGAATTCATCACTTCTGGGATACCTCTGGTTCTGCAGGGAACAAATTTCCATCTATACATGTACCAGCAAATGTATTGAGGTGCAGTTAGTGCAACATACAATGCGTCCAGAAATTCAAGGTAATATTTTCCACACAAAGTGACACTTAATTTCCCTTTACATCGAGCTCAAATAACAGAAAATCTCTCTTTCTCTCTCGCTCTCACTCAACATGCATCTTATCGAAAATTTTTTCTTCATGAACTCGCATACATTTTCATACATTCAAAATCCATGCTGATCCTGCCAACAAAAACCTCTTAAACCATGTGCCATTCTCACATACACGTTAGTGCACCAGACATGTCTACTACATCCATACATATTCACAAACACACTGGGATTGATAAGCAGGACTGACAGTTTTGAATTTTTGAAGCTGAAAACTTGATACAGTGTACACATACGATGGTAAAATACATCAGCCACTCTTAACTTCTTTTTTATGATTATATTTTACCATACGCTATCCTCAGCTGTACTGGATTCCTCCACACAAGAGAAACTAGCAGAATATAAAGAAAATTTGCTACTTATAAAAAACACTTTTCATTTGAACTAAGGTTAGTATGATGCACTTTTTTTTCAAAATTGACATGTCCTCCTTTCTTCATAAGCATAATTTACCAATCTAAAAAAAACTAAAAAAAATCTATAAAGATTATCTTACCTTTGATAAACAGAAACAATGACAACAAAACAAAAACTGAAATTCTTTGTTCTTGTTATATTAAAAGGCACCATCCTTCAAGCAAGACTAAGCAGTATACATTTTTTGTCAACATATCCTAAAAAATGCTGTGGGTAGTTTCTAGATTTAAAACTGATTTGTCCAGCACTGAAAAAGACTCCTTATTTTTTAAATTTTGATTGATCTGCAGAATATTAAAGAGGGATTAAGTGGCTGTACATTCCATGAAACGTATAAATTGTCTTCTTTGTCAAGCAACATTCACAAGGATATCTTCTCATTTAATGTATGCTTTCTCAGACCCGCCAGGCGTGGTCAGAATGAAAACTATTTTTCACAGAACAACTTAATAAATCTCAAGAATCATACCCTGGATTCTCAAAAGTGTATTGGTGCCAGAAAATAACAGGCTTCAGGTTCAAGCCACTGAGATGATGGTTCAAATTCAAAATGTCATATTGTTAAGCTGTTCAAATGGCTATCACTTTTTCTGTAGTGGCAGTCCTCAGGAGTCATGTTCTTTCTTTCTTTATTTGGTGTCGTCGTTTTCAACCACGAAGGTTATATCACGAGGAGTCATGTTGACACATTAACAACCTGGTAAGATGTCTGAGTGAAAAGCACTTTGTAAAACCGGGAATATTTGACTGAATTTAAGTTAGTCTAACCTGAGTGACGGACAGTGCCCTCTAATTCAACTCAACATACAAGACTACGGTGCTAACAGCAGCTTGAAGTTTATTGCACACAGTTTCAACAAAACAGTCAAGTACCTCTTCCTTTGGAAAAGTCATCTGCAAAATCAATGAAGACACCGTGTCAACACAGCACCACACATATACCCACAACATACTGTGTTGGACTTTTTATTTGAAATTAAAATTGTGACTCGTTTTATACAGTGAATATACACAAGTTTTAAAGATAACATGAGGGAAGCAACGGTATGTACAACAAATATCAACAGAATAATATGCACTAGATTATGTAAGAAGCTCATAAATTATCATAATCACTTCAAATCAACATTTTCTGTGTGGTGGGCTTTTTATGGAGTTTGTAACAATTATTGCATCTGTCAGTTTAGACAAAGAGAAGTAAAAACACATTGACACTACAGTATATTTTACAGCCAATAAAGGATTTCTTCAATTCCTAAGGACGTTTTAATCAGAAGAATGAACAATTTCTGCATTCTCTTTTACTCTACAAAGGTCACTGATAGTCTACCAAGCATCAATTTATGGGTGTGCAACTTGTAAGCATCAGTTTTTGTGTCTTTGTAAAAGTATTTTTCGGAATAAAATCATGAATTCAAAACAAGCCAAGACCACATTATTTATGGGCTCTTTTCAGCAAGAATTATTTGCTAACATTACTACCTGATTCAGTCAATTTTTAGGTAGTTTTTGTTCAAAGGTTATTAATTTTGTCTGACAGTTTTTCCGATCTCCTGATTCAGTTACTCTTTGCTTAGTTACTTTTTGTTCAAAGGATAAATCCTAACACTATTTTCACTGAGCAAGAACAAAAAAACTGATTCAATCAAGCAAGAGAATACATCTACGCTGACACAAATCCTTCTCAATACCAAATGAGCTTGCTTCTGTACTGAACGTTCAATAATAATTCCGCTGGTACATTTTTTTTCCATTGCTGCACAAAGTGGATGCATCAAGTACTCAAAGTTTCAAAAGAGATTCTGAAGATCACAGAAACTTGACAGGCAAACAAAACAAGTTTCTTCTCAAACAAAAACTAGCAAAAATAGACATTTCGCCTGTGGCAGATAATAAGATATATTCACTGTAGAAAAGAATACAGCATTTAAATGTACAGCACATAAAAAATGCACACCAGCCAAGGTATAAAAAGATTCAAATCTCTTTTTTCTGCTAAAACTTGCTGCTATATTGTTCTAAAGACTAGCATACAGACTACACAAAAGATTTGTTCAAGTTTTCCATTATCTCATACAGTGTAAAAGCCAGACATTCACACAACACACAGCTGTGAGTGTGAGTAGATTCTTGCGTCTTTTTCCGTATAAAATGGGAATTTCAAGTGAATGCTTGAAAATATTTCTTCTTCAATTGGCGCGATAAGTCCTTCACTGTCTGTTGCCTGTCCTGTTCCTGTTTTTTCCCTCTTGTTTTAGCCACATGCCACAGTTTGTTTTAGAGACACAACAGGGGACACAGCGGCACCTCACCACATGCTATAATCAAAGTCATCATTGCCAAACACGGAGAAATATCCCAGGATGGTTAAGAGCACCACCACATTTCCTGATAGCACCAAACCACAGGCTCCCCACTGAATCTGAAAATCAAGATTTCAGTTTCACTAAGCTTTGAGCATAAATATGACTAAAACACATACTATTAATACATGTAATACAAATATTTCCCAAACCCTTTTTCTAAAACAATTTATCATTAATAAACACATACTTGTATGTAAAACATCAATTTTGAAACTATCGTACACAAATCAGCATAACCATTGCAACACAAAATTTGTGAACAAACATCAGCACAATGCACACCCACCCACTAACAGACAGACACACATACACACACCCATCCCCTGTTTTTGCCACAATCTCGGTTGCAGTCTTTCTATGCACCCCCTCCCATCACACACACGCAGCTATAAGTAGGATGTCAGCCGGTCTTTTTAATCACACATTAACTCCATGCATGTACTGACTATCAGATATCCCCCTCCCCTCCAAAGTACTGCTAATCAAACTTTGGACCCTGTATTCTACTCATGGAGTCTAAATTAGTCATGAAAATTTGTATTTTGACTTAGAAATGTGCTTTTTTTTTTAAATTTCTTTTCTCATTCAAGGAATGTACTACAGTGGAGTCCAGCTATAACGAACCTGGGTATAACGAAATCCCGCTTTTAACGAACTGCCATTGATTTCCCGGCAGACAGCCTTCTATTTCTTACTTGTTACTTTCCGACTACAACGAACCTTTTGAACTCATTTGCATAACGAACCCCTCTTATAACAAACACGTTTTCATCGCCCCAGAGCCGTTTTGTCTCTAAAAGTCACAAGGCTACAACGAACTGATGTCAATAATTGTCTCCAAAGACAAAAATACACAAACACAAGTGCACATCGCGTGATGAGCGAACTCTGAACAAACCGCGGGAGGTGCACGGAACAGCCACAGCCACTGTGTTTTCACTATTCCAATCAGCTGCTAAGCTATGACTGTGCTCAGTACACACCAGTACACATCGGGCACAAACACGTTTTCATCGCCCCAGAGCCGCTTTGTCTCTAAAAGTCACAAGGCTACAACGATCTGCATGTGCCGTGAGATCACAGGGCAGCTGGGTGGCCTTGTTTATAGACACTCAGCGACCTTCTTCCCAGGGGTCATTGACCTAGTTTTAGCTATGAGAGGTGGTTCTCCTTTCATATATGGCTGGGGGAAGGGAGAGAGAGAGAGGGGGGTAGCTGGCTAAACTCAGTGGGGTGTCTGGTGTCACTGTCAGCAGGAAGATCATTGGAGAGAAATAGAGAGGTGCACTCTTCCACACAGTTTCCAAGCATAAGTTGTCACGGCTTTAGGGTAGGCAGCGAGGGAGAGTGAGAGCGGTGTTGTGTTTAGTGTATTTCCGACTGAAGAGTGAAAAGTCACTGCCACAAGATCGGCATGCAGTCAATAAAGCCAGACAAAAAGAAAATAAATAACTTGATTATGACATGCAGCTCTATGCTGCTTTTTATTCAAACTGGTTTTCAAGGTTATTCTCGCAAAGCATCTGCACATGTGCCTCTGTGCTGTGTTTGTGTGGCTGCTTTCGTATGTCAGTGCATGGTGAGTGCGGTCACTGCCTTGAGGATTTATTTTATCTCTTCTTTTCAACACCATTCATACAAATCATTTTTTACAGAACGTTTAAAGAAATATTAGGAGTTTGTTGTTATTGTTTAGTAGCCACAAGAAGTGGTTAGCATAGACTCAATCCTGTTGTTTGTGTGTCTCTGTGTGAGTGTATGGGGGAGGGGGTGGTGTGGTCACCCCTCTCGTGAGGTTGAAAACTCTACAGCGAATTACTGATATAACGAACTAAAATGCATCTCCCTTGAGATTCGTTGTACCCGGACTCCACTGTAGTAACCACTCTGTGCGTTTTCGATTAAATCAAATTTGGGGTTAAAATCTATTGAATTTCATCCCAAAACAGCTTTACTTGCAAGAACTTGACATGCTTTTCTACCTCTAAATAATTGTACCCCTTGAAATTGGCGGGGAAGAATTCAGCCGACGTCCTACCTATAGCCGCATATTGCCAACACACATACGCAACCACCTACCACACTTGTATGTGCCAGCACAATAGGTAATCCTAGGGAGGATATGACGATGCCCGTCGTGAGAAAGACGCACAGCTCTGCACAGGCATTGCTGCTGGTGTCGAGACTATCTGCCATACGACGAGCGATGACTGTTGGCACAGGGGATAAAACATAGAAAAACAGGACAAACATTGGCCACCAGTTGCTGAAACAGACAAAAAGACACTTTTTCAAGCACTGCAAATTTGGCACTAATGAGAAGAAGAAGATGAGACAAGACATTTCATATGAAAGAAGATCTCAGAATAAAGCAGGTGATGTATGTGTGTGTGTGTGTGTGTGTGTGACAGTGAGAGTGTGTTGTCTGCGTGTTTGCTTGAGAGAGAGAAGGAATGAGACAGGCAGACAAAATGCATGCAGAAGTGTACAGTATGTATATAAACATCATACACAGCTGTGTCAGGATATGCGGTGTAGTTTGTAGTAAAGACAAAGAAAGAAAAGTAGGGAGAGAGAGTTAACAGATAAGACTAAGTGTAAAATGTAACACAATGTGACGGAAAAAGCACTTGCCCAGCCCCTCCGCTCTCCCTACCATAGCATAGCAGAGGAGTAGAAAGACTGAGGAACAGGAAGTGTATAGATAAGTGTACTTAACAGAGACTGATCACCAATAACCAGGTGCAACCTACCTGTACTGTGGTAGGGCACATCCTAGCACTAGCAATGTGACTCCTATTGCACAGGCAAAGGCCAAGCCTATCAACCTGCACACAGAAAATGGCAATTTTCAATTTAATCTCAATACATGTCATTATTAAAAGCACTGTATTTGTGTATTGTATCCTCAAGCCAATCAAAGAAACCATCAAACTTAATGCACTTCATATTTCTTTCAAAAGCATGTTAGACTGTCTTATTTTTTTTTCTAAAAGCCTGAATGCTCCCTCACAATACACATTTAAAACTCATAATTTTGAACATCAGTGTCACAATCATGCCCAAAGGATGTCTATTTCCAAGCACTGAAGCAGACAAAATACTGGGTAATAATTTCAAAGAAAGGATTGTTCAGCTCTTTGCCAAATTATGTATTATGTCTTTCTCAGATTAGGGTCAACCAAAGTTAGTATACATAATAATTACTCACGCTGTAACAAGGAATCAGCAAACGATGTCCAGAGATAGAATCGGTCATATGAAAAAGAGAGAAATAAAAAATAAACATATTCTGAAAAGTTACACACACGCACATGCACTCGAACAAAACCAACAGCAACAACCAAGTCTGAGTATGATTAAATGTATGGATAACTAAAGACATTATTTTGGCGTAAGGAGAAAAATAGAGATTTCAAGAAGCTTTCATTTGTATTTTTAATGTGGACTACAAACACCCTCCCACCGAAACACAAAACATGTAAAAAGTGAACAGCCTGGTTCCTTGCTGTGGGGCTTGGGAATTTTCTTTAAAATGAATTATGATTGTTACCAGCAACTGCAAAATGAAAAAGGTGCATAAACAGAGTTTCCACATTATTGACGTGGAAGTAAATTAAATTAACACTACCTAATTATCAATTTCAAGTTATGGCATGGGAGGCATAACAGGACATAATTTGATTTTTAACTCCAAGGACTCAAATTCAGTTATTCTTCTGAGAAAACAGAGCCACAACAAAAGCTGTTACTGTCTTCCTCATAAAACATAACTGATAAAGTGATATGACAAAATATGTACAGTTGTATGCATACTATTTAATATAATTATGAAAATAAAAATAAATAATTCATGAACAGAATGATGGCAGAAAATCTGCACCATGCATGTACATGCATGCAGATCACGACGTATTCATGACACTGACATAGTCTGAAATAACTGAAACTCAGTTCAAGGATGCAAACAACCCCTTATTAAAAGAAAACAAACACCAAGCACACTTTCCCATATCCAACCAATAATCTCCCGTTTCCCTTGGTACTAGCCTATATACAGGCATGAAAACTGAAAAAAAAAAACAAACTGAAAAAAAGTTTCGCAGGCGCGAAGCGCCAAGATTTCTAGGGGGGTCCGGGGGCATGCACCCCCGGAAATTTTTTTTCAAGGGTGCAATTTGGTGCAATCTGGGGCTATCTGAGCCTTAAAATTGGATTCAAACATGGCCCCAAAATACATACAAAATGAAGCAATCTGGTGCTCATTTGAAAGCAAATCTACTTCTTTTTCAGGCATTAAAAAGGGATTACAACAAGCTGGTATTGTCATGAAATATATATATATATAGAATTTTATATCACTTTCAGACTACTAGGGGGGGGGGGGGGGTCCAGGGGCATGTTGCCCCGGGGAAAAAAATGTTAGTGGGTGCAAAATAAAGAGAGAGAGAGAGAGAGAGAGTGTCAACAATCTACGACACGACTGCCAACTAGTCTCGGCCCGCTCAAAAAACAATGACCGAGACTTTCAGTAATTCCTTCGCGTGACGTCTAACCCTCTTTCGCCATAATGTGACGTCTTCAAATGACGAAATGTTAAAGTTTCTACCACAGACATACACACGCACAAACACACAGACAGACAAAGTTACGATCGCATAGGCTACACTTCGTGTGCCAAAAAACGGAATCGCACAAATAAATCGGATGGCCCATTGAAAATAATCGGAAAAGTCGGAAAAAACGGAGAATTTTCATCCCTGTATATATATATATATATTTAAAAGTTATGTTATATATAATATAATATATTTATAGTTTCATACTCCTTTCCTTTGTTGAAATTGACAAGAATAGAGACATGATATTTCCCGAAAGCAAAGACACAAGATAAATTTGTCTCATCACTTAATGAGTAATTCAATGACAATGTTTATATAATATATATATGCTAAGTTGTTAACTACAGGGGTTCAATACTTCTGTTCACAAGCGTTGCGCTAACCTAGTTCACAAAAATTAAGACAATTGTCCAATGGTGTTCGTTTCCCAGCAATATATATATATGTATAATTTATGAAGCAATTGACCTATCCACTCGTTGCCCCCCCCCCCCCCCCTTCTTTTTTGTTCACCGATGTAGTCATTCCATCTCATTTTTGCTGCAAATCAGGATCTATCACTTAATTTCATTGAGGGGATAATTATCAAAACTGTACTAAACGAATGTAAGTCGTAACACACGAATGGCCAAACTGTGTCTCACTGGCTGTATCCCATTCCCTGAGGCTGTTTGCCAGACATGGTAACAATCAATATTCTGCTGCAAGGAACATGAATGGCTGTGGCCAGTTTACAGAATTTTCTTGATTGATGCATCTCAGGAATGGATAGGTCAATTTTAACAAAGGCTAGAACTAGAAGGTTAATCTAAAGTCAGCACCGCTAATTTCTTAGTAGGTCTTCAAACCATTAATGAAATTAAACCACCAACTACAACCAGGCAAAGTCAGCACCACTAATTTCTCAGAAGGCCTTCAAACCAAAAAGAAAAATAAATCATTCACTAGAACACGTTGAAACAGCAGAGTTCTACTCCAGTCCAAATAATACTTAAAATCACTTTAAATTGATACTTAACTTGATATACTTCCCACTAATCATGGCATACACTGAACCATGAACCAACTCATCACCCAAATTAAAACAACTTGGAAAATTAACTGATAAACTGAAGATAACCCATTAGCAAGAACCAGAAGTTGAGCCAACTTGAGGCTTACCTTTGACTTGATCAGGCATTTTGATCTGAGCAGAACAATGAACAGTATATGGAACAGAGGGTGGCGACAAAAGTTGTCTGCAGCAAGTAATGCTTTTCTTTCCCGGAGGAAGAGCAGTGTATACTAACCCTAGACAAATGTGCACAATCACTAAGATTGATTCTCTGCATGCAGAGCTCTATCACTTATCAGTCTATGCTTACTTATGGCCCCTTCAGGTAGAGCTACGAAACCACCTGATGCTGACGTTACAGAACAAACGATATATACAGTGAAAGAAATCCGACTCTCAACACTCTTACTTCAGACCAAACATATTCGTGTGTGGTATCGCTGCTTCTGTTGCATCCACATTTACAAGGATAACCCCAAAGTCTTACCTCTGATACCGGCCATTTTGTCAACACAACTGACATCACGAGAATGTGCGTATTCGGTAAGGCTGTAACGAAGCACAACATAAGGATCGAGCTTCCGGTCTCCCCAAAATGATCGCCGTTAGACAATAATAATGGCCACAACAGCAGCAGTACACGCAGCAGCAGCAGCGCCACGACCACTACCAGTTGCTTAAGTACATAGTAATTAAGGCCCTACAATTTTTTTATTTATTAATTATATTTTTTAGTACTATTAGTGATTGAAAAACTGACAATAACAAAATGTACCTAATAACCTTATTAGCAGCAGTGATTAATACATCAACGACAGCACCATTCTGATAATCCTCGCTCCACGGCTATCGCCAGTTGTCTCTCTGACCGAACGCGAAAGTCCTACGCGAATCTATCAAAAGAAGAATACAGAGTGATCTCCCATATGTTGTTCACGAGCAGTGTTCGCGAGACGAAAATGATTGCAGATTGGCCGACTTCGACAGTGATCTCCGTTCTGTTCTTCACAGTTATGATAAAGACATCGTTCTAAGGTCAAAATAAGTCAAAATTTTGGGACTGCTGCCGGAAGGAGACCGTAATATATGGTTGCATCACTGTAAAAAAAATCGTCTGCTCCAGCGAGGGCCGAAACCAAACGGTTGATTATCACGTGACACTTATGCCATATTTAGAGTTGTTTGCACAGTAAATACATCCGCGAAAATAGCTCGCTTGAAACTGTCTAAAATAAAAATTCCTCTGTAATTTAAAAATTACAAAACACCATGATCATTATCGACGATCGCGAATCTGCTTACATCCATAACACATTACAAAAAGCTCTAAATATGTACACAAATCGGTTCAAGGCATCCTGTCAGGGAGAGAATGAGCCGAACTCATTTTGACCCGAGGTCAGGATGCGACAGCACTAGCATAATAGTGTAGGTTTTTGAAATATGTAGTTTAGTAGCCTTGTCACAACCCGGTGGGTTTACAAAAAATGAGGGACCGGATAATGCTGGTTTTCGGATAGCATGTCCGACCAGTCATACACATCTCTGGACCAGTCACGCGCCTCTGTTTTGCCCTCCACGGGCGGGTACACATGAATTGTGACGTCACACAACAATAAAACAGATCGCAGAAATAGTATTTCCCGAAGCATTTTACACTTCTCTGTCTACTCTATTTTTACTTTGAATTTGTTATGCTGATGAATACGCATTGTCGAAACCGGTTAGTTTTTTGATTGTTCGCGTTGCTGTTTGCTCCTGATGAGAAGGCATTTTCATTGTTATCTTGTTCTAGTTCTTCTCACCTGCAGTCTCTTGTTCCATAATTTTTTTCTTAGCCCGCACTGTTTCAACTATGGTTTATCTGAAATTGAGTTTCGGGTTGAATCAAGATTTTGTCATATATAAACAGACATTGTAAAAGATAGTATTTCAAATGTTATGCTTACAAGAGCAGGTTCTGCACAATTGGAAGTCTAAATGCCTCTAAATTGTAAGCTATGAATTTTCAACCCTAAAGTTCAATATTACCTAATTTTTCATTTTATTTCTAGTGGGACTGAGTAACTAAATTTGACTTAAAATTTGGTAACAACTTGACCGTGCCGTTACAGACCTATCACGGGATTTTTTCTTCGGACGTTTCCGGAAAACAACAACTGTAAATCCTTTTCAAAATAAACCATAAGCTGTCAATTAATGGTGCCCACACATACAATGATTGCCTTACAAAAGGCAAACACGATGAAAATATTTTTAATGCGTCAGAAAAAGAGTGGGCTCAAAAATTTCCGGAGTAAGATCTCGCGAGACTTAATGCGTTTCACCATTTCTTGATCAAAGTGGACGAGTCATTGCCGTTGCAACTGCTCGGACAAAAGCACATCATGGCAGATGTACAAAAGTAAGTGTTTTCATATTGGACTGTTTCAGATCGAAAGTTGATATATTCATGTGATCGACAAATATTGACAGTATCTTCTATTCGTGTGTTTTCATTGTCAAATATGTCGTTTTGCGTGCTTCTAGTTTCCGTTTGAGGTTCAGAGTCTATTCTTTCGAAACCGGTTGTGAAAATTCTCAGAAATTATATCCCGTAAAGAAAATCTGATCGGTGGTGACTAATACCATGCATGGATGTTAGCTTCCAGCTTTTTTGTTTTTACGCTTCTAATGCTGTCTGCAGTGGATTGGAAAGAGAACGTTCTTTGTCCTCGTAGTCGTACCTCAATAGAGTCAATTTTTTGACTTGCTGGTTTTGTTAGTGTTACAAGACAAATTAGAACAAAATGACGTTTTATTTTTGGATCTATGTAGTCTGATTACTTTCTTGTACTTTGATTTCAAATGTTGGGTTGATTTTTTATGAAATGAATTACGGGAGGATTCCATTTGTGTTGGTTTATTTTTGGGGCCACACTCATGTGCTGTCATTTTGTCGGAACACGTCAGTGACGTCATCAAAACAACGTGTCGATGTTCGACTGGGTTGGGGACCAAAACTGCATTATCAGTTACCAAGAAGTTTCGAGAATGGGTATTCCACGGGCTATTTAAAGGGTAGATTGACTTGACAAGCAACATTTTGACTAGCAACAGTTACTACTTATTGTAGGATGGCAGCAAATACGGACGCGTAAGTTACTTTTGTTAGTAAGTTTCAGTTTCACTTTTGGTTTTGACTTTGAGTAAAAAATGATGTCTCCAAAACGAATTTAAACTAAGTATTTGCATGCTTTATTTGTTCCTATCAAATGTTCATAATTTTTTTGTTTTGTTTTAGAATTATCTTGTTAATTGTTGTTTTTGGTCAAATACATTTCTATGATCATAATTCATATGATTGTAAATGTAATCTCCTCCACCGTCATTTATCATTATATGCCTTTTACTTAATCTATCTGTTTAAAACATGGTACCTTTCGGTTTCATGGCTGAACATCAGCAATTGAATTGTCTGGTTTATAATCATATTTATTTTCTTTTGTGCTTATTTTTATATCTCCTGTTTTGATTTGAGTACATTCAAAATATTAATTATAACTTTACAGAGTTGTAGAACTTGTACTATTGTTGAGATTAATAAGATCATAACTCTTAAAACTTTATTGTCATCAGTGATATTTTTTGTAACTTAACCCCAAATCAGATAACTTCTTCAAATGTTATTGTTGATTAAGGATTTGACTCCTCTGCTTTACATAGATGTTAAGGAATTGATGATTCTGATCACTGTGTAATGTGAAATGCTCTGTTTGACAGTGAAGATGATCTGGCCACAGCCATCCTCAAGAAGAAAGAGAGGCCCAACAGACTGCTGGTGGAAGAGGCCATCAATGAAGACAACTCAGTTGTCTCCCTTTCACAGGTAAGAGAGTGTGTGTGTGCACTCTATTTTCCAAAACGGCATTTCTTTGATACAAGTAGGAATCCTGACTCTTATAAAAATGCAGTGCCTCTGTCACCACAAGTAGTGAGACAAGCCAAGGTGTGGATGGATTACATTATACATGTATTTCTATGAGAATCCTTTCAAGTAAAACATCAATTGTAATGTCTGACTGGATTTGATTTCCTGTGTTTTCACTGGTACAATACAGGAAATGGTTAGTTGTTGTGATTCTTGTGTTTGTTATTGTGTTGAATTAAGAATGTCAAGAGCTGGATGCTTTAAACAAATTAAAGTGTGTGTTTGCAGCAAAGGCTACAATGTGTTAAATTACTTTATGTGCATAATTTTTGTTTTTTTGTAACTCGCGAATAATGACTGTGTATAACTATAATATACTACAGGCAAAGATGGATGAGCTGCAGCTGTTCCGAGGTGACACAGTACTCCTGAAGGGCAAGAGGCGCAGAGAGACCGTTTGTATCGTTCTCTCAGATGACACCACAGCCGACGACAAAATCAGAATCAACAGATGTGTCAGAAACAACCTTCGTGTTCGCCTTGGTGACGTTGTTAGGTCAGTTGTGTGTGTGTGTTTGCAAGAAAGAGAGGAAGAGAGAGAGAGAACATCGCAACTATTTTAACTTGCCAGATATCTTAGGATTAGTAAAACCAAAGGAAACAAAGACTGTAAGATTGAACCACAGTGAAAGAGAACTGTGCAGTCTTTGATGATACGCAATTGGTCATTTGATAAACAAAATTTGAGAGCCTTCTTTGTCATTTGAAACGTTGTTGCTTTTTAACTGAGTATGAATGTGTGTACTTAATGATGTACTTGGAAAGAAAATTGTTCCATAACATTGTAATTCACAGCTGATGTGTTTTTTTGCAGCATCCAGGCCTGCCCAGATGTAAAGTACGGCAAGCGAATCCATGTCCTGCCCATTGATGACACAGTTGAGGGCATCACAGGGTAAGCCAGGAAGACATTGTAGTTTTCAGTTTGTGGGAATGTTTCAGAACTTGTGTCATATAAAGTAAGCAAGGAGGAAGGTGTAATTGGTTTATCTGTATGCTTACACAGAAGGTATTGCCAAAGGGGAATGTCTGCTTAGATTGTACAGGTGTTTTGTTTTGTACAAGTGTTAGTTTCAAAGTCTGTGTCCTGATTTCAATCAAAACTCATGGTAGCTTCTGCTTAGGTAACAGGATAGTGATGTTGATTCTGCCTGTAGCTTTGATTGAATTGTCAAGGTTAGTTTGTTATTTGCTCAGGATATATAGCGCAGGGTTTAGCCTAGGAGAAAAGGGCAATGGGAAATTTGTCCCCCTCAGCCAAATTCCGATGGGGCATAGTCGAAGGCAAGACGCGCAAACGAGGCCTTTACGTGTTTTTTGTTTTTTTACCAAAGATGCAAAATGGTGCAATATGATGCCATCTGAGAATTAGTCGCTACATCGTGTTATCTATAGAAAGTGTACATTTGGTGGCGCAGTGGTACGTAATCTCAATGCGCCCTTTGACGCACTGAAGGGAATAGTGATGGGACATTTTCAGATTTGATGCGCCAATGGCGCAGGGCGCACTAATAAATGAAACCCTGTAGCACATGCCATAACATTTCAGTTAAGGATTAAACATGGAACTGTTATAACTTGCAATTGTCTCTTTCAGCAACCTCTTTGAGGTGTACCTCAAGCCATACTTTTTGGAGGCCTACCGCCCAATCAAGAAAGGAGACATCTTCCTCGTGCGTGGTGGTATGCGAGCGGTGGAGTTCAAGGTCATTGAGACTGACCCCGCACCACACTGCATCGTTGCGCCAGACACAGTCATCCACTGCGAGGGTGAACCCGTCAAGCGCGAGGTAAGTCTGCTCAAATAATGATGAACGTTTTTCTTACAATAAACTTTCAATTTAAAGTAGAATATGGCATGTAACACTGCGTTCGGGTCTGCTTTTGATTTCACATGGGATAAGATGTAGTGTGTGTGAGGGGACTTCAGTTATGTATGTCCGTGAAATGTACTTGTAAGAATCTAAGATGCTGCTTGTTACCTGTGGATCGTCTTAGTTGCTGTCTCAACTTTTATTGCATGTGTTGTCCTTCATGGTTAATAATATGAGCTGGGTTAATTTGTGTGTACACAATCATTTCTGTGCAGGAAGAAGAAGAAGCACTGAACGAGGTGGGCTATGACGACATCGGTGGCTGCCGCAAACAGCTGGCTATGATCAAGGAGATGGTGGAACTGCCCCTCAGACACCCACAGCTCTTCAAGGCCATTGGAGTCAAGGTCAGAAGAAACAAGAGTTTTGTCAATGGTTTGGGAGGAAGGAGGGGTTTGGATTCAACTAGGAGAAGGTTAGGGGAGTGGTCATCATCTTGCAAAATTTTGCTGGCTTTGTTTCTGGAAGACATATTTCTTGTGTTGTAGGTTTTTTTTTTAAATACATGGTGAACTACATAATATGTGTTTCATGTTTTCTTGTATTGTCAGACCAAGTGCTTTCTGTGTGTTTCCATGAATTTCTAACTTACTACAGTGAAAACTGTCAAATACGGTCACTGGACTTAGCGGACACTCGCAGAATACGGACAGTCAGTCTCGGCACGGACTGCTTTACACTGTAAAACACCTGTACGTTACGGCCACCTCGGCATTACGGACGCGGACACGTATTTTGGGTCCATAATAAGTGTGTGCAGCCAGATCAAAGGCATTGTGATAGCTGGGTGGCCTTGTTAAAAGACACGACCTTCTTCCCAGGGGTCAATGACCCAGTTTTTGCCATGAGAGGTGGTTCCCCTGTCATATCTGAGAGAGGAAACACTTCCTGTATCGGGGTCAGTGACCGAGTTTAACAGAGTGGAAATCTGTGTGTGCGGCCAGATCAAAGGCAGGGCAGTACCTAGTAGCTGAAACATGCATTATCACAAGTTTTTGGCTCACGTAAGTGTAGCCTATGCGATCGTAACTTTGTCTGTCTGTGCGTGCGTGTGTGTGTTTGTGCGTGTGTATGTCTGTGGTAGAAACTCTAACATTTGAAGACGTCACATTACATTGACGTCACATTATGACGTAAGAGGGTTAGACGTCACGCGAAGGAAGTACTGAAAGTCTCGGTCATTATTATTTTGAGCGCGCCGAGACTAGTTGGCAGTCGTGTCCTGTAAGTAGGCTACATGCAGACAGACAGATCTAGATCTAGTGTCTCACTTTCTTGCACAGTTTCACCTATGCTCTTTCTGTGTGTGTGTGTGTGTGTGTGTGTGTGTGTATGTGTGACGGAGTGATTGAGTTTGTGTTACTGTTTGTCGATTTCTTACGTGAGCCTTGATGGCTTCGCCTCTTGTTAAACTTGTTTTATAACAGTCAATATTAAATGTTTCTCTATTTAATCTAAACAGCTTCTGTTTTTCTTATAAATGTACATGTACATGTGCAGTACTCTCTCTCTCTCTCTCAACTTGACTTTGTCGCGTTTACTTGCACCTGTCTAATAAGGACACCTGCAGAATAAGGACACTTTTGTCTGGTCCCAAGGGTGTCCTTATTTGACAGGTTTTACTGTATATGGTATTGGATATGAATGTGCTACTGAAATTAGATTAATTAATTGCTTCATTTTTTGTGCAGCCACCTCGTGGTATCCTGCTGTATGGTCCCCCGGGTACGGGTAAGACACTCATTGCCAGAGCAGTTGCCAATGAGACCGGAGCTTTTTTCTTCCTCATCAACGGGCCGGAGATCATGAGCAAGCTAGCCGGAGAGTCAGAGAGCAACCTGCGCAAAGCTTTTGAGGAAGCGGAGAAAAATTCTCCAGCTATCATCTTCATTGATGAGCTGGACGCCATTGCCCCCAAGAGAGAAAAGGTATGTTGTGATTACAGTCCTAGTTTAGAGGACAGTTAATTTGTTTGCCCTGCTTTTTTATTATCTGTAACAACAGATTGTCATGATGACTAGGGTAATAGAGGGTTGCAAGCTTGTCAACATTGCATGTAATTTCCACATTGAGACTTAATTAAGAAAAATTTCTTAAAAAGTTGATTTTCAAAGAGTGAAAATGTCAGGAAAATATTCGCTTTCTGTAAGTCTTGAACATTTTATATTTGTTTTTTAGACCCATGGAGAGGTAGAGCGTCGTATCGTGTCCCAGCTGCTAACGCTGATGGACGGTCTGAAGCAGCGATCTCACGTCATCGTCATGGCAGCCACAAACAGACCCAACAGCATAGACGCAGCCCTGCGTCGCTTTGGTCAGTACATTTGTTTTGCTTTTGTGTGTGTTTTGCAGAAGCTTGTGTATTGTGGGTCGGTGAACATGTGTTTGGTGTCTTGCAATTTCTGTCAGGGTGGGCTTAGATCAATGCAAGCTTGAAGATAAAAGAAAATCTGAGAAACCTGGTACCTGACACACGCTAGGTAGGTTTGATGGAATTTCTTAACAGGATTGTATCAAGTAGCATTCAATATAAAGCTTAGAGTGCATAGGTTTCTCAAACCTCGGGCATTTGTTTTGTTTTAACTGTATTAAGTTAGGACTGATATGAGAAGGAATTTCTTCCGAGATTTTCTCTCTACTGGACTGTTTTTCTGTTCCTGACTTGCCTGTGTGCTCTTGTGCCCATTAAACTGCATTTTTGTTGTTTTACAATGTCCACGGTATATATTCATTGTTTTGGTTTTGTCTGACAGGTCGATTTGACCGTGAGGTGGACATTGGCATCCCTGATGCCACAGGTCGTCTGGAGATCATGCGCATCCACACCAAGAACATGAAGCTGGGAGATGATGTTGACCTTGAGCGGGTCAGTGTCCTTGAATAATTTTAAACAGATACATTTTAAGGCGCGAGTTTTTCTGTGATTTTTGAGTCACTTGAGAAAAAGTGACTCTATGTAATCAGTCAGTGTTAGTCTGTCCGGCCGGCCAGCCGTCCGGCCGTCGGTAGACACCACCTTAACGTTGGACTTTTCTCGGAAACTATCAAAGCGATCGGGCTCATATTTTGTTTAGTCGTGACCTCCAATGACCTCTACACTTTAACGATGGTTTCGTTGACCTTTGACCTTTTTCAAGGTCACAGGTCAGCGTCAAAGGAAAAATTAGACATTTTATATCTTTGACAAAGTTCATCGGATGTGATTGAAACTTTGTAGGATTATTCTTTACATCAAAGTATTTACATCTGTAGCCTTTTACGAACGTTATCAGAAAAACAAGGGAGATAACTAGCCTTTTCTGTTCGGCAACACACAACTTAACGTTGGGCTTTTCTCGGAAACTATAAAAGTGACCGGGCTCAAATTTTATGTGAACGTGACTCATTGTGTTGTGAATAGCAATTTCTTCCTGTCCATCTGATGCCTCATATAATATTCAGAACTGCGAAAGTGACTCGATCGAGCGTTTGCTCTTCTTGTTACTTTACAAAGTCACTGTCTTGTAACTTACGTACACTTGCAGGGATTTATCTAAAAAAAAATACTATGTTACTATGCTAATTAGTTGAATGAATCTAATTAGTGGTTCATCCTATTCTTCAGGGTCGGGAGTGCATGCAGAATATACTGTCTGCAAATACAACCCTAAAAAAAAAAGGTCTGTTACTTGCTATGTAAATGTAGGCAGATGAAGTTTCATGTAAACTGCAGATAAGACTAATGGGGTTTAAATTCTTACGCCTCTTCTCTACTTGTGCAGGTTGCCGCTGAGACACACGGTCACGTGGGAGCTGATCTGGCAGCTCTGTGTTCAGAGGCCGCCTTGCAGCAGATCCGAGAGAAGATGGACCTCATCGACTTAGAGGACGACACCATCGACGCTGAGGTGCTGGACTCACTGGCTGTCTCCATGGACAACTTCCGCGTGAGTAAATGACCTCACGCAATGTAGTCTGTTATGTTTCTTTTCAAAGAACATGTTAATAGTGACATGCATTGTTATGTTGATTCTCTTGTTGTTCACCTGAGGATGTGTATAACTTTTAAATGAGTAAATACACACACACAAAAACTACTGGGTCATAACTGATGCTGAAGCAAAGATATACATAACGAAAGAGACAACTACTGCAAAGCTTATCAGATTGTCCACAGTATGTGCAAAGATAATCATGAAAAAAAAAATCATTTTAAGTTCATCTTAGTTTGGTTGAGGGGTCAGCTTTCTTGTGAAAAGTCACTTGATTCTAATTCCACAGGTCGGACATAAAATGTTGTTTGCAAGCTTTCCAATGTTTTTGTTGGTTTTCAGTGGGCTCTTGGTAAGAGCAACCCCAGCGCTCTGCGTGAGACATCAGTGGAGGTGCCCAACGTCTCATGGGAGGATGTTGGAGGTTTGGAGAATGTCAAGAGGGAACTGCAGGAGTTGGTGCAGGTGTGTATATTTTATGATAGTTTGTGTTCTTGTTTTTAACTTTCTTTCTCTGCTGATATGGCAAGATCATGGTTTCCTAATAGGAAAACACTTGGCATATAGATGTGTTTTGTGCCTCTTCCATATCTTATCAGAGTGATGCATACTCACAGAGTGATGCATACTCACACACCAACGTTGCTTTTGTAACATGTCTTGTTCATTACAGTTTACACAGTGTACAGAGGGAAGGTTTTCTGACAGAGAAAAAGTTAAGTGAGGTATCAACAACTTTGTACCACAGAGAATAATCTCCATTTCATCACATCTGATATGTATTATCTTTATCTCTTTTCCAGTACCCAGTGGAGCACCCCGAGAAGTTCCTCAAGTTCGGCATGACGCCGTCCAAGGGTGTGCTGTTCTACGGCCCCCCTGGCTGTGGTAAAACCCTGCTGGCCAAAGCCATTGCCAATGAGTGTCAAGCCAACTTCATCTCCATCAAGGGCCCTGAGCTCCTCACCATGTGGTTTGGAGAGTCGGAGGCCAATGTCAGAGACATCTTTGACAAGGTGGGTTTGCTTTCTTTCTTCTTTGAGGCAGCCTCCTTCAGTTCTCTACGTGCTGTACTGTCAGGGGTCTGTGATTAGCTGGAAGAGAAGCTAGGATGGGTAATACAAAGATGATGATTGTAAAATCTTGCAAACAGACTCTTGTGTGTGTGTGTGCACGAGCCAGCTTTGGTTGGTTACAGGTTAGCTTGTTGCATATGTACCTTTTCTGTTCTGGAATGTAGATGATAATTTTCCATTGAGTTCAATGTTGGTAGAACTGTCAGTGTCCAGCAACTGTGTGTGATTGTTGAGTGCTCTCTTTGTTGCGCAGGCAAGATCTGCGGCACCCTGTGTGTTGTTCTTTGATGAGTTGGATTCCATAGCCAAGGCCAGAGGAGGCAATGTGGGAGATGGTGGTAAGTTCTCTCTTCTTATCTCGTCCTTCTTTTAACCCCTTCTCTCAGCACTGTATGCATAATGTGCACAGGTTTTGTTTGCTTAGACTACCTGCTACAATCTTTGAATAGTAAGATGGTTCAGGTCTCTTGCTAGTTCAACTTGCAGTTTGGAAGAAATTACTTTTTATCATCTGTGTGAGCTTGTATGCTGCCACCCATCTACTTCTCAAGAAATATTAGGAGTAAATTTTGTACTGTCCACTACAGCTTTTGAGTTGTACAAGAAAGTTCTTCTGTTGTTTGTATATATTTTAGGAATGGCAGGCAACATTTCAATTTCCAATTTATTTACTCTATTATCCCATTGCTGGGAAATTCGGGTCACTTCCTCCCAGTGAAAAGCTAGTAGCTCTGAGTCGGCAAATAAAGTTGACCCGTATCCATTCTGGCCCGGATTCAAACCCATGACCCTAGGATTAAAAGTGTAGTGCTCTGCCAACTGAGCTACCCGGTCCCCGAATACTTGTACCTACTTGTAGCTTTAAAAAGTTAAGCGTGAAAAACACCTGCTACATTGATGGTTTGCAATACAATTTGGTGCGTGGTTGTTGTTTTTTTGCCACAGGTGGCGCGGCTGACCGTGTTATCAACCAGCTCCTGACTGAGATGGACGGCATGAGCGCCAAGAAAAATGTCTTCATCATCGGTGCCACCAACAGGTTGGTAATAGCCCTAGTGTAGCTTCTTTGGGCTGCTGTTCAGGGTAGATTGTTACAGTCAAATGAGAAGGGCAATAAAGAAATGGATTTAACAGACATTTTGCCACAATGAATTGTTTTACTCAAATTGTATTGCAGCATGACAGAAATGTCTTGGTTGACGAATGAAAGACAATGAAACTTTAAAGCTTCAGCTTTGGGGTCATGAGGGGTCTTTTGCGTTGCTGGCATGTCGTCGTTATCGTCCAGGGTTAATGTAAAGACGGTAACATAAAAGATGCTCAAAACAATCTATGTTTCAGACCTGACATCATTGACCCTGCCATCTTGCGTCCCGGACGTCTGGATCAGCTTATCTACATTCCTCTGCCAGACGACAAGTCTCGCATTGCCATCCTCAAGGCTAACCTCCGCAAGTCCCCTGTTGCCAAGGTAAGTTCTGCTCTCATAAACTTTTCTGAAGCGTTTTTTTTTTAAAATTTTTTGAAGCTGCAAGATCTTTTCTGTCTGTCAGTCAGTCTGTCTGTGTGTCCATTGTATTGGCTACCGAGCCTACTCTTTCAAGTGAGTCTATGGTCTCAGGACCTGCTACAATCTCAGTAAACACAGTGTCCATCAACATGGGACATGTATGATATAAATAAGCCTGCACATGTAATGTTGATTCAGAGAGAAGGTGTTTGAATTTCTGTTCATTCCTCAACTGTGAGGCGGCCCAGACTAGTGAGGAAGAACAGTGCGCTAAGTCATGAACCCTGTCAGTTGAGAGTTGACCTTCCACCCACAGATTGGTATTATCTTGTGTGTATTTGCAGGATGTTGATGTGGAGTACCTGGCCAAGGTGACGCACGGTTTCAGTGGTGCTGATCTGACGGAGATCTGCCAGCGGGCCTGTAAGCTGGCCATCAGGATGGCCATTGAGGCCGAGATCCGTTTCGAGCGGGAGCGTGCACAGAACCCAGATGCTGACATGGTGAGTCAGGCTGATGAGGATATTTGTATATTTGTGGTCATGGAAGACCTGAAAAGTGTGAGGATGGTGGTTTGTAACTGTTGAAAAGATGCTATGTTAATAGACAGTAGACCGATCTAATGCTGTGTACCTAAAGAGCATCTGGTAGACAGTATATCGGTCAGCTTTTCTGTGACAGTGTAGCATCAAAATAATGCTTAGTTGAATGTACCAAATCTTTTCCAGAAAAGCTTAAACTAACACAATTTTGTGATTACCTTGAAGAATCTATGGCAAGTTTTTGCATCACTTCGTTGAGAATGAAATCAAAAGTTTGCATCACCTCGTTGAGAATGAAATCAAAAGTAAGAATGTCATTTCTGAATTTCATCATTTCTGAACAAAAGACATAATGATACAAACAAAGACTTCTGTGCAGGAAACGGAAGACTACGACCCAGTACCAGAGATTTCTCGTGCCCACTTTGAGGAGGCCATGAAGTTCGCTCGTCGCTCCGTCAGCGACAACGACATCCGCAAGTACGAGATGTTCGCCCAGACACTGCAACAGAGCCGTGGATTTGGAGGAAACTTCAGGTGAGAATAGAATGTGTTGCTTTGGAATCGCCCTTTTCTTTGCTGTCTTTTTCAGTGGCTAGTATACATTGCCCAGGACTTTTTTCAACAAAAATGGCACTTATCTTAAGCAGTCACCGAGTTGATTATGTTTGGAACATAAGTGTAATTGCTTAGTTTTAGTTTTCAACAGAGCAGCCTGAAAAGTTTGGAGGAAAGCAAGTTAGCCTTTGATTCCCATGCACTTGTGCATATAAGCCTTGTAGACACATTTGTGACTGATGTAAATGTCCATATCACCAAAATGCCAAGGAAAGTGGGTGCACTCACTTTGTTTGTACACCATGGCAAGGGAGGTCATAAGTGTCAGGGGGCTGCTCCAGTTTACTGGCATTGCGGTGTTTAGCTCCCTTTAGCTGTTCTGTTTATTTGTCAGACCTCAGCTTTCCAGGCACACTTTTCCCAAAGTGGCCGCAGCAATAAGCTGACATTCCCTGCCGACCTCTCTGCCATGTTTTTATTTACATGTCTGTGCCCCTGTTTATGCATGCCACACTGGGATGACAGTGCAGACATTGTTTTAGTTTGATGGTGCCATTACGAACAGTTTAAATGTGCTGCAAGTGGGTAAGCATACTTTTTTTTGCCAGGTCGCCTGTCACGTTCCAGCCATTTTGTAAAGAATAGTTTTTTGTGTTGCCTTTCAAAGAGAGGCAGGGAATTGTTTGATGCATCTTTTCCACACACAAAAAACACATGTATAGGTTTTACATCTGTCGGCATTGAGCATCAAGTTTAATGTTTCATTGTGGGTGTGTTTGTTTTGCAGGTTCCCAGGTCAGGCTGGCACCACAGGTCAAGGTCCCAGCCAGGGCGGAACGGAGGGCGGCAACTTTGGTGGTGAGGATGGAGACGATGATCTCTACAGTTAGACGTAGAAAAACAAAACCAACCTGAACGTTGTGACTGCCACTTGGCCGTGTGTGTGTCCACTGTTACACACTGTGATGACTGAAGAGACTGATTGAAATGTGCTCTGCTGTTTCACTCTTTGTTTCTTTTTTTTTTCTTGCTGACTGGCAGAAAAGGGCACAGGGGAGGGGGCTGTAGGTTGAACAGAGTGTTCGAAAAAAAGTGCACAGCACAGTATGACTGGTTGGGTGTAACATAATGTATGTGCTTGATCGTATTCTTGTTCTGGCTTTTGTTATGTTTTTGGTGATGTGGTTCTTGAAAAGACTGTTCACAGCAATCTGTTGTCCTAGGGAAGATATACATTATGATTATTATTGATGTATTTTTGTGTGCTTTCGTTTTCCCAGAATTTGTACTAAATGTGAATTTTTAATGTTTTGTTAATCTTGTGTAGGATTTTCAGATGCGATTACACATGACTGGTCTTTTTCTCCTCACTTGTGTAGTAATAAAGAATAAGTCCCTTCTACTGTTAGCACATCATTTGTGTTAACATACATATTATGAGTATAAAAATCAGAGAGACACGTTGAAGGGAGCAAAGGTTAAAAACCAGTAGGGTCTGAAGTCAAGATTTTGTATAGATACTCAAAATTGCACCCTGTAAGGCAAGTAGTGACACTTTTGAATTGCAGCATTTTCTGAGATGATGCACCACGGCAAGAACACTGATTTTGTTCTTGTTTCAGCCTGACATGGTGGGAGAGTACTGTAGTTCTGAAACGGTGGCTTTGTTGTTGAAGCGAAGCTTACCGAGAATGTGCATATGAGTGAACTTTCCATTGAATCAGTGTTGCAATTAAAGATTAGATAACATGAAAGGAAAATGTGTGGATTTGTTTTGTTGCTGTACCAACATCGAACGCAGAAGAAGAAGAAGAAGTTTTGTTGCTATTGACTGTTATAATGTATTTTGCATTGTTTGTGATGAATCATGAAGGATGGTATGATTTGAAAGAGAGAGAGAGAAAGTGTGTGTGTGATCTGTATTTCGTTTCCTGAAGTTTTGAGCATTGAAGTTGTACTCCCCAGAAGCTACATTCAACACCAGAATTAGCATCTTTGGTTACAAAAGCTAACAAACTACTAAAACTACTGTTATCTTTGGTAACTGATTTCATGAAGGAGAGTTGTAGTACAACTTGAAAGTCTGGGCTAAAAGTCTATAGTTTAATTTTATTATTACATGTACTTGTAAGTGCAATGCTTAGTGAAGCAGTCAGGAAAAAGTGTGACACACATACCTCACCCAACTAGTCCTTTAAGCACTGCACAGCCTATCATGGACTGGCGGCACCTTAGAGGTGTGTGCATCAGTGTACTGTAAGGTAACCAGGCCAAGCAACTCCCTAAGGAAACAATGGATGCTTCAAAGACTTAGAATTAGGAGAAGGAATGCACACACTTGCATGCAAATGTGGCAGTACACTGTAACAAATGCTGAGCGACATTGAGAGTTGTCATGTTGATTCTTGGCAAACTCTGTATGAACTATACTGGACATTGATGCTACTGAAAAGTATGTTTGTTTATAAGCTGCAATATCTTGCATGTAATTTGTGGCAAATTTAGCAACTCTTGGCCAACTGCTGCAAAAAAAAAACCCAAAAAACCAGACAACAACACTGATAGACATCGATTCAAATGCACTGAATTTGGTCACTGAAGCTACAAGTCGAACATATTTACGAGAAACAGGGAAGGAAGAAATCATTGATGATCACAGTGCCTAAGAACCAATGGGAATCGCCATGTAAAAGCAGACTGAAGAAAAAACTTTGAAAGAAAAACTGGACAGGTTTTTTACCTCCCAGAAGATCATGCCATTTTATACAGCCGTTTATTACCAAGCACTTGATTTTGTTTGGATTGAAAACAAATTCACACATACACATGCACATATATATATACACGTACACACTTTCTGTCCCCCCTCCCCCCCTCTAAAAGTGTCATCTATTTTATTTTAATAAGAGAAGACCAATTCATTGTTATTCTACTTCCCACCATCTTAGAGAAGAAGAAACAAGTCGCACGGGATTGTTTTAAAAGGAGAAACTGAAGAAAAAAAAAGTAGAATAAAAGGACTGAGATGACGACGATGACAACAACTACTACTATTGATATTTTAACATATTCAAAACTGTCAACAGTATAAAACTGAAAACAATTTGGACATAAACTGGCCAGTATCCCCTCTGCCCCCACCCCCCTGTCTCTCTCCGCAATGAATAAGAGGGGTTTGAGATATCACTGTACGTCAGTTGTGTGGGAGGGGTAGTGCACTGCTCTTGTGATCCTCGGGTCACAGGTTCCAATGAAGACCGGGACGGACACCGGTCAACTCTATTTTGTTGCTCAGAGACTAGACGGTATCCATGTCCTAACCCCGTGTCATAGACATGGCGCGTTAAAGACCTCTGTCATTCTGCCAGAAATGCAGGCGGCTGGTTACACCTGGCACGCATACAATTGAACCTTGCCGTAGCGCGACTCTTTTCAGTGCTGCTAGCCGTGTTTCCGCTACTGGGACTGAGGAAGCGACCCGAATTTCCCAGCAATCGGATCAAACAGTATAAAACAAGAAAATTGGTTGATTAAAATCAACATGGCCGAAGCAATGTTTTCATTAAAGAAGCGGTATTGTACGGGCACATGTTGAATTTGGGTTACATCTGTTGCAGAGTATTTGAAAATCCGTTGGCATAAAAACATGCAAAGAAGAGTGATAGGTCCCTGTTGTGAATATAGTCAAGTGGATAAATTGATTACTTATGTTTCACACTAGTTTTGCTGTTACAGCAGTCCCTCGAGTCTCATGAACGGACACCCTTGGGCCAGTGCAAACCGTGGCCTGTCCGTACATTGCAGGTGGCCGGTCACGGGAGAGCCCCCCCCCCCCCCCCCCCCCCCATCACACACACTCAGGCACTGACACTGACGGACTAAGTGAGTCTTTGCTACTGGTGAACGAGCTCTACTTGTCCTAAAACAATAAGGTCAAACTACTACAACTTATAACTGAAAGGAAAAAAACTGTCCTGTAAAAATGACGTTAAATCAACGGTGTCAGAAAAAGAGAGATATAAGAAATCCTCAAATTCCTGAGGATACAGGCACCCCATGAAAGCAGCCACGAACATACTCACAGAGGCACACATGCTTGTGCAGATACTTTGCAAAAATATGAATTGAAAACCTGCATATGTGGTAATTTCTTTTTTGTTTGTTTTGGCTTTATTGAATACTTCAGGCAGTGACTTTTCCCTGTCCCGTTTTCTCTTTCGTCTCTCTTACCCCTCGCTTACCCACCCCCACCCCCTTACTCTCCACTCCCTTTACCCAGCCCCGACAGCACAAATTTATAATCTGCAAGGCAGAGTACACATTTTCTAAAAGGAAGACTACTCCTCTTCAATTATATCCAGAGATCTTCAGTTTCAGCTGTCTCCACCATAAGCCAAGTGGTCGAGTCTTACACCCCCTTTCCACACAGCCGTTCTAGGTCCCGTTCCCGTACCGACTGACCAAGGAACGGTGCGGGCACGGGAGGGATCGGGACAGAACCGCAATGAACGTAACTGATCGTTAACGGAACTGCTTTGAACGGGAGGGTCGGTAGGGACGGCTGAGTTTGGGCTGCATGTTCAAATTTTTAGCCGTTCCCCTCCCGATCAGAATGAACGGTAATGGAACATCAACCCATCGGTAACGGAACGCTTGGATCGTTAAAGGAACTTAAAACAACGGTAACGCAACGGTAGCGCTCTCACACACTGAGTTGTCATACCCGCATTCCACACATCCGTTCTAGGTCCCGTTCCCTTACCGACCAAGGACGGCTGCCACTATGGTCAGACGCTGCTAAAAGATGCCCAAAAACACGGCCGTTTGCGCAGCGTTCCATTGTTGTGGCAGCATTCCTTGGTTGGTACAGGAACGGGACAAAGAACGGTTGTCAGTGTGGAATGGGGGTATAACTTTTGACACCGACAAACTAAAGAATGAACAGATCTATGAGGTAACCGTCTCAATGGTCCAGGCTCAGGAAACAAAGAGTAATATATGGCCTGGGGCGATGGTAGCTTCCCTTCTTCGTGTCCGATAGACAAGGACAATAGTAGAGCATAGTGCAATTTCATGTTGGCATCTTCTCCACTGAAAGCTATAACCCAAAGACTGACTGAAGACCAAAGTGCTTTACCCCACTTCTGACCCGAATCACCCCCGGCTCCTGCTAAGTACACGTGCACTCAAGTTAACCTCTGCTTTGACCTGTGTGCCAGGAGTCGGATGAGAGAGAGAGAGAGAGAGAGAGAGAGAGAGAGAGAGAGACACACACACACACACACATAGACAGAGACAGACATAGAAAGACAGAAGCGGAGAGACTCAGAGGGAGACACAGACAAACTGAAGACATACATAGCCTACAGAGAGAGAGAGAGAGAGAGAGAGAGAGAACTGTAACTGATCTCGTGAGAACTAACAAAAAGAAATGGCTAAAGAATATTTTGAACTTTATTAATAGAATCTGTAACAGTTTTTCATAATCTTTTTAATTTTTATTTATTTATTATATTAGCATATATCATGATTGTATTGATTGTATTTATTGTTCAAAATGCCCCCAGGGGTTATGGACAAATAAAAACTTGAAACTTGGTAACATGTCACCACTCCGAATGCATTCCAATAGATGACCGCTCCTGCGGCCATCAATAAAATAAAAAAGAAAAAGAAAAAGAAAAACGAATGCAGATTCCCGCGCCAACCGCGGTGGGTGGCGCGGTCGGAGAATCACTATTTACATGGCAAGCACTACTCACCGATTTTTGTTTCTGACACATTTACAGCTTTGTGTGGTGGTGGCAACGAAACAAAAGTGATTAGTCTCTACTCCATGGGTGGTCGTGTATTGCTTAACCGCCCCCCCCCCCCCCCAATCCCTCCCCCACCTCACACCCCTACCCAACCTCAACTATTTGTTATATTTTTTTCCCTCGGGCCTGCCCTGCTAAATGATCATCAGACTGGTTTGGGTGGAGGAGATTTTTTGTTTGCTTGTTTGTTAAAAGAAGTGGGTGGGTGGATTGATGGCGATGTAGCCGCCGTCCATTTCTTCTTCTGCGTTCGTGGGTTGAAACTCCCACGTACACTCGTGGTTTTTTTTGCACGAGTAGAATTTTACGTGTATGACCGTTTTTTACCCCGCCATTTAGGCAGCCATACGCCGTTTTCGGAGGAAGCATGCTGGGTATTTTCGTGTTTCTATAACCCACCGAACTCTGACATGGATTACAGGATCTTTTTCGTGCGCACTTGGTCTTGTGCTTGCGTGTACACACGGGGGTGTTCGGACACCGGGGAGAGTCTGCACACAAAGTTGACTCTGAGAAATAAATCTCTCGCCGAACGTGGGGACGAACTCACGCTGACAGCGCCCAACTGGATACAAATCCAGCGCGCTACCGACTGAGCTACATCCCCGCCCGCCGCCGTCCATTTAACCGTGACGGTATCCGAAGCGCTGTTTGACCATATTGGAAATTGTCGTTTGACCGTCTGCTTTCACCACAGCCGCGCAAAAGAAGATAGATACGTGGACGCATCAAAGCGACGTCAACGTTTGAAACAAAAGCTAGATGCAGGAACAATATATCTCAAAAGTTATATCGATGCCCGTTCATCCGAGTCCGTTGTGAGCATGGGGTAATCGAACGCCTACGTATCTCACTCGGTCTCGACTGCTGTTCGGAGTACAGTATAATTTCAGAACAACTTTTATGTTTTTCGTTTTCATTTGAACATTTCTGTTTTAATTTATGTGTGAGACATTGCCTAGCATGGCATAGACGAGAATACGTAACTTTATATTGCTTTTGACAAACACATTGTATGTGTGTGCGTGTGTGCATGTGTGTGTGTGCGTTACACCTGCTAATTAACGAAAGGGAGAAAAGTGTTTTTACGCTACTAGTTTTTTTCAAAGTGTGTGTCTGTGATCGGCATTTGCAAATGAAAAACAAACAAACATGAGCGAGTACTCTATACGGTCAAACGGCACTATTAGTACGTTCCAGTGAATGCATACGGTGAAATAGGAAAGGGAGAAACGAGATACGGAGAAACGAAATACGGTCAACCGGGAGTGTGCCGATGAGACTGATCAGGGGGGTGGGGGGGGGGGGGGGGGGAGAGGGGGAGAGGGGGGGGGGGGGGGCAAGAAGAGAATCAGCAAAGTCTGGAAAGAGTCTATAGTAAACAGCAAGGAAACTACCGTGACTACCAGACTTTGAGGTTGGGGGGTTGGTGGTGAGGGGAGTCATCGTATCAATGGGGGGGAGGGGGGGGGAGAGACAATGAGAAAAGCAGACGGAGAGGAGAGAGTAGAGGGAAAGGAGGTGGAGGGAAAGTGACTGTGTGTGTGTGTGTGGCGGGGGGTGGGGGGGGGGGGGGGGGTGGGGGTGGGTGCGTAGGGTAAAACAAATCTGTGTAATCGGCCAGCACCCATCATTATTTTGGTTGTGTCGCCCCGTAAGTTGAGGCGGCGAAAGCGTAGCTCGATCGACTGGATGGATTTCTGTAGCCTATATAGAGCTTCTTTACCCGTGTGCATGTTGAGGAGATTTCTACTTCCTAATAGCGACTAGCCGCAAACAGTGAGACTGAACAATATTGTTTCCCCACCTGAGAACCTTTTTTTTCTCCTTTTTGTATTTTACATTTTTTAATTTTATTTTATTACTGTAATTCACGACAAGAAAGAGAGAGAAACTCCAGCAGTAAGGCTTCCTTAGCCCTAACACCATTGTGCGCAGTAATTTGAAGTACATGTAGAGTCATGGGCCACCAGCTTCAAACCCACATCTGCAATAAAATACAAAACCTGCGCGTGTGCATCTTTTTACATTTAGTCAAGTTTTGACTAAATGTTTTAACATAGAGGGGGGAATCGAGACGAGGGTCGTGGTGTATGTGTGTGTGTGTGTGTGTGTGTGTGTGTGTGTGTGTGTGTGTCTGTCTGTCTGTCTGTGTGTGTGTGTGTGTAGAGCGATTCAGACTAAACTACTGGACCGATCTTTATGAAATTTGACATGAGAGTTCCTGGGTATGATATCCCCGGACTTTTTTTCATTTTTTCGATAAATACCTTTGATGACGTCATATCCGGCTTTTTGTAAAAGTTGAGGCAGCACTGTCACACCCTCATTTTTCAATTAAATTGATTGAAATTTTGGCAAAGCAATCTTCGACGAAGGCCGGGATTTGGTATTGCATTTCAGCTTGATGGCTTAAAAACTAATGAGTGAGTTTGGTCATTAAAAATCGGAAACTTCTAATTAAAATTATTTTTTATTAAACGATCCAAAAACAATTTCATCTTATTTTTCGTCATTTTCTGATTCCAAAAACATATACATATGTTATATTTGGATTACAAACAAGCTCTGAAAATTAAAAATATAAAAATTATGATCAAAATTAAATTTCCGAAATCGTTTTAAAAACTATTTCATCTTATTCCTTGTCGGTTCCTGATTCCAAAAACATATAGATATGATATGTTTGGATTAAAAACACGCTCAGAAAGTTAAAACGAAGAGCGGTACAGTAAAGCACAGCGCAATCGCTACCGCGCCAAACAGGCTCGTCACTTTCACTGCCTTTTGCACTAGCGGCGGACTACGTTCAGTTTCATTCTGTGAGTTCCACAGCTTGACTAAATGTAGTAATTTCGCCTTACGCGACTTGTTTTTTCTTATGCATATATCACGACCACCCACCATGTGCATATTCAGGAGCTATTTTCCCTTTTCTTTTTACATTTAGTGACGCCCCTATTTTTTAATCGAATTAATTGACATTTTGTACAGGAAATCTTCGACAAAGCCCGGACTTATTGGATTGCATTTCTGCTTGGAAGCTTAATAATTAATGAATTAATTTGGTCATTAAAAATTTCAAAATTTTCAATAAAATTAACATTTGTGCAATCGATCAAAAAATAATTTCATTTTATTCTTTATCATTTCCTGATTCCAAAAACATATACATATGTCATGGTTAGATTAAACGGAAGCTCATAAAGTTAAAAAGAATACAGAAAAGCGAGCTTTCCATTGAAGCGCAATCGCTACTGCGCTACTCTGGCTTGTCAATAACTGTACGTTTTTCACGCCGCTTAATGCAGTGTGTTCAATTTCATTCTGTGAGTTCGACAGATTGACTAAATGTAGTAATTTTGCTTTACGCGACTTGTTTACTTCTTTACTTAGAACAGAATGGAGCTCGGCTGCCGCACCCTGAAGCACCATGCATGTTCAGTTCAGTGAAAGCCACAGATTGAAGCTCATCAGCCTCCCCGTGTGCATGTTGAGTATCCTCTTAGGGGGGAACAGTGAGGATGCAACAACAAACGGGGACCCCCACCAACAAACACTTTTCGGCAAACAAAAGCAAGCAAGGTCTGGGTGTATAAACACTCTTCCCTGGCCCCCTTTTTGACGCGTCAACATACACATCGCGTGTGTGGTCGTGATATATATATATATGCATGAAACTGAGAGAGAAAAAAAAGATATGGAGGATAACTGAACGCACTCACACACGCGCAGGTTTGTATTTTTGTGCAGGTGTGGGTTTGGAGCTGGTGGCCAATGACTCTTCTTGTACAGTGGACACCCCCCCCCCCCCCCCGCCCTCTTTTAAAACCTTCGATAATCTGAGAAAATTAGGTCTTAAAAGGCACCGGCACGGTTGGCCTAGTGGTAAGGCGTCCGCCCCGTGATCGGGATGTCGTGGGTTCGAACCTAAGACTTTAAAATTGGCAATCTAGTGGCTGCTCCGCCTGGCGTCTGGCATTATGGGGTTAGTGCTGGGACTGGTTGGTCCGGTGTCAGAATAATGTGACTGGGTGAGACATGAAGCCTGTGCTGCGACTTCTGTCTTGTGTGTGGCGCACGTTATATGTCAAAGCAGCTCCGCCCTGATATGGCCCTTCGTGGTCGGCTGGGCGTTAAGCAAACAAACAAACAAACAAAAAGGTCTTAAAAGGGAGACAGTTTTAAAACGGGGGTTAATTGGCCCACATTATCAACAACAAATCGGAAAAATTAAGGTCGTATTATGAGGGAAGTCTTAAATCG
>NC_090249.1:31747557-31757748 GCF_037325665.1 Littorina saxatilis
ACCCCGAAATCGGCGTATGGCTGCCTAACTGGCGGGGCCGTAAAAACGGTCATACACGTAAAATCACACCCATGCAGCGAAAAAACCCACGAGTGTACGTTGGGAGTTTCATTCCATGAACGAAGAAGAAGAAGAAGATGAAGAAGAAGAAGAAAAGGAACACAATTTTCATATACTCAAACAAAAAACAAATATGTAAATTTTAGCGCGTGAGAAATGAAACAAACCCCGGCCGGAGCAGAACCAGACAAACACCGGTCAGGGTTGCGTCCACTGTCACACAGAGAACTTTGCGTCTTCAAGGAAGGGACGAAACCTCAGTTACAGTTTACAACAGGTTGTCTCCCTTGGTCCAATTTTGACTGCGCTTTCTCTGTGTCTGTCTTTCGAAGACTCTTATTCGCTGTGACTGATTTTGGTCGAAGAAGGCAGGCCGAAACATATTCTGGAACATGGTCAGATCAAAGAGTGTGTAGGGATACACTCTTTGGTCAGATGATGAGGTAGAGTTCGAACAAACATAACTGAAAACCTTGTACGTATAAAGGGTCTATTGGTTTTAGTTTCACTGTATTGATGTGTTTCAACCATCGTAATGAGGGTTTGTGGTAAAAAAAAAAAAAAAATGAATTGCGAGTCTAAATCAAAAAGCGACGCGCTCATTTCTCCAGAGTATCTCGGAGGGCACAACCGACACAAAGACAAAAGACAAAAGCGATGTTGTCATATTTTGGGGTAATAATATAAATGATTGTCACAGCGTCAGCGGTAAGCCTCGTAAACTGGTAATGAACCACTTTCTTCTTGTTATTTCCTTTCCCTTTTGGATGTGTATTAGTGTAGTGGGTACTTAAGTCGGAATAAATTGCATTAGCCGAGCTCGGCGACTTGTCTTCATTGTTGGATTAATAAATGAAGAGTAATGCTATATTTAGCGACAGAACAGACAAACAGAGCGTGATTCTGTCTGTCTGTCTGTCTGTCTGTCTGTCTGCCTCTCTCTCTCTCTCTCTCTCTCTCTCTCTCTCTCTCTCAGAGTGACAGACAAATAGACAGCCACACGGTCGCCTCACACCGTCTCCCCTCCTCCGCGTCTTTTTTATTCACCCCCCCCCCTCCCCCCTGTCTCTTCACCTCTCTCCCTTTCCATCTCCACCCCCAACCCCCCTGTCTTCAGTCCTCTTCCTCTCTCCATCCCTCCCACTCTGACTGTCTTCAACCTTTTCTGTCTCCCTCTCCTCTTTCTGTCTTTAGCCGTCTCCCTTTTTCTTCCCCCCCCCCCCCCCCCAAAACACACACTCATAGTATCTTCAGGCATCTCCTTCCTTCCCCCCCCCCCCGGCCCCTCCCTTCCATGTCTTCAACTCTCTCCCTCCCCCCCTCTCCCCTTTTAGATGTTGTAATAGTCCTTTTAACCCGGTCAGTCCCCGACTCAAATCGAGAGGCACAAAACAAATCAGCTGGACCCAAGATAGGAGATTAGCGAGACAGACGAAGAAAAAAGAAGTGAGAATAACACAGGGGAGAGAATCAATCAAAGTTTCATTCCTTGGTCTCTGCGCTTCGATTGGAGCAGAAAGCAAACTATAGGTGTTCTACAGTAAACAGCGCAGGAATATTGCCATCTGCTGAACACTTTTATTCAATTTGTTTAAAGCCCCAGTCTGCCTCAAATGGTTTACAGAACGATTTAAATCTTCTCACGAAAAAAGCAGTTCTAACCTTATGGAACACACTTGCAATACCATTTACTGAATAGCATTAAATGACACAGTTCGTTTGAATGGCTTTTTTGCTTGCGTCGAGCCATCGTGGATCCGTGTGACCCACTTTCCTTTTTTTCACAATTTAGTCGTCAGTGTGTGATTTCAATAGGACTCGCTGTATCTGCAATATCACGTTATTGTGTACCTCTGAATCTAAAATGCAACAAACGAATGCGAGTCACACGAACTGATCGGCGGCGGTTGGCTTCAAAGAAGCAAGCGCTATGCATAAAATTCGTCTGCTTGGGCAAACACGACTTTGTGTCAACTGCTTCCGGGCTCCCTTTTTTCAAACTTTCAAAACTTCGAATTGTACTGATCTTGTCTTGATGAAAAACGAATTCTTTTATGATTTAAGAATGTTTGTGTAACAAGCTGTCAACTTATTATTTAGATTTTAAAAGTTAAGTCTAGCGCCAACTGACGAGGCTTCCGATTTGTCTAATGGTAAATCCGTTCTGACTGCACGAAATAAATTCTTTGAAAATGTCTCACTCTCAACGGAAAGCAGCTAGGATGTTCCCGTTCGGTGAGCGTTCAAATGGAAGTATGTTTGTACTGTGTAGAGGCTACGGGAAGCTCAGTGGTCAGAAGCGGATGGTTTACGCGGGAAGGCTGGCACATTTCTGTAGGTAGAGTGTCACTATGCAGGTTTTAGCAACAAATACAACTGCCTCCTGTTTTAAACTTCATTATTGTGTGCTACTTTTTGTAAAAAATCTAGCTTTCGAAGTTTCTGTCTTGAAAATGATGTAAGTTTTGTTCTTTGGTAGTATTTTTTTCGAAAAATGTGAACTTCCCCAAATCATGAAGTAATCATTCTTCTCTTTACCACAACAGTCCTATTGAGCAGGTCTGTGTTATTTTGTCCATTTGAATTAACTATTCATGAATAAAAAGTTGTATCTTTGAAATCAGTTTTTTTCTCTCATGAAATCACAGCTGTAAAAATGAATAAAAAGTTCAATCTGAAAAATGGTTTAATGAAAAGCACAGCTGTACCAAGCGTGTATGAGCTTGTAACTGATTCTTGCCTGTAATGTGGACAAACACTACATAGACAAACACATGTCAAGCGGGCTGAAGCATCCCAAAAGCCCACTCAATCGACTCTTACTTCAAGCAGTGGCATAATAAAGTAAATACTTTTTAATTTGACTGATTGCAAGGCCTGTGGACACACACATGCACAGACAAACACATCTCACACCGAGATTGAAGTGTCCCAGAATGCCACGCGCCTCTTCCTCCACCCGGTACGCTTCCGTGGGTCTTTTGTGTCGTCCACAAAGCGTCCACATGCTTCGCTTTGCCTGGCTCGCAAACAACCAGCTCCTGTCCAGAGTTGGCAAATACGGGACATGTACAGTGGAACCCACCTTTTTAAGACCTCCAAAAAATCTGAGAAAATCAGGTCTGAAAAAGAGGGGAGTCTTAAAATGGAAGTAAATTTACAGAGGTCATTGAGATCTGAAAACGTCAGGTCTTCAAAGAGAGTACGTCTTAAAGTGTGGGGGGGATGGGGGAAGGGGGGATGGGGGAAGGGGGTGGGGGGGGGGGGGTCTTAATTAAAACGGGGGTTCCATTGTGGTAATGCGACCTGAGCCACGACGACTGTGAATTATAATGGCTACAAGGTAGGTCTCAGTTGGTGCATGGGTGACCATCCTTTGGTACTTTCAGTCTTCAATACCCCCTCCGTCTCAAATTTGTGGGTGCTGAACTTGACAGGGACTGACTAGAAATGGGCATGGGACCTGTCAGGAGTGTGAGGCATTGGACAGACACATTGTTGCGGAGAGGGATTGAGGAGCATCTTATTTTGTCTTTAATTAAGTTTTTACCCCTGCTCTTCTGTTTTTGAAGACCAAAAAAAAATCGTTTAAGAAGTCATTTACAATTGGTTGATGGAAATGTCACCTTTAGGGGCATCATCTTTTCTGATTTTAGCTGTGGAATCTGCGCCACGCACGGGCAGCATTCTAAACACTCTTTGTCAAGGATGCAGAAGAGGTTCATGTAGAAGAAGAAGAAGAAGAAAAAGAATGGGAGGAGGCGGAAGGAGGAGGAGGAGGACTGGGAGGGGGGATTCTGAAAAAAAATTGAAAGGATTCAATGTTTGCGCAATACCACGTGTGAATATGTCAAACGTGTTGTGTTTATTTGCTAAAAACAACAACAACCAAACACGCACAAAACCAACACCCACTGACACACACACCCACACACACACACACACTTACGCGCGCACATTCAAAGCCGCCAACAGATTCCCTTCCCAAGAGTTCCTGTCAGTCACACAGATGCCAAGCACTTGCATGACTGTCGGTCCATTTATATGAATGAATCCAGCGGAGTCCATACAGGTTTTTACAATATTCATCACTAGAACTGTCCCTCTCTGCACAAGCACGGAGTCGCAGTAACCTACACGTCAGAACTTGCTCATGATGTTCGGAATGAGCCCCAAAGAACCAAACGCAGCCGGAAGGCTTCTTCCATGGCGGGTGCAAACTTCAGTGCTTGCTTGCAACCATAATAGGGGTCATGCACCCACGCAACTTCCTGTACGAAACTAAAGGTCAACCGAATCGGTAGCAGATTTTCATTCACTCCGTCATCTCATGCAGTTGCACAACAATACTTCAGCTCTGGATTTTTTTCGGTATTGTATGCTGATGTCGTGTTGGTGTTTTTTTTCTTCTTGTTCATTAGTAGACAGTTTCCCACGGGGTTTCTGGTTTGCCATTGCCTTGCGGCAGTTGTCCGAACATGTCTTTCTTCTTTGTAAGTTTTATTTCCCGTCTGCGTGATCATGTTCTTGATCTGCTATTCATTATTCTCCTCAGTGTTTCAAATTTGCGGCCGGTTCTCTCGTCACGATCCAACTAAAACTGATTGAATTATAAATATGGACAGTTGTGATTAGGCAAAGCAGTCAGCCAAATTCTTCAAAGAAACCCGACGTTTTTCACACACATACACAAATATCCCCACCAAATCCCCACAAAACAAACAAATCAACAAAGCGAAGCAAAAAAAAAAAAAAAAAAAAAAAAAAAAAAGGGTGGTGTGGGGAGAGAGACAAAAACAGAGAAGCGTGTCAACACACTCGGAAAAAACCCGAAGGAAGATCATTTCTAGTTTCTGTGAGAGCAGAGTCATCGACATGGGGACACAAGATGTGCAAACACACAAACAATGCCGTATTTTAGTGTGATTTTGACTTCGTCTTCGGAATATTCATCTCCTGCATACAAAAAAGGAAGGTGCAATGAAAAATTACCACATCAGGTAGGCCTAAATACAACGACACATTTCTGACAATAATTTTCTGTGATGAGGCTTAGAGCAAACCAAGTCGATAGAGGCTTGGGATTTTATAATATTTAAATGGAATTAGTTGTTCTCTTAAGTTGTTCAAATATGGCCAACGCTAAACAAAAAGGACTTCATATATATGTAAAACAATTTTAACCTGTGGGATCGTTCCATCAGCACGACCACAAATGCTAGCACAGTCACGTCAACAGTACAGGGCCTTACAAAGCAAACAGTAACAAACCCATAGTCCAACTAATCCCATAGTAAATAGCCTCCACCATCTCCCTTCACGTTTTAGGAGTGTCACAATCCAAGGAGACGGTGTGACTATACGGACTAAAACCGGGTAGGGAAGTATAGTGGATAGTGGAGGGTGGGAGGTCCTAGAATTACGGGTACTTCTATTTTTTGTATAGCCAGGCTCACCTGAGTTGTGTGTGCCACCCGGCCAGGGTCCTTGCATACCCGGCGTGCCTTCCGGTCCCCGCGTCTCCCACCCGTATTGTCTGAGGGTCAGCGAAGAGCACGGGGTGTCGGGTAGATCCACACAGGCGCTTGTAAATGAGCATGGACACCATCACGGATCTGTCCAGACTGTTCACTGACGATAAGAGCATCTTTATGCTTAGATAAATATGTTTTAAACAAAACTTGTTTCCATTTTAGCATCGTGACATAAGTATATATATACATAACATTCAGGATTCGTACTCAAGCATAAAGCGTATATTAGATATTAAATACATATCCAAAATAAAGAGCCTATCTGCTTCCTGTGAAACGTTTCTTGGCTTTTTTGTTTTCTTTTAGTTTTGTTTTGCTGATATGATTTGACATATTGACAAAGGTGTCACTTACGTGATAAATTCAGCACTGATTACATTCCTACTTTGATCCATCCTGAACTCAGGTCAAAATGAGTTCGGCTCATTCTCTCCCTGACAGGATGCCTTGAGTTTCCTTGTCTGGCAAGGAAACCGATTTTTTTTTTACTATTTAGAGCTTTTTGTAATGTATTATTGATATAAGCAGATTCGCGATCGTCGATAATGATTTTTCATGGTGTTTTGTAATTTTTAAATGACTAAGGAATTGATATGTAAGACAGTTTCAAGCGAGCTATTTTTCGCGGCTGTATTTACTGTGCAAACAACTATAAATATACCAAAAGTGTCACGTGATAATCAACCGTTTGGTTTCGGCGCTAACTGGAGCAGACGATTTTTTCTGTAACCAGTTGACAGTGATGAAACCATATAATTATTACGGTCTCCTTCCGGCAGCATTCCCAAAATTTCGACTTGTTTTGACCTTAGAACGATGTCTTTATCATAACTGTGAAGAACAGAACGGAGGTCACTGTCGAAGTCGGCCAATCTGCAATCATTTTCGTCTCGCGAACACTGATGCTCGCGAAAAACATATGGGAGATAACTCTGTATTATTGTATTACCACATGCAGTCGCCATTGTTTAATACTTTCGTCATATCACCTTGACTGTACCCCTTTGTTGTTTCGTATCCATCGTGTTAGTAAGTGTGCACTTCTTTCCTTTTAAGATCTTCTTTGCTTTTTGGTCTCTTTATTGTTCCCTCTCACATGCAGTCGCCATTGTTTAATACTTTCGTCATATCACCTTGACTGTACCCCTTTGTTGTTTCGTATCCATCGTGTTAGTAAGTGTGCACTTCTTTCCTTTTAAGATCTTCTATTCGTGTTGCATTCTTTTATTTTATAACTTTCTTCACCATCCCTTTCTTTCTTAAAAGTCTTTAGATCCAGATCTATTTTGATTTTATTTTGATTTCCCATTTTCTTTGCTAAGAATTTTTACCGGAACAGTCTTTATTAACCCCTGGATTTATAGAGACCTATACACTACAGTTTATCCAATAACAGCAACTGTTTCTATGCCTTGCCATAGATTCTTCTCCAGAACACACGCTAGCCTCCTAACGAGTTTGAATCTTTTTCTTCCGCCGTTTTTTCAACCACTGGCACTTGGTTACGCTAAAGCTATGTTCAACTCCACCAAACTCGCAAGTCATATTACTTTTCTCAAACACTGCCTGCGCCTCCGCGTCATACCAAATGGCTTTCAACTCCACCATTCTCCGTCTGATCTACACAACACTCCGCTTGTAGCTAGCACAAACAACATTTTAGCACAAGCAAGCCGCAAACTAATTGGTGCTCATGTCAAGTCACTTGATCGGTCACTTGATGCCAATGCTAAGCTCCTGCACCACTTTCGAGCTCAATCCACCTCCATTCTTCCAACACCAGTGGCATTCCGACTCAAGCAGGTCCTGCATGTACATAACCAACTCATTCATGTTCATTGCACCACACTCAAAGAGAACAAACTACAAAAACTATTGAAACAAAACCCAGCACATCAGCCACCTACCTCTAACTCAGACACCTTTTCTCCCCCATCTGCTTTAGTTCGATGTGTCCCCGACACAGTCACTTTGTCAGAGAGCGAGCGCTCTGTACTTTCCAAAGGACTCAAATTCATCCCAATCCAACCCACTGCCAGCAAATACAATACCCATCTCGACTGCCAACGCTTTTTTCGTAAACTTCGCTGGATGGCCATTCTCGGCACTGTTCCCCGCCCACCACCTCTCTCTGGCCAAGATGATGTTTTCACTCACCTTTTCAAAACTCCTGCCTACAGGGAACCTCAACAAGACAAGTCCGTTGACGTTGAACTGTACATAGCCAAATGCCATAGAGAAATCAGCAAACTTAAATCCAAACCTGCTCGTAACTCCAACCTGACACGAGACGAACAGCAAGCCCTTGTCTCGCTTAAATCGCGCCAGGACATCGTCATCAAACCTGCTGACAAGGGCGGTGCTGTAGTCGTCTGGGACCGAGAACTGTACCTTCGCGAAGCCCATCGCCAACTCAATGACGCAGCGTCATACAAACCACTCCCTCAGGCCTCCCTCCCCCTCGACCAAAAACAGATCGCAGATACAATTAAAGAACAGATCAAACACAACAATCTTCCCGCCACTGCCAAACTTCTGCTGAAGTCTGACGCTAAACAGCCCACTTTCTACCTCCTCCCGAAAATACACAAACCCAACACCCCAGGCAGACCCATCGTTTCTGCCTGCAGCTGTCCAACGGAGTTCATTTCGGAATACTTGGACTTCCTCCTTCAACCCATTGTACAGTCACTGCCAACGTACGTCAAAGACACAACACATACCCTCAACCTTCTTGAACATCTCAACAGCCATCCCAGTTTTCAGCCCCAATTGTTGTTCACGTTGGATGTTGTGTCCCTGTACACATCCATACCCCACACTGACGGACTCAAAGCCCTTACATTCTTTCTGGATCGTCGTCCCACTGATTCTGCCTACCCACCAACCACAACACTTGTTCGCCTGGCTGAGCTTGTTCTCACTTTGAACACTTTTGAGTTTGATGGACAGGTTTTTGAGCAGATCAGCGGAGTCGCCATGGGTACGAAGATGGGACCCAGTTATGCATGTCTTTTCATGGGTCATCTTGAGCACCTCATTCTACAGTCTTACTCTGGCCCAGTTCCAGAGCTGTACAAGAGGTTCATCGACGATGGTTTGGGTGCCACTTCTCTGTCTGAACCCCTCCTTCTCGATTTCATTCACTTCATCCAAGCATTCCATCCCAGCATCAAGTTCACATTCAACATCTCTTCCTCAGCTGTGGTCTTTCTTGACATCTCCATCTCCATCTTGCATGGTCGCTTCACCACCTCTGTCTTCTACAAAGAAACTGACGCTCATTCATACCTTGATTTCAACTCTTCTCATCATCCTGCCAACAAAAGCAGCATTCCTTTCTCTCAATTCCTTCGTCTTCGGAGGCTATGCTCTGAAGACGACGACTTCCACCAACAGTCTGTCTTGATGACGTCTTTCTTTTTGGCCCGCAACTACCCTGATGCACTCGTCCGTGACGCCCTTCTGCGGGTTACCCAGGTCTGTCGAGAGTCCGCCCTCAGTCCTTCACCATCTAGGGACAGTGACAGACCCGTTGTTTCCCTACTGTTTCATCCCCACAACATGCCAGTAAGCAGAATCCTGAAATCAAACTGGCACATCCTTCAAGGAAGTGACTCTGTTGGTTCGATCTTTGCTCAAAAACCACTCTGTGCTTTCAGAAAAGACCGCAGCGTTCGCGACCTCTTGGTGAGATCCCGTCTTCGCAGTCCCACCAACCCCACAGCCCCTGGGACATTTCCTTGTTCCAAACGAAATTGCAAATCTTGTCCCTTCCTCCACCCTGACACCTGCCTCCAAGGCCCTCGTGGCTCCTTCACGGTCAAGAGAACGTTTGACTGTCAAAGTCACAACGTTGTCTATGCGATCGTCTGCCTCTCTTGTCGCCAGATTTATATCGGAGAAACCGCGCGCACCCTTGAGGTGCGTTTCTCCGAGCATCTGGCTGACATCCGTCATTCCCGCAATAGGCCAGTATCCCTTCACTTCACCGCCGCTGGTCACTCACTTGATCATGTCAGAGTCATGGCTCTGTGGCAAGTACGTGGCGACTCCTTCGAGCGCAAACTCAGGGAGTCCCACATCATATCATCCCTTGGCACTACCTGTCCCGATGGAATTAACATTCGCCGTTAATTCATTCATCTCAACCTTCCCCCCGCTGTTCCACCTTGTGTGTATGTGTGTGTGTGTGTGTGTGTGCGTGTGTGTGTGTGTGTGTGTGTGTGTGTGTGTGTGTGTGTGTGTGTCCGCACGGGTACGCGAGTCTCCTCTTTCGTTCCCTTTCACGCACCCCCCCCCCCCTCACATTTTGTTTGGTCTACAGACCTCAAAACTGCCGCTTTTCATTCTCCTCGAGTAGCTTCCCTTGCTTCTCTGTCTTTGTCATTTGTCGGTTTGTGCAGTGCAGTTGTTTTGTCAGTTGTTCTCCTCTTTATTTGTTCTATCGTCTTTCTTCTTCTTTTTTGTGTGTGTACTTTTGTGTTTTTGTGCCTGAAGAAGACCCTTAGGTCGAAACGTCGCCGTTATTCGTTCCGTGTTCGTCATTTTAACGTGAGTACATTGCTTTTTGGTCTCTTTATTGTTCCCTCTCACA
>NC_090249.1:31757948-31944985 GCF_037325665.1 Littorina saxatilis
ATATGGGAGATAACTCTGTATTATTGGTTTGATAGATTCGCGTAGGACTACATAGCGTCCGGTCAGGGAGAGAATGAGCCGAACTGAGTTTGACCTGAGTTGAGGATGACTCTGCACAGCATCAAAGCACGCACACTGTGGAGTTTTGTTATGTGCCCAAGGGGAAGGATGTTCTTGTCTCAGTCACCTGAAAGCCAGGACAGATCTGTTGTAGATTACATAGTCAATTACACGAGAAAGTAAGATCCTTTCAATTTACTCCTGATGGCAAGACATCTAATTGATTTCACCTACAACTTGAACCTGCAGCGTGTGCATGGGACCAACGGCTCCTCACTGAAACAAGTTGTAGATTTCTGCTAAATACGTTTGCTTATTCTTATAGTTAGTTAAATGGTTAGTTTGTTATTGAGTTTTCCTGCTAACAGCGACATTCCGTCAGCTGCGAATGTTGCTTACAAAGCTAAATTTTTCCTCTGCATGGATTCGCCATACCATGGCCGCTTTAAACGTCATTTTTACATTGATTCGGCATATATAAACATGTTGCAGGAAGAAAGCTGTCGTGACGATTAGTGGTCTAATACTAGGGAAGAAAGAGAGTAAAAGATTGACTGACTGACTATTAGGGTTTAACGTCCTCTTAGACCAACTGGTCTATGTTGGGACAGGTATTGGTAATACGTTGAAGATATGGTGTGATACTTTGATTCGAACAAGCCCGCTGTGGCTGTCTTCTTCGACACACCAGCATTGGGTTTGTCTCGTCAAAGTATCGAAATACGATCATGATAATCGTAGACGAGAGATGACGCACGCGTGTCTTCGTGTTTTCCAAGCCCTGAGACTTTCGCTGTGAACGTGGGATCTTTTTCGTGCGCATGTGTGCACACGGGGGTGTTCGGACACCGAAGAGAGTCTGCACAAAGTTGACTCCAAGAAATAAATCTCTCGCCGAACATGGGGATCGAACCCACGCTGATAGCGACCAACTGGCCACAAAGCCAGCGCGCTACCAACTGAGCTACGTCCCCGCCCTGAGTAAAAGAGAGAAAGAGACACAGAGAGAGCGAGAGCGAGAGAGAGAGAGAGAGAGGGAGAGAGAGAGAGAGAGAGAGAGCGTGTGTGCGCCGTGTGTGTGTGTGTGTGTGTGTGTGTTTGTGTATACATATGTGTGTGTGTGTGTGTGCTGAGGGGTAGGGGGGGGGGGGTGTTGGGTTCCACAAGAACATCAAGTGCCTATGACTTAACCCGGGTGCATGCACGGTGCAAGGAAAAATTGCTTCTAGAGATAAACGATCGCCTTATTTGGGGTATGCAAACAGAGATGTTCCTCCGCAACAAAGCTTTATTGTTGGTCTACGGCCGATCAGACAGTAAAAGACTGGCGTTAGGGGGAGCAGTTCAGCACATGTGTGTGCTTACTTAAAGTTGTGTGTGTGTGTGTGTGTTTGTCTGTGTCTGTGTCTGTTTGTGTGTGTATGTATGTGTGTGTGTGTTTGTGTGTGTGTGTGTTTGTGTGTGTGTGTGTGTGCGTGTGCGAGTGTGTGTGTTTGTGTGTGTGTGTGTGTTTGTTTGTTTGTTTGTGTGTGTGTGTGTGTGTGTATGTGTTGGCCTACTTCTAGGGACTATTTCTACGTTACACTGACACCCGTGTTCCGCGGACCCAAGAATTCAGCGGACATCCGCTGAATTTGTTATGGCTGAATCACGTTCACACAGCCAATCTGGAGACCCCCTCAAAAGGCCCGCCAAAAATCCGACTAAGTTGTCCGCAAAAGTCGTAATTTTCAATCTTCGTGTGTTAACCTTCATACATATCAAGCTTTGGCCTCTCAGCTGTGAAGTGTTGTTAATTGGTTTTTACATCTACTTATTATATAAGTTAAATGAACAATCAGGGCATACTGCTAATTACAAATCTGCTTTACTTTTTCTTCTAAACCGATTAGTAAACGAGTCCTCAAAATTGGGGTCTCTTGGTGCTAGTCCTTGGAAGTGCCTGTAAACAACACTGTGTGTGTGTGTGTGTGTGTGTTTGTGTGTGTGTGTGTTTGTCTGTGCGTATGTCTGTGTCTGTGTTTGTCTGTGCGTATGTTTGTATGTGTGTGTGTGTGTGTGTGTGTGTTAGCAACCATGTGTGTGTGTGTATGTGTGTGTGTGTGTGTGTGTGTTAGCAACCATCCCAGACTGACTGTGAGACTATCAAGGACGGCTCTCGCAAAATCTCGCCAGCAACTGAGATCTTTGCGGACCAGAGCTGAAATGGTCGTCATCATCATAAACAATATCAATCATCATTGATGTAAACAAGTTGCGTGAAGCAATATCAAAACATTAAGTCAATCTGTTGGCCCGAAACTGAAAACTCAGGATAAGTCACCATCAAGACTAGCAAGGCTTGGCTAGCCGAATCCCGAAGAACGAGACGGGTCGAGTCGGTTTCCGCAAGACCTTAAAACATAGGACATATTTTGCATATATATACAGATTTTCTTTAATTTTGCTCACATTTTTAGAGTAAAACATGACATATCTATATATTCTTACACACACACACACACACACATACACACACACACACACACACACACACAAACACACACACACACTCACACACACACACACACACACACACACACACACATTTTCATCACCACCCTATAGTCTCGATTCCCTGTCTATGTTAACACTTTTAGTCAAAACGTGACTAAATCTAACAAAAAGAACAAATAATCATAATGGCATATCATCAAGTTGTTTTGGTTTTAATGATAGCTTTTTCTTCGGTGTTTGCTGTTTGGTGTTCATTCCCAGAGACGTACAGAGAGGCGGCAAACACAGATACAGTCCATTACAATTTAGTCAAATGTGTACAGTTAACAACACCACCCATAACAACAGCAACGAGTTGAAAAAGACCGCCGCTACAATCGATGATGCCGTTTTTCCCGTCAATTCTTGGAGCTTACTGCTACCTTCAATCACACTAAATTTACATAAGCTCCTCCCCCACCTCAAAATGGAATGCCGCCTGAGAGCAATCAGTGATTCAAGAACATGTACCAGTTCCGGCTTTGATTTTTATGTAGCTAAATGAAATCCTCAACTGTGAATGCACCTGTCAGGGTGATAAACTAAAGATCCACAAGACATCACACATACAAATACACGCGAGCACATGCACGCACGCACGCACACATACATATTCACACACGCACGCACACAAACTTCCACTCAATCACACACGCACGCACACACACACACACGAACGCACTGATAAACGCACACGCATTCACACACTAATTAGTCTCAGTCTTTTCCTGTCCTGGCAGTCATACCAATGTCCTTCGTTTTCTTTTCCCAGAGCTAAAGAGAGAGACTGAGAGAGAGGGGATATGGCGGGAGAGAGGGATGGCCAGAGAGAGAGAGAGAGAGAGAGAGAGAGAGAGAGAGAGAGAGAGAGAGAGAGAGAGAGAGAGAATATTTGGTAGAATTAAAGAGTGTGTGTGTGTGTGTGTGTGTGTGATTGTGTGAAGGTACAGTTATACGGCGACCGGTCCCATGTATTGGGCGATCGCCGGTCTCTCTACCTTGGGCCGGTCTGACATCGACAAAGGCTGCAGCTCAATCGGGTTTTCTCTTCTTTTGTGGCTACCACCACCACACTGCCGTGGCTTTCCACGGGGGATAGACCACCCACCAGGAGTTTGGGGGATTGAAGTCTTTGACTGAGTCTGAACTTGAATGTGAGGGTGCGTGCGTGTGCGTGTTATGTGTGTGATGTGTGCTTTTGCTACCGTGCGGTTCTCTCTGGCTTGGTTAGTAGTGGTGGTTGTTTATGTTCAGGTGTGAGCTAGTCAAAGTTTCAAACAAATGGGGTGTGGGAATCGGCGGAATGGGGGGGGGGGGGGGAGGAGAAGAATGAAGGCGTGGGGATAGAAGTGTGTGTGTGCGTGCGTTTGTTTTCAGCCCCGGAGAGAGAGAGAGAGAGAGAGAGAGAGAGAGAGAGAGAGAGAGGTAGAGAGATAGAGAATCTCAATGTATGTGTGTGTGCGCGTGTGTATGCGCGTTTGTGTTTGTGTGTGTGTGTATGCGCGTTTGTTTGTGTGTGTTTGTTTGTGTGTGTGTGTGTGTGTGTGTGTGTGTGTGTGTGTAGGGACAACAAAACCGTTGGTAAAGCGAACGCAAAACTTTGTAATAGTAATTAAAACGTAACATGAGAGAGGGGGCTTGAGAGAGAGAGAGAGAGAGAGAGAGAGAGAGAGAGAGAGAGAGAGAGAGAGAGAGAGAGAGAGAGAGAGAGAGAGAGAGAGAGAGAGAGAGAGAGAGAGAGAGAGAGAGTTAATGATTGTAATGTAACACATTCAACCGCTTCATTCATTCCAAACTATGCCACTCTCCTTCGCTTTATCCTTTCAGAGCGAAACGAGATTGCGGTTCCCGATGGCTCATAGGTAATGTAAACACCGCAGAGGCCGCTTCACCCCACTTCTGTGTGGCTCCTCGTGACTGTGCGCAGATGCGCTTGGTGTAGGCCTATATCTGATTATATCGTTTGGCTTTTTTTTTCCAAGCATTCTTGTAGTGATTTAAAAACTGAGGATTTATGAGTCGAAATAAAGACCAGTTTAAAGTTGTGCCTGTTACACAGTTTTGATGGTGTGCGTGTGTGATACGTGTGTGTGTGTGTGTGTGTGTGTGTGTGTGTGTGTGTGTAAGTGTGTAACTGAGTGTGTGCGTGTCTGCGTGTGTGTGTGTGTGTGGGTGTGTGTGTGTTTGTTTGTTTGTCAGCATGTGTGTATCAGGGTAGGTGTGACAGTACGCGCACAAACAGACAGACAGACAGACAGACCAAATCTTAAAAAAAAGGAAAACAATCCACACAATTTAGAGGATGAAAGTCGCTTGTTCATTTGAATGCTTGTTATTCTCTCAGGTGCTAAATCTTAGTCATGTATTGTATACATGGATGATTGAATTTACCATTGTTTGAGTACCATCCGCCCACGTAGTCTTTGTTCTGATCTCACTCGCAGAAAATAAACCACTGTTTGGTTCCTTTTTATTTCAAAGTAGTGATACTTGAACATTTTGAATTCAAAATTAGGCCTGCAAGAGTGTCAGACGAAACAGATGAAGGTAACCCGCCCACAGCTTTCGTATTTATAAAACCAAGTTTTAAGATAAAAGAAAATGCTCTTGGTTTAAACACAATTTTATTCAATTAGGAAAACCAATTGAAGCATCAAATTCAATCGAACGCTTATATTCCGTTGCCCGATAAAAAGAAGAAAAAACAACCACAAAATACAATACAGAGTAATGTCGGACTGCGAAGCAATTCTAATATAGTATGTAGACGCACTAAAATTCAAATGAGCAAACATTGCACGAAAGCAACCTCATGGTTTCCTTTTGTTTAAAAAACCCTCCAGAACGTTATAAGTTGATGGTAGTATATTATGCGAACACCTTGCACTGATACGAATTACACTGAATATATACACTAATTTTTCATTTGGAACAGTCGATTGTCAGTTTAGCCAAAGCGTTTCGAATGAGCGCCTCTTTAAAAAACCTCCCTGGACGCTGTCAACTAGAGAATGTTAATGACTCGTGAAGGGCATGTCATAAGTGCAATCATCAATTGCAGAAACACCGAGGGAACAACGAGAGACCCCCGCCAGTGTGAAGTGCTGTGAATGGGGGTGGAGCCAAAGAAACCGCTATATGAAAACAAAGTCTGTTGGCTTCCTTCACGCACTTGGCTTCGTAATTGCTTGTCAAGAGACGCTGCTCTACATATTGACTTAATCCCAGGCATCGACAGACTCGCCAGATAAGCACAGGCTCCGTTTCAATTTAAAACTTTTACCTAACTCCCAGAGTTGTTCCGGCTACGGTTTTCCTACTTTTTGTCGTAAAATAATGCAGCTCTTTCGCCAATCCTCAATTACGCCGCCCCCTCGAGCAACTCAGTTATTTCATATTTACACACTTGAGATAAAAAACGAAATCTTCACCCCAGTGACATGAAGATTTCATGAAACTTAACTATGACTAGAAAGAGGATAAAGTTTCAAGCCTTTGATATACATCAGGCCCCGTCGGCGCGGCTGGCCGCCAGCCATGAGATGATTATACAGGGATTCTCTTGCATCTTGGGTGGTCTCTCTACCTGGGTGAGCCGTTGCTAAGCAACTAATGTCGGTCTGGTGTTACACGAGCAGTCCTACCAATAATTGACCAATCAGCGCAGCGATCCTCTACACATCAGTCACAGCGCGGGGCGGAGCTAGTATGCAAATAGGGCACAGGTTCAGATTCAGAACGTACTGTGAGGTTCATGGATTCGGCAGTGCAAGTGCTTGGGTCCCACAAACTACGTGCTTTATGAGTTGTGTGCGATGGAGAGCTGGTCAAATCCAGCTTATAGACCCTCGGAGGTTTGTACATTGTCATGGATCGGTGTGTTGTTGTCGTACTTTGTGAAATACCGGCGATCTCGATGTAGGCCACCATCTTGAGTGAAGCGCAAAGCATCTCACGCTTTCCCCCCCTTTCGTTCGGCAGGGTCTAACGATGACCAGCGCTACACGAAGGGATTTCACCCCAAAGTCCGACCCCGAATTACTGACCAGGACCAGCTGGGTGAATGCTGCAACGGCCTACAGACAAGTGAAACGGGTAGGTACCCAGTTTGGAGCTTACATGCTCAGATTTTACGTGTAACATGTGTGCAGATGTTGTGTAGCGTCCGTACACACAAGGCTTCCGATGCCAAAGCCGAGAGCCGCGTGTTTACTTTAGCTCGGCTCTTGTCACTGATGTATGCCTCTCTAGTAAGTTCCAGGCCCCTCTATCTTACTTCTTATCCTTATTTATACAACTATGTGTGTGTGTGTGTGTCCGTGTGTGTATGTGTGTGTGACAGAAACCACCCAGCTTTCCTTGTCTCTCAATCTTCACCGTGAGGCAAGGTGGAGTATTCAGCAAACTCGCACCACTCCCTGTTGCCAGCATCGTGTGTGGCATCGCGAGTACTAACACACACCCTCTGCTTTGCCAGTACACGATGCCAGCGATAGTACAGTTGTTAGAGTACACGAAATTCAGAGTTCTGATGTGCAGTCAGTATGAATCTGTTGCATTTGTAAACTACAGTTTGGAACATGTAGGCCTACACATAGGAAATTGCATTTCTTGAACTGAAACAAAGCAGAATACATTGTTAATGAACTGCCTGTGGTAAATATTTTAATGTCAAATAGGTGACCATTTTCCAAAAAATTGAACACTGTTTCTGATTGTCATTCTTGTTGAAATGGGTATAACATTTTGTCATTATAAATGGCCCCTGATTAACTAATGATGTGTCACACACATGTGCATTATGTCAATTTCTATGGTTTAACTTGGTTATGCCCATACATGTAAAAATGATGATACGTTACTTAAAACATGGAAAAGTGTTGATGTTGGATGTGTACAGACTTGTTATTAAAGTACTGATTTATGTGTTGCTGAAGTCTGCTCTGTGAAGTTACATTTCTTTTCAGCATTTGGGTGACTTACATAGATGTAAAGAGACAGTGTAATATGTATACACCATTGACATGATTAGCATATTGTGCTAGTTGTATTGAAGAATTCATATGTGTGATACTAATGTTTTCAATTTGCTTTAAAGATTGTCTACTTCAGTTAAAAGTAACTATTCGTTTGGAAGCCATTGCATTTTATATCACATATTTTATGGGATGTGTATTTCTAGACCATGCTGATATGTAATGTTTATACAGTAATATTTCCGGAAATATCCCCAGATAATGATATATATAATATTACTTTAAAGGCATATTAACTCGATGACTATACACGCTAATTGCTTTACCAACAGCTGGAGACATGCTAAATTAAGTTCCCTGCAAAATATTGTGGTCTAGGACCCCTTCAATGTTGAGATATGTTAATTTTCATTTTGATCTGGATCGTCCTATTTATAGATTTGGCAACACATGTAACGTTGATGCAAGGGAGCTAACACCGCGGCTTTGTTGACATCCTCACTTTTTCAGAGGCTAGAACAAGCTGTAATGCATGTATTATGGTCCGCGCATGGTGACATATCGTCATTATATGGTCTTATGGTGCGTTTGACATCGATTATGGGCAAACTACACTTTGTAAACACGGGAGCGCGTACATATGCCTTTAAGACTATGCATGTAGTAAAACTATTTCATCTTATGGAGAATGATTACATTTATGTTCTTACTGTAAGTATCATCCATTGTGAAGATGAATAAATGCTGGCATCGTATATATTGTATATATATATATATATATATATATATATATATATATATGGGATAATGATTTATAGTCATTTTATTAGCTTTTACTTTGTTTTACAATCTGTACCTAGATCATGATATAGTTCAGCAAAATGCTATCTTTAGTTAAACGTTGTTCAGCATTTACTATACTATTTCATATACATTTCTGGTAAGAATACTTTCATATTTTTTGTCTGAACTAAAATGCAGATTTTTGATTATGTTGCAGGGCCGGGCTGATGGGAACACGTGTGCTTTGTGGTTGCGGTTACACTTACAAAGACATCTGTACAGTTTAGGATGCTTTTTACAGTTACATTGTGGGAAAGTGCTGTTCCTTGGATTATTATTCCTCTCCTTGTGTTGTGTCGGATTAAAAACTGCACATATTGAGACCAACGTGGAAGAGCTCTGGGTGGAAGGTGAGTGCAAAACTCTTCCAAGAGGAACTGTCCTGTCTTGTGACTGAAAACTATGACTACTTTTGTTGTTGTTGCAACACCCCCCCCCCTCCTTCTCTCTGAAACTTTTAATTTTTTTGTTCGTACCCTGCCCCTGGTGCTTTTAGTCCTCTCACGTCGCCAGCGAAATCAAACACTAGCCCGCTGTTTACATACTGCTCTTTCTGTCATGTGTTCCTCACCGCCCGCCATCTTGGATCCTGACCTAGTTGAACAAGGAGGAAGGCAGGGCTGAGGAGCCGTGTGTGGTCCCGAAGCCGCTGGCACGCAACGCACAGCCGCATTCAGACTGAAGGAATGTGCTTCTCCCCTTTGCCCCTCTCGCTAGCTTCACTCTCTCACTACACTCCCCCTCCCACAACTCCCCCTCGTCTTCCGATTAGTTCCCTCGCTTTCATTGCTTATTCTCTCTCGCAGTTTTCCCTCCAATGTCCGAGGTCCAACCCTCGGTCAAGCCTCGAACTTATGTCTGTTCTTTCGCGCCTTTCGATCCGAAAAACTCTCGCTGTCCGTGCAATAGCTTATCGATTTTGAGGGGCTGGCCTTAGCGAGGACGGCTCCCTCTACCATTCGCGACCCCACCAGAAGGCTCGGGCTATTTTTAGCTTGAGTAATGGCCATGCTGTTTCTCTTTCTCTCAATCGCACAGTTTCTCTCTCTCTTCTCTCTCTCTCCTCGCTTTGCTTTCGGTTGTATGGGGCTTTTGTCATGACGCGGGGTTCTTTCCCCCCTCTTTTCTTTCTCGCACTTTTCGGTCCTTATTTTCTACCACGAGGGTCTCAAAAGATCGGTCGAACTCGAAGGCCGTCAGAGGGGTTAGGTTTTTAGTAATAATTTGCCAAGCGAGTTTCTGGTCAATTTCTCAGATGAGTTTATTATCTGTATCAGAAGTGTTTATCTGTCTGTCCACTTACAAGTCCGCTTGGTTGCAGTTCACCGTGAAACTGACGTTTTGTTTAGTCATAAAGTACACGTTCCAATAACATACAATTCTTGTTTTGTGATTCAAGGTTTTTAGTAATTTTATCTGACAAAAACTTTTGAAACAAACCATATTGTGGATTTTTTCTGCTTTCGTCATAAATGAATTCAGTTTAGTTGTTCTTTTTTTCTTCCTCATACTTGTACAAAATTGTGTGTCATACTGATCCCTAATTGAAAAGTAGTAAAGGATGTTTGTTTGTTTGTTTAACGCCCAGCCGACCACGAAGGGCCATATCAGGGCGGTGCTGCTTTGACATATAATGTGCGCCACACACAAGACAGAAGTCGCAGCACAGGCTTCATGTCTCACCCAGTCACATTATTCTGACACCGGACCAACTAGATTGCCAATTTTAAAGTCTTAGGTATGACCCGGCCGGGGTTCCAACCCACGACCTCCCGATCACGGGGCGGACGCCTTACCACTAGGCCAACCGTGCCTTTCCTAAATGTATATTCAGATATTTTTGGTGGTTCATAATCATAGACTTTTTTACCACACTCTTTCAGAAATGTCTAGGTTTGTTACAAATTGAAGTGCAATGATGTTCTTGTCTGATGAAAAACATAACAGAAATTGTTTAAAATGTATGCAAATTGTATGCAGTTGGTCTCGTCTTCAAAACAGTCACAGTAACTAAGTAGTGTCAGTTTACATGAACACAATATACCTATATGTATCGCAAAACATAATCAGGAGATTAGCACAAAAATCTTATAACCTAAATCTTTGTGCCAACAGTGTTGGTTGCGGATTTATGTGCGCTGCATACAGCTGGGGTATAAAGAGTGGGTGTGGTGTGTATTGTGCTGAAGTGGGTGGTACATGGGGCGTGTGTGTGTGTGCGTGTGTTGTAATCCGACTTACTGACAGGGTTTATCACTTTTATGTTTTCTTTCAGGCGTCTGTTTGTCTGGTCGTTATCTTTCACAAGTTGTCAAAATTCTCTCATCATCATTCTGTGATTTCATTACTCTACTTGCTTTATACTATTTCAGTCACCTAAATGTATCAAAAAAGGAAAGAGAGCAGCATTGGTTGTGCAATTGTTGGTACTCACGTAGTGGGTTGGAATCATGATATTAAGTACTGATTTTCTCAGATTTTGTTGAGGTCTTAAAAAGGGAGTTTTTCTGTTTCCCCATAATGACCCTTTTTCATGGAAGATAAGACATGGTTTGGGTACAATAGTTTCTGTTGGCACAACACAAAATGTTTTGTTTTAATGGTATCATTAGGCCTAAAAAAAAATAGGTGTGGTTACGGTAACCCGACCTACCCTATTTTTAGGGGCCGACCCTATAACTTTTTATTACATTTGTCAAAAAATATAAAAAAAATTAAATAAAAAACGAGTGCAGAAAACGCAATGAAAGCGAAAGCACTTGAGTCGCACACTTATTTCCCTGTCAAGTAGGTTTAATTTGTACACATTAGAAAAAAAAGTTTAAAAAAAAAAGTGATTGCCTACCTTCCTACCCTATTTTTGGGGGCTATGTTACCTTAACCACACCTTTTTTTTTTGGCCTTAGAAGCTGTGTTTATAATTATTATAAATAATTGACAGCAGTGATGGTTTTATTTGTACACAGTTTTTCTTTCTTTGCCATACTTTGCTGATTTTAAAGAGCGGAGTTGACAGAAGACATTTCTTTAGACAGTTTTGTTCTGTGATACTGCTAGTGATACCTGTGCTTTTTAATTTTAGTTTAAAAAACAAACTAACTTAAAATAATCAAATTGCTTCAACCTTATTCCTGTTCAGTTCTATATATTCTAGCTGTCATAAAAAATTAAAACCTTTAAGTTGGTTGGTTCTTGGTTTTTAACATATTCTTAGTTTTAGCCTATTTGGTTATGCAGACCAATTCAAGTTTTTTTTTCTCAGTTTAAATGGTGGCCACTGTGTTTGAAACTACATTGTATACATTTACATTTTGGTCTATCAGAGTAGCAAAACCTTGAAGAAACATTGCAAGCGTAGAAGACCTACTGTTCGCCTTATATTTACGCAGCTTGTCTATTTTTGCTCTATACATATATCTGTAGCTTTGCTGTTGCTGCTGTTACTGCTGTTGCAGCACATGTGCCGTGCTGTTTGTGTCGCAGGCCTGCTGCGGTTGTTGCCAATGTAATGCAACAGGTCCGCATCCGTACTGGAGCAGCCTAAAAGACATTTCTGGCCGCGATTTTTGTTGTCGCCACGTTCTGAGTCGATTAGCGTGGAATGCCTGGAGCGCATGAATGAGGTACCTCCTTCTGTCTTTCTCTTGAAGTGTGGGTTGAGTACAGCTGTGAATTGTAAGGGGTTTATGGCTGTATTGCAGGTACTTATCCAGAGAGAGAGTTTACGTGTTTGACGTTATAAATTTTTTTGTTTGGTCGATCTTGATATTCCGTGCAAATGGACGATTGTGACAAGCTCATGGCTCTCTCTCTCTCTGTCTCTCTCTCTGTCTCTGTCTCTCTCTCTCTCTCTCTCTCCCTGTGTGTGTGTGTGTAAGAAAGGGAGAGCTTTGGTTAAGTATCTTCAAGTTACGAAGGCCCAAAAGACGATGAGACATCATTCATTGTTGGATAGAGAGCTTGGCGCGCTGACAACAGGTTAAAACACTTTGAGGGATCTAAACAACAAGCACGTAGAGATAGAAGAAAGAAACATGGGACGGTTTAAAGTGAGTCATGCACTGATACAGAACTCACAAAAGTATTGCAATGTGAGGATTAAAATGACATAGACGAATACGATCAGATATTAAGACAAGAGCGACCGAGTGTTATTCTGAAATAATCTCTTAGTGCACAGCGAATTTATCAATGCAAGTCAACCTTTTGATTTTTTTTAAAAAAGCGTTTTTCTTTATTATTAGCTACGACGGTTATGTAGGCAGTAGAGCTTGGACATGACACAGATTTCACAAGGAATTGTTTTGCTTTTTAGTCTTACCTTTAGTGTCCCCCCACCCACAAAGTTGATGTGTCACTGTCAGATTTTTGTTGTTCACATCTTTGACTCTCCACGTGGCACATAAAACTACAAACCAGGTCTGGTTTTGTTGCGAGCCAAACTACAAAACAGCAACAATCAACAAAATACAAATCCAAACTCCACCCCTTCTTTTCCCTTTTCTCTTTCCCCGCGCACAAAAAGAGCTTGCCAAATGTAAAGTGATAGGTTTGGCAAACTTTGTCATGTCTTTCGGTGGAAGGGGAACATTTTTAACGGTGGCTCTTTTTGCTCTGTACTCCGGCGTGTAGCGGTGGAGAGAATGTTTTTAATGCCCTCTTTTTTTTTCATTTTCGTTTTTTTACATCCAGCTTGAGCTAGTGAAAGATGCAACTGTGTCAAGGATCCCGGTTGTTTTAAAGCCCAGCTGTTGTGTCGTCCTGCCGACGGCGCACGCTGCGGTTGCAAATGTGAAAGGGAGAGAATGTGGTTCGTGATGAGTACAGGTGCGTGATGTAATCGGTCCCTTTAATAGTGGAAGGTTTAAAGAAGAACCAACAAAAACAAGTGAGGGCATGTGATGTGAGAAATCCCTCAGGAAGGGAGGTGGGGGGGTGGGGTCGTCGTTTGGGTTAGTTTACTGTTTGGACAAATGCGATAGTGTTTAACTTTATTCCATCCACTGAGGGAAAACTTTTGAACAGCTTTTTCTGTGCTTGTCGTCGTCGAGTACTGTTTTTTTTCTCTTTTAAAGACTCTTTTGCGTGTCTCTTTTGTTTAGTTTTATTTTGTTGATCTTTGCGCAGAGAACAGATTTGAAAGACACTATACTCAGGTAAAGAATTTTGATGGCTTCTATTGCATGACCAATGAAGATTGTTCTTCAAGTATCGTTTTTAGGGCCAACTGTTGGCATTGTTGTTCATCATCGTTATTGACATCGTTTTGTTGTTGTTGTTGTTGTTTTTAGACCAAATCAAGAGCATACGGTTACTGACAGATCTATTTATGATGAAAGATCATAGACACTATAGAAAGGCCGGAGTGTATGGATAGAGTACTTGGAAGACACGAAACTGCAATATTTGTTAAGAACAAGTTGACATCATAATCAGGCTTCTGAGAATGTGAGACAGGACCGTTGGACGCCAAAGAAGATCTCGGGTCTAGAACCTTCAGTAGAATAGATTCATCAGACTTCTCGTTGACAGTCACACTCCCCACGCTGTCGGGTATTGCATCATTACGTGCACTACGATTATTGCCAATGCCAAGGCCAGAAGAAGACGTTACACAGTCTCTATATTCTTCAGTTCCGCGTGTTTACATCCGTTTTCTTCTATTCCCCTATCACTCCCCACCTTCCATCCACCCGCCCTCTTTCTCTTTCTATCTTATAATCCTCTATCGAAAGAGGGAAAATTGGGCACCCCGTGTGCAGTGTTATATATTTTCCACCCACGAGTCATTTTCCCCTTGGCTTGTCAAGGCGAATAGGAAAATCCACTTTTGTGTATGCATTCACCTTGGTTTTTTTCTTTCTCCCTTCCCTCTCCCCCCTCTCACTCTCTCTCTCTCTCTCTCTCTCTTTCGCACACTTTTTTCACTTCTTGCCTTGGCCCATTCATGCAGTGACTGTGGGCTCTTGTGTGACACACTTTCATAAGCGTTGTAGCTCCTCTCAATATCCGCATTATGGTTTCCCCCCATTCAATCACTCCGGGGTTGACAGCTGAAAAGCTGGGGTGGGGGGGGGGCGGTTGAAGGGGGTCATTGGGTACCCCTCCCCCGACCTCCTCCCCCCCTCCCTCTTCATGTCTGCCATCCTTGCCCTCTTTCTTTGAGACATTTTGATGATTCATCAGTAAGCAGCGTAGGAGCTAGAAGCAAAATGGAAGGTGGTTGTTGTTGTTGTTGTGTGATGGTTTTAAATGTACCTTTACTTCCCATTTCAATAATAACAGATTTCTCTGGTTACTATTAGCATTTTTATGGAATAAGAGCATCTCTCCGCTTGGACACATACGATACGGTCAACAAACTGACCGGTGCGTGTTGCATGGAATGAGCGCATCCACCCACTTGGACACATGCTAATTTGATGTATATATATCTATCTATATATATCTATATATACGGCTTGTGTGTGTCTGTCTGTCTTTCTGTCACTTCGCGATGCACGGCCAAAGTTCTCGATGGATCTGCTTCAAATTTGGTGGGCATATTCAGGTAGACCCCGGACACAATCTGGTCGATGAAAATTTTCAACACGTGCTCTCAGTGCGCAGCGCTGAACTGATTTTGGTTTTATGGTTTTTCTGTACATCCATTCCCAGTAACTCTTCCTTATCTTCTCCAGTGTTTTGCGCGTTTATCTCCCTTCCTTCGTGCGCCGGCAAAGCCGGCGTACACCCGGCAAAGCCGGGTATTCGGCTCTACTTCTTCTCGGCGAAGCCGGCTACCCGGCGAAGCGGGTATTCATCTAGTATATCATATAGTCTACAGCCTGAATGGTGCGTGTTACATGCGATAAGAGCATCCCTCCACATCGATACATCATACCAACAGTCTACAACCTGGCCTGTGTGTGACCAGACTGAGAATGTTTCAGGCTGAGTTCATTTCGTAACTGACACAATCTGCAATTGCAAAATTGATTCTGAAAAAAGTAACCGTGCATTTTGCACAGAAATGTCAGGCTGTTAATTTTGGGTATGTGTTTAGGTGGAGGGATGCCCTATCGTATGTAAAGGCCTGGACATATCTTTGGTGCGTTGCAAGCCCCTGGAGCAATTTTTTGATTAGTGCTTTTGTGAACAAGAAACAATTAACAAGTGGCTCTATCCCTTCCCCCCCCCCCCCCTTTCCCCGTCGCGATATAACCTTGAACGGTTGAAAACGACGTTAAACACCAAATAAAGAAAGAAAGATATCTTTGGTGGTTTTCAAGAACCTTTACACTAATTTACACGGGAATGGAGTTTTTCCCCTTTGTTTTTACTGCATTTGCAATCAACCACACACACATACACACTAACACTAACACACACACACACACACACACACCAGTCAAACCTTGTCTCCCACTGTGTTCGACAAACACACCAACACACTGTTATAAACGCACCAGAAACAAGCACTACTCTCCAGCAGTTTTCTCGCACAGTCAGAATGTTCAAGAAACGGAGGTAAGCGAGAGAAAAACAAGGCGAAAGTCGCCAGAGGTAGGTAGTAGCACTGGTTCTGTGGAACAACGTGTGTCGCCGACATCTGCAGAATATTACCCACAGTGAAGGGAGGAACACGAAAGGTCAAATCCCAGACCCACACAAAACTTCACGATTTTTGTGTATGTGCCTGTGTTTTGGTAGTTAAGGAATGAATTCTGTGCTTTGTAAAATCTGGAATTTAACAAATTAAGAATATTTGATACTCGTCTTGCTCGGGTGTTCTTTCGCGCTTGTTTCTGGATTGAGTACACGTAATGTGCGAATAGTTTCGTATTTAGTTTGGAGGGGCAAGACACTACACGCAAATTGAGGATTGGATTATCTCTATCCATTTTTGTTATAATTTCTGGTGCTGGGAGATTTGGTATGCATAACTCTCGCTCACTGTTGTGGCCTGATCGTTTCTTTCCCTTGTTTCTTTGATCTTACAGTTTCGGGACGGTTTTGCCGTTGACCAGTTTGATTTAGATGTTTGGCAAATACATTTTTAGTAACTGAGCACCCAACCATAGCCCTCTTGAAACTGAAATAGATGTAATTGATTACGTATTAGTTCTGTGTCCGTTTGATTACAGTTTTCAATTGTTCCCTGGGATTAAAACGTGCTTGGCTGATATTTAACTCGAGTTGCTGTGTAACTGTTACAACGTCTTCCCCCCCCCCCCCTGATTGTGCGAGTTCATAGCCTGGTGTTTATCTGAACAATCACAAGCGAACACAATCTTTAAGATGTCTTCCTGTAGATTGTGAGATTGGCATCCAGCCCAAGGGGGGTCCCGGCTACACAGATGAGAGGGATAATGCAGTCACATTTTATATTCACGACTAGCAGTGCCGTTTCATGGAGACAGGTTTTCCCACCTGTGTGTGAAACTCATTTCCTCGGGCAATAATAGCTTACCTGTGCGTGTGAATCCGAATCGCAGGATAGGATGAGGGGGGAGGGGGCAATAGGAAATCTTATTACTATTAGGTCTGGAGTTTTGTCTTCTCCTTTTTACCAGTACAATCGCTATGGTCATTGACAAGAGTAAGAATAGCGGGGATGGGGGAAGGAGAGTGAGTTTGTGAGTGTGAATCTGTGAAATCCTATTTATTTCGAGGCCGAGTAATTTAGCTGATTTCTGGCAGGTTTCTGTAGAATAGTCACACTGCGTGTTTGAGCATTTGTGCGGCATCTAAATATTGTCAGTATGATTGGAAAAGGTCATTGACTGAAGAGATTTTCACAGTCAAATTAATCACAGAGATTATGATCTGCTCAGCAAGCCATCTTACTCTTGTTAGGCTTTTCCTACAGGTGTATCTAAAATCTTGTCTTTCCATTTCAAGTGGTGCACGTGCGGGCATGTGTGTGTGTGTGAGACATTGAATGGCTGCTCACATGGGACTCGCTTCTTGAACAAGACATGCTGTTGTCTATACAAAGATTGTTTCCATCGTTCATCCCCCTTATTTTGTTTTCAAACTTGTTTGGTGTTTGTATGTCTTCACTGCGCAGTTCTGAAGCTTATTATTCCATTTTTATGTCGTGGCTTTTGCACGAACAGATTGTTCGACTAGACATCAGCGTAAATGATCTCATCTTGAACAATGAATAATATAGATTACTCAGTCAATTAACCTCTATTGTTGTCTTTTCACGCTAAAACAGATCTTCTATTACTCCCTCTTTCTCCAACCTTGGTCCTGCATTTTACAAATGCAGCCTCGAACGTCCTGTGCAGCACGAGGCCTTCAACACACACACACACGTCTTTTGTAAGAAAACGCTTTCCACTGAGACTGTTTCACTCTACTCCAACGAACCTGAGGCCAGCTTCTTTTTAGAGGCTGTGTAGGCTGGGTTGGCAAAACTTGAGACCACCCAAAGGTTCTCTTTTTTCTTAGTGTCTGCCCTCTTCTTGCTATCGAGCTACGCTGCTGGTTCAGCGTATAGCTTGAAGTGTGTTATCACAGACACACGTGTGTGTGTGTCTTGAGAGAGAGAGAGACAGACAGACAGACTGTGTGTGTGTGTGAGAGAGAGAGAGAGAGAGAGAGAGAGAGAGAGAGAGAGAGAGAGAGTCACTGTGTGTGTGTGTGAGAGAGAGAGAGAGAGACTGTGAGAGAGAGAGAGACTGTGTGAGAGAGAGAGAGAGAGAGAGTCACTGTGTGAGAGAGAGAGAGAGAGAGAGAGAGACTGTGTGAGGGAGAGAGAGAGAGTCACTGTGAGAGAGAGAGAGAGAGAGAGAGAGAGAGAGAGAGAGAGAGAGAGAGAGAGAGAGATTGTGTTTGTACGAGAATGTGCTAGCCTGGTCGTGGTGAATATGTTTATCCCGAGGCTTTGGAGTTGTAAGCAACGATTTGATTGCTTTTGTTTTATGGCTCCAGGGTTTGTGAAAAGAGGGGGCAAGACATTTATTGCAAGACCACCCAGAAATCTGTTCGCTGTTCTCGTCTTCTCTGGGGCGATTTAGTGTGTTCGTCTCAAACTGCCACACAGGCACACACACAGTTGCACGTTGAAAGTGAGTTAGCGTAGTGCGTCACAGTCAATATTGTAATTGAAATCAGTTTTGTGGGGCTGTTTATTTCTCTAGGTCCTAGATGACGTGGGGTGGGGAGGGGGGGGGGGGGCTGCACGTCCTCAAAGGTAACTTACGTATTAGGGACATGTATGTGATGATAGACTATTTCTCTTGTTTTGTAGATGATGTTTTTGTACGTCAGATTATCCCAGTAAGTGCTGTTGCATTGCTGATGTTGTTAGTTTCATTACGCACGTTCAGTTTTGGGGCGCCGGACAAAATTAAAACTTTTGTGGATAGAATTCATGAGCAGAGTTGGTCTTTTAAGTTTTACTAGAACTGGAAGTCTGGAAGTATACGTATGACAACCTACATTCTGGGAATAAGGGAGGGCGGGAAGTGACGCTGCGTGGATTAGTTTGTGATGTAGATGCGTCAAATGTGTGCGTGTGTTTAAAAAAAAGAGAAGTAAACTTGCATCAAATTCACCCCTAGTGGTTTTGTTTGTTTGCTTTTTTAAGAGAAATGTCCAGAACGCAACCGAACTTTGGGGTAGAAGTACCCGAAAAACAACCATGGTTTTTGTTGGAGAGTTGAGTCTTTGTAGAGTGCAAGCACACTGACATTTACGTTTTCTCGTGTCTGGAACCAAATTGTGAGATGCTTTTGTGAGACTATTTTGTGACCATACTCCTGACCTCATATGAATGGAAGACTATTGAGATGCCTTGCTGAGGAAAATGATGATGTCGGTTTGTTTTGAGGTTGTTGAAAGGAAGTGACTTGGACTAGCGTAAATGGACAGGTTTTCGTGGAACTGGTCAATCAATCAATCAATCAATATGAGGCTTATATCGCGCGTATTCCGTGGGTACAGTTCTAAGCGCAGGGATTTTTTGTTTTTGTTTTTGTGCAATTTATATCGCGCACATATTCAAGGCGCAGGGATTTATTTATGCCGTGTGAGATGGAATTTTTTTTACACAATACATCACGCATTCACATCGGCCAGCAGATCGCAGCCATTTCGGCGCATATCCTACTTTTCGCGGCCTATTATTCCAAGTCACACGGGTATTTTGGTGGACATTTTTATCTATGCCTATACAATTTTGCCAGGAAAGACCCTTTTGTCAATCGTGGGATCTTTAACGTGCACACCCCAATGTAGTGTACACGAAGGGACCTCGGTTTTTCGTCTCATCCGAAAGACTAGCACTTGAACCACCACCTAGGTTAGGAAAGGGGGGAGAAAATTGCTAACGCCCTGACCCAGGGTCGAACTCGCAACCTCTCGCTTCCGAGCGCAAGTGCGTTACCACTCGGCCACCCAGTCCTGGTGATGGATCGCAATGTCATTTAGCTCCATCACTCTCTCGGTCTCTGTCTTTCCCTGCATGTCTCTGTCTCTCGCTTACTCCCTCTCAATCTCTCTCTGTCTCTATCTGCCCCTCTCTGTCTGTTTAATATCTGCCTCTCTCTGTCTGTCTGTCTCGCTCTCTCTCTCTCTCTCTCTCTCTCTCTCTCTCTCTCTCTCTCTCTCTCTCTCTCTCTCTCTCTCTCTCTCTCTCTCTCTCTCTCTCTCTCTCTCTCTCTCTCTCTCTCTCTCTCTCTCTGTTGTGAATGTTTTCAACGATTTGGGGTTAGCTCCTTGAAGTGTTTATGAGTAATATACCGGATGATATGAGTCTTTGAGGAGGTGGCATTAACACCATTGATGCGTTTTATCGCCAGAAATGTACTTTTTTCTTCTCGCGCCTGCGGTAAGGGAGACTCCAGCGGTGAATGTGAGGAACAATTAATTCTTGTCTACACCCAGACATACACTGTGAGGTGTAGTGTGGCCCCGCATCGCAATCGGGTGCTTTAAAATAAAGACGTATGTACAACGTGAGCGGAACGTCGTACGAAAGTAAAGAATAAAAGAACAAACACAAGAAAGGCTTAGTTTATGGAAGTTTTATCATAAACAAACCGAAGCAAGGACAAGGACCTCAATCGGTTGATATTGAAAGTGGACCAACAAAAAACCACGCTTTGCATACATGTTGGACGTGCTCTATTGAGGTCTAACGAATGACGTCACTCACAACGTGCGTGGTCGTCCTTGGCGGTCAAGAAAGCCGCCGCGATCATTGCACAGACGACACTTCTAGACCGCCAATATTTTTTTGTGCGCATCACGTGCTCCACATAAATCGGCCGGAAACAAAGCAATTGGGAAACCGGCTGGATAAGGGGACAGGAAGCCCAATGACAGGACAGAGGTCAGGGTGCATGCATGTCTGTAACTTCATGTAAGATTACAACCAAGCTGCTTGTCCCAGCCCGAGATTAGTTTCGTCTCTGATAAATTTGTTAAAAAATAGAGGTTTTCTTGACTTTGGAGCTCACGTGAACCGCTCACCCGTTGTGGTGAGGTATGAATTTTAACCTCACTATGTATCACACACAGCTCTTGCGGAGGCGAACATAACTAGGCCAAAAGAAACGAGGAAGAGGGGGGGGGGGGGGGGGGGGTTGAGGGTGAGAAGGGAAGCGGGGGTGGTTGAACTTGAGGTGTAGAGGTGGCAGGTGTGTTTTTATATTGCCCCAAAATGTATGGAATGTATTAATGTTACGCCAGTGTTTTTGTTATTTGGCAGTTTCTTCTTCTGCTGTGGCGTTATTTGCACTGCCAAGGTCACAATGAAGCGAAATTATACGGAGGTGAAGACACAGTGTGGTTTTGTGTGTGTCTGTGTGTGGCCGATAGCGCTTTCTGTTTATAGCCAATGAATGCGGAATGACGTAAAGAGTTGAGTCTGTTATGTCAGTAAGGATGGGAGGGTTGTTTCGTTTTAAACAAAATTGGCTCAGTTTGTTTTGTTTTTGCTTGCCGCTTTTTCGTCTGTTTCTGTTTCAGAGAGGGAGTGAGGGATAGAGCAAGCACTTCCCTGATTTTGTCTCTGTTTATTTGACCAGTAGGTCATAGAGCAGGGACGCTGCTAGGAGTAATTTCTTCGGAAAATAGGCTGAAATGGCCATAACCGTTTTGGCAGTTTTAGTCCTTGCCACCCTTTTGTCACAAAGAATTTTTTTTTGGGGGGGCAGGGGGTTAAAATCAGTCTTGGTGTTTTGTCGACTGCCGGCGTGTAACGAAATCACCATTAAGTCAAGACCTTAAACTTGCAGACCGTTCTCAATGGCATCAGATGTTTGGCTTGTTTGAAGACAAGCACGCACGCTTAAATTATGCGTCCACTCGTCCACCTCTCTCATTACAAAAGTTGAATCTGTTCTTGAAAGACCGCCTTTTTGCGCCAGATTACGTTCCCTGGTTCCGAGGTTAACCAAGACCTCTTCTAGTTTGATGGTAGTTACACACGCGAGGGGTGGAATTGGATTCTGTCAGAACATGCTCCAACAGAAAACGATTTTTTTTACTGCTTGGAACTGAAAATGTTTGAGTCTTGCTGAAAAGGTAATTCCGGAGAGGGGCGTGCTTGGTCTTTGGAGGTGAACGTGTAAGTGATATCATTGAAGACATTGTTGAAATTACACGTTTTCCTTGTCTTGAACTGAAATACCGATCCTGCGCAATAGCAAGAGACAGATGATTTTTGGTTGATCAAGTTCTAGAAGGGTTCATGACTTGTTCAGCATCTGTCGCTGTAGCAAAGTGAGTCATGTGAACTAGTCATTAAATGGTTGTAAAACAGTACCTGTCTTGTGTGGCACCTCCTCTGAGAGTTCCCTTTCAAATCAAGACATATTCTATTCTCCAATGGACCGTATGGTCGGTTGAAAGAAATGAATCCTGTAAGGCAGTGAAGGGAAAAGAAGGTTTAGCAGATCTCCTGCATGTTCTGATCGTATGTCATGTGTACAATCAAATATGATTATTGTTTTTGTTTGTCCGTCCCGGAAGTTGAAAGTTCCGTGGAATGTAAATGACCATTTCAATAGAACAGTTCGGAAGGAGAGACTGCAAATGGCTAGAAGACACTAGTTCGGCCACCAGAAATGACGGTTGTCGTTAATTGTTCCGACCGACATCGTAGAATCACATACATACATGTGCCTTTCGACTTTTTGACCGACCATGAGTTTGAATTTCATAGGCAAAACGTTTTTAGGAATGACTCCTGCCGGCCAGAAGACTCCGCCGGGAATATAGTTGTCGTGAATTGTTGCGGCCGAAATCGAAAAAAATAGAATCACATCCTACTATCGGTGTTTTGACAGTCTAGAAAAAAAATGAATATTCATTCCCCGAATGCAAAGGGTTAATTCAGTGCAAATGTCCAGAGTGACTCCCGGCGATCAGAAAACGCCATTTTGTCTACCATGGATATGGTTGTCGTGAATAGTCCCGACAGTCTTCTGTGGGGGCTGGCAGTTACTGGTCATGTCTGTCAACGCTAGTCACTGGACTTTCCTTTGTTGGTTACTGTTTTGTTGCTGTGCTTGACGTTTATTGCATGGTCCTTACATGTTCATTGGTCACTGGAGCTGTGTGAATATATGCACGGAGGAGATCTTGGACGGTGCGGTGTACTTGCATGACCTCAGCGATCTAGTGCGTTCCAATGTCTTGACCGTTGCTTTTGGAAACTGTCGACAGTCAATGGTGGATACACTGTAGTAGTATGATTTATTGTTGATGAAGACAGACTTGTATGCAGGTTTTTTGGGGGACAAAGTTGAACTATAATTGTGATTGTGAAGGAAATGAAAGGCTCTGTCTGACTCGCACAACTCAGTAACCCCCTCTCCCCAAAATAAAAACAAAAGAACACCCTCATAACTACTGAATCCACCTTTCATCACAGTACATTCTATGGCTCATTCATAGAAAGGCGTGCCATAAAACCACCAACCATGTGCACCTTCATATTCTGCTTGAAACCCGTCATGGCTAGATCCGATTCCGTCGATGTGACCTGCACACGCTTTCCCATGGCCTGAATCTGAAAGGACTAATTGCCTGGGTATTTTGCGTAGACAAAGAGAAAGCGTTTGCAGCTTGTAGAGATCAGGGTACGGGGGGATGCGGGTGATTGGGGAGAGAAACGGGTGGCTGGGGTGGCGATGCAAATGGGTGCTAAAAGAGTGCCGTCAGAGATGAAACGCTGACAGAGTTGTCGGTGTTGACTTCCACATGGGGTGTCGCCACTAGCACTTCCGGTGCCTTCCCTGCCTACTGCGCCCTCTGGTGGCCGGGGCCACGCGAAGGGGAGATCACTGCAGGCGCTGTGGGATCAGGGGAAATGAATGTTCTTTTTGTTTTGATTTTGTTTTTCATTTGTCACAATTGTGTGTGTGATTGAGACTCCACACCAAGGGGCTTATTGCTTTTTATTAGCGTCCGCCTTCCGTCCGTAATGTTTGCTTCTTCCTGTTCTGGTCACGTCTGAACTAAAAATGCATTAAATTCAAAATCTTTGCACTTATGTCATCAAGGGTTAAGGGACTTTGCTGCGTTATGTGCGTCTGTCTCTCTGTCTCTCTCCCTCTCTCCCTCTCTCTGATTCTGTCTTTTATATCTTTGGATTCTAGCCCTCTATCACCTCTGGCCCTTCAGCCACCTTTCCCCTTCCTTCCTCCCCAGACGATTCTACCTTCCACGACCCCATTTCGGGGTGCACGAGCGCGAGCAAAAAAGCTGTGACCTAACATTTAGCACGGATTAGTCAGTACTTAGTGAATGTATTACACACATATCACACCAGAGGTCACATAGACACTCATATTTGCGTGTGCCGAGTTGGAGCACTTGAACGGTGCCAAACCAGAGACTGCTGTGGATCTCTGGAGGCATGCTCCTGCTGCCTTCTGCCTGTGGGTGGTTCCTGACATTTACCGTTTCTTCCATCTATCCGCAGTGGTGGTGGTGGTGGGGTGAGGAATGGTACAGGGGCAGGGTGTGGGGGTGGGGGTAAGGATGGTGCAGGATTAGAGGTGGCAGTACAGTATTATGGGGTGAGGGGGTGTGTTCGGAGGAATGGGGTGAGGAGGTGTGTGTGTGTGTGTGTGTGAGAGAGAGAGAGAGAGAGAGAGAGAGAGAGAGAGAGAGAGAGAGAGAGAGAGAGAGAGAGAGAGAGAGAGAGAGAGAGAGAGATCCGTGCTTGTATGACATCAGTTCTTCAAGTGCATTTTGGATTTGAGATGTGGAACAGGTGTAACCATAACTTTGTGCTGTAAAAGCACTTAGCTCTTACACAATGTAGAACCATTATGAAGTCATGTCAGTGAGAGGCCTACAAAATCAGCGGATAATGACACACTGAACCATATCCCATTGATTATACCAACTTGTTCTTTTCATAGAAGCCGATTTTTCGCTTTCACCCCTTCATGCCAAATCTCGCGATATAATTCACGCAACGTAGCGAAAATATGACTGATGGTATGTGACGTAAAATAAAAAGTACACAACACACGAAGTCCTTGTAGACGGTTTTTAGCAAACTTGTTTTCTTCGCTAAGAATCTGTCTCCGAAGATGGATGTGTGTAAGTTTGCTATTCCATTCATCAGTTGAAGATAGCAGTTTCGTCAAGAAGACGCCAGAGGTAACACAAATTTGGCTAACAGTGACTGCACAAGCCATGTTATAGCAATCAGGAGATAAACAACACACGTAAGAAAATATTTCCACACGAAAGCGCAAAATCATACATGCAGACATAAAAATATCTCCCGCAAAACAAAGAACTTTCTTTTCTTTTCTGTTTCCCTCCCCGTCTCAGTTTCTGGGTAGATCTATGCCTCCGGAGGTGTTGTCGAAGGGTGAACTACTGCAACATGATACGTGTACGAAGACATAAAAAAATAATCTGCCTCCGGAAGAGACCAAGAAAAGCCACCTCCCCCAGAACATACCAACAAAAAAATCTCCCTCAGAACACACACCAAAAAGAAATCTCCTCAAGAATAGGCATAACAAAAATCTCCCCACACAACAGACGTAAATACCCCCCCCCCCCTCTCCAGAACAGATATGTATATAAAAAAAATCTTCCCCCAGAAACAGACATTAAAAAATCGCCCTGAAAACAGAGAACTTTCTTTTCTCCTCTCTTCATATCTATCTCTGTCTCTCTGTCTCTCCCCCCCCCCCCCCCCCCCTCTCTCGCTCGCTCTCTTTCTCTCTGTCTCTCATTCTCTCTTTCCTTTCTTCTTCTTCTTCCATCTTCTTCTTTTCGTAGCCCCAGATTGTGGGTAGATGTGTGTCTATGCAGTCGTGGCTCCAGAGGGGTGAGGAGGCTGCGGTGTGCAGAGTGCACTATTCCATTCATCGCGGCCCCCAGCGCCACGCGCGTCCCGTGCTGACGTAGTCTCGGTAAACAACAATGGCCGCCACAGGCAGCCTTGGGGGAGGCTGATGGGTGTCGGTTTTATCCTCCCGCTTTGATGGTACCCGGGCGTGTTTACTCAAAGACGGGTCTGGAAGACGGGTGGCTTTTGGGTGGGATCCCTTTTACTTCTCGGAACTTTGTGTGGAACTGTGTGGTTCCGGGTATGTGAGAGGAATTGATGCAGGAAGATTTGTTTTTTTGAGAAGTAAAAGGACACACAGACGTAGTTTTTGCTTTGTAAAGCGCTCCGCGCTGTAAGGGAAACGCAATATAACATTAAATGTACATTTAAAAAAATATTGTTTGTTATTTTCATTTTTATTATTATGGTGTACTAATACTTTGTAGACTTGTGTTAGATTGGTTGTGGTGTAGATGGTGTGTGTACGTGTCTGTGTTTGTGTGTGCAGAAATAAACAAGAATGTTGCACCATACATATTACTAAGCAGTACTACATTAATCCCTGCAGACTTGACAAACGTTTGTTTTGAAGGGATGCCATCTTCAGTGGTAAGGTTTGGAAATAATGGAAAGCAGACGAACTCCTAGTCGACGTAGTCCTAGCACAAAGAAATGAGAATACAGTTGAGAAAGTAAGAGAGACTTTAGATGGTATAATAATAAATTTTCTTGTGTACAAACATAAGGTGCGATAAATGTGTGCCTGTGTGTGTGTGTGTGTGAGAGAGAGAGAGAGAGAGAGAGAGAGAGAGAGAGAGAGAGAGAGAGAGAGAGAGAGAGAGAGAGAGAGAGAGAGACCTGCCGACTTTCATATGAGGACATCGACAAAGAACTCTTTTTTACTTTTTTTTGTCCCAGACACAGGTGTATTTCAAGAACCCCTGCTTATTCTGGAGTGCGGTGAATTTGTTCAAGGATCAACAGAATAATGTGGAAACCGTGATAAGGATCGCACTATTTGATCCGGGTGGTGTCGGAATCCCGGCCCCCGTAAATCAGGGTACGGGTACCTCGCCACTCGGGTAGATCGGATTCAGTTTATGCAGATGACTTTCTTTTTCTAAAGGGCTGAAGAGACGGGTTCGTTTTTTAACGTGTGATGCGAGTAGAGGGTATAGAATTTGTACTATCGCTTATAATTATATGCAGGGGCTATGAAAATGGTGTGTAGAGACGGTATCGTGTCGGTTCGTTTTTACATTTGGTCAAGTCTTTTTCTTTTTCTTCTTAGATGCCCGAAATTTTATTCCGAGAACAGCCCTAGTGATGCTGTTATTCGGAATGTTTGTTATATATTATATTCAGGATTGCTCAGAGAATCACGCTTTTTAGTCTTTATCCAGTTTGACGATATTGGACTCCTTGAAGATTTGTAGTGCCATTGTTTAAGATTTGTGAACTGCCTTGTAGTGCCATCGTCTCTTCGCATTCTCCAAACAGGTATTGGTTCATACGGAAGAGTGGAATAATTATGTTCTGCTGGTAACTGAACCATAGATGTCAGTTTATGTCAATTCTGGTTGCGTTCTTTATTTCACCCTTTGTCATATTTTTGAGTAAGTTTGTGTGTGGTTGGATAGCCATTGATCTTGTAAGAAAAAAAAAATCCATTTTCACTTGGGTTACATTTGTCATATTGTTGTGCCTATCATCTGAGAGAATAGAGAGGCCTTCGTTTTATTGATGTTTATGGACTTCTCTAATTCAGACCTTCGATGCTCACGCACGTTAGCCAGTTATTCAATGTATGTAGCATCTGTGACCGTGCTCATGGCTTTATTGATGTGTCTTTCACTATAAAACGTTGCAAGTATTTTCACACATGTGCACTGGCCATAAAAACCGCCACATGTTTTCAAAGGAACCCCGAAATTTATGCGAGCTCTAAAAGTTTTTGTGGCTTGGTCAGTTGTTACCTGTCAATGCAAAGCATCCCTGCGAAGTCTTCGCTGTACTGCAAACTTTATCAGAAGTTTCGGAGTCCCTGTCTGAGCGATCCAGAAGAAGAAGATACAAAGCATATTCAAGCGTGGCGTCTTTGATTTTTTTCAACCGGCTGTGAATCTCAAAAGAAAGCGTGGATACATAAACAATATCCTGTTCTTGTGTGTGTGTGTGTATGTGTGTGTGTGTGTGTGTGTGTATGTGTGTGTGTGCCTTTGGGTTTTGTTCAAGCATTTAAACAGATGTTCTCTGACACGTGCCCGATAATAAACTTCATCATACGTGTGTGTGTGTGTGTGTGTGTGTGTGTGTGTGTGTGTGTGTGAAAAAAAGAGAATGCAAGTGTGTGCTGAGAGAGAGTGTGTGTACACACATTCGAGCATGTGTTGTTTTCCTCTTACACAAGGCTTGCGTAACCTCCACCTTCAAACAGTGGGTTGCCTTTTTAGCCAGAATTTGATAGGTGCTGCCTGTGCTTTTTCGTGCGCGTGCCCCTATTGCCTCCGTGATAGAGAGAGAGAGAGAGAGAGAGAGAGAGAGAGAGAGAGAGAGAGAGAGAGAGAGAGAGAAGAGAGAGAGAGAGAGAGAGAGAGAGAGAGAGAGAGAGAGAGAGAGAGAGAATCCGATCAGCATACAGCGCACGCACGCACGGAATTATTCACGTATACCACCAGCATAATTATTAGCCTAGTTTTCCACATTCCCACACAGTCACAGCACGTGCAAGTCCAAGGAACCAAAAGTGAGATCAAGTTTGCGCGCTCTGCATAGGACTAGGAGTCAGTGTGTGGGTCAAAAATAGAAGCAGAAGCAGGTGAGGTACTAGAAAGAACGCCGATCTATCCGATTCATTCATACCGTACCCCTCCAACTATACTCACGAGCCACCCCCCCCCCCCCCTCACCACCCTCTCCTTCCCTCGCCCTACGCACCGCACTCCGACCTCGCTCGGTCACGGTAGACTGGCACACCTACAATTGTTGCTAGGCAACCGTCTTTGCTAAGGTGAAACCACCCACCCCGCGCTTGTGTCCGCTGTGAAAAGACGGCTTTTGGGAGGGAGGGAGAGGGCCTGTGTGATTAAGTCCAGTCAGTGTGTTAGCGGTCACCTCCCCCTCCATTCGTTTTGCCTTTCCGATGTCATCATTCTTTTCCATGTCGAGTATCTTTACTTGATGAGATGACTTCTTGTTTTGCAATGTCACAGTGTAAAGTAGACTCGTAGATTCACGCTAACCTGTGTGTACCCCCCTATAACACACACACCCGAAAGTAGATGAGCTGATTTATTGTTATTTTTATTTTTTATTTGACCTCAGTTGCATGCAGGCTGCTTCAACCTGACTTTTTTGCCTTTTTGGGGAAGGGTGGGAGGGGGGGGCATCCTTCTTCATTGGTCTTTTTTTTAACTGACATTTCTTCATTAAATAAAAAATATATCATTAATAATTCTTACACAAGATCTACTTAAAACAAGTTTTCTATAACGCAGTTCCCTGTCAAAAATGCATAAAATGTCCTGGGGGGAACCATACCTATAAATACCAATGCACATTTTCTGGCTGTTCTTATTCAATGTAAATGCCTTGCCAGATCTGAGATGATGAGCCAAACTCTTATCACAGGAAGGACTGTGTTTTAAAGAAAAGCCTGCATTTTCACATCATTGTTTGTCTGTCCGTCTCATTTAAAGATCAGTAGGTCCAAGTACCCGTGATTGTTTTATTGTGGTAAGTATTAAAAGTAAACGGTCCAAAGGTTCATCATTCTTCTATTTTTATTCTTGATTTTGGAACTTAAGCTGTCGATCTGTTTCGTATTATTTTTGCTCACACTGTAATGTTTTTCTTTCTCTGTTGCAGCGGGGGGTCGGTTGGAAAAAGAGTTGAAATACACACGGAGGGTGTTAGGGGCGGGGAGCGGTTCAACGTATGAACAAATCATTCAGACCCCCAAAGAGGCGAAAAATTTGTTGAACATGGACTCCATACGGTTACACTTGGATTCCGTGTACGAGGCTACGCAAGTACAAGTGCAAATAGATGGAATGTGAGTACACGGCACTTGTTTTGTCTATCTGTTTTCTTACTGCTATTTTCAACACCTTTTTTTAAAAATTGCTTGTCTAAGGCCAAAAAAAAAAAATAGTCTGTTTACGGTAACCCGACCGACCCTATTTTTTTCGCGCGACCCTAGACTTTTTTTGGCATTTGGGGGGAAAAAAAAAATCTTTTGTTTTTTTTGCAAAATAACGTAAAAATATGGTTTTTTTGGGGAAAAAAAAATCCCGACCTACCGACCCTATTTTTTTGGCCTATGTTACCGTAAACAGACCTATTTTTTTGTGGCCTAATTGAATTGAATGGGCACAATAAGTGTAGCTTGATGTAAATGGTGTAGAGGGAAAATCGTCCTTGATGAAAGTGTCACTGTCATACGCGACACAAGTTTTAGTTTTTAGCTTGTCAGAATGTTGTGTATTTGCAGAACATATTAAAACATAATTTAAAATCAGTGTTCATATCCATGTTCGTCTTGAGTGTGTGTGTGTGTGTGTGTGTGTGTGTGTGTGTGTGGCCTGAACATATTTTCTTTCTTTATTTCAGAACGTGGAAATTTCGGGACATTTGTTACGCCGCAAGCTTTCCAGAGATGGAACATCCCATTTTGGATCGAGTAAGTGGTTCAGGATGTTACAGATATTTTCTTGCTGGTGTGTGTGTGTATGCGTGTGTGTATGCGTGTGTGTGTGTGTGTGGAGAAGTGGGAGGGAGAGGAGGAGGCTACGTGTACGTCTAATTTTTTTCCATTGAAGTATTATTGAGAAATGTTTAATGTTGATGGGGAACGTTTTTAAACTGAACGGTTTTGTTAAGTTCTTGGCCTAAACTATCTATCTATTTCAATCATTTGTCAACGTCCTTTGTGGTGATGCTGTAGAATTGGGATGTTTGAATCGCCTCTCTTGGATTCTATTATGGGACATTTTTAATTCATTACAATAATTAATATTTGAGTAAAGTAACAAGGAATAATGAAGTAAATGCTCTGTAAATATTTGCTTTGCAGATTTTGCCATACTTGTTACCATGTGTGATAATTACACCCATCGACTGTTTCTGGGAGGGGAGTTTACTGCTAGGACCAGACTACCCCATCGATACTGGGTAAGTGTCGTAACCCTGTGTCTGTCTGTCTGTATAACCTCCTTTCTGCTTGGCTCGGACTGACCGCAAATCTGTTCATCTGTCTGTCTGTTTGTCTCTCTGTCCTCACTCTTTGTGAGATTCATCGGTAGATTAGTAAGATAGAAAGAATAAAGCGTGATCGTTGACAGATACTTTTAATTGCGCAGATAGATATATAAAAAGAAAAGAAAAGAAGGAAACAATTGCAGGGAATCGAAAAAGTTGACCGATTTATACCACAACCTGCGTACTTAAATTTAGACAAAGAAAAGAAAAAGGAACAATGAAAAATACACTTTCTCGAAAGAGTTTTCTTCTGCACATAACTACAATCTGCACAGATAGATACATTAAGAAAAGCAAAGAAGACGAAGAGTGGGATAGAATCAGAAGAAACCTACACTATTTCGGAATAGAGTTTGCCAGCGCATTCCACACCACAATCTGCGCAGATAAACACATACAAAAAGTAGGGAAAAACAAAAAACAAAAAAAAACGAACTTCTTCTTAGCGTATCACCAATTCTTGTCCCAAATAGAAACATTTTCTGAGAGGACGTTAACTCCCCCCTTTAGTTACCAACGAACTTCAACCCGCAACTGTACACTGCACTAGCGTAAATGAAGGGGGGGGGGGGGAGGTTTCACGATATTGCGGGGTGATTCATCCCATTCACCTGTCATCGACAGTACAGGTAAACAGGCACGGGTGAGAGGCTGCGCTATTTTGCGGTTAGCTGATCAGAATGCCGTTGACACGTTGTCACGCTTCGACACCCTCGCCTTGTGGGTGGCCTCTCTCCTTTTCTTTTCTCTTCTCTTCTCTTCTTTTTTTCTCTCTTATCTTTTCTTTCTGTCTTTTGTACAGCCGGTCTTCTTTTTCGTTGTTGGTTACACCACCATCTGTGGCGATTGAAACTTCTGGATTAGGCCACACACAAAAAATAGTCTGTTTACGGTATCCCGACCGACCCTATTTTTTCGCGCGACCCTAGACTTTTTTTTGGCATTGATGGGGGGGGGGGGGGGGGGGGGGAGTCTGTGTTTTTTGGCAAAATAACTTAAAAATACGGTTTTTTGGAGAAAAAATAAAAAAATCCCGACCTACCGACCCTATTTTTTTGGCCTATGTTACCGTAAACAGACTATTTTTTGTTGTTGGCCTTATGGTGCCTTTACTTCTGTGGCTTGGTTTGCACGAAGAAATACATTTTAAGGCAGGGATATAGGAGGGTATGGGGGTATGCAAGGGGAAGGGAAGGGGAACAGCATTTTGCAGTGACACGCACAGTTGAGTATGATCAAATATATTTCCGACTGAATGCTGCCGTCCTGTGTGCTATAAATCTCTCTTTCATTAATCGTCAGAACGAAACCTTTGACTAAATGCCAGTTTGAAGAAGCACTTCGAGTGGCTAAATTTAACAAAGAGTCATAAGGATTTTTTACGCACCCACCCCTCTCCACCCGCCCTCCCCAACGATATCTACGGATTCTGTACCCTTATTTTGAGTTTGCCAATATTCTGCTTATTTCTAACATCCAACATTTACTCTTTTTCACGACACGGATTTTCTTTAACGGATGTCTTTGGGGGAAATATTGATTGCGTGAAATATTGATTTGGTGAAATATTGACTGCGTGAAATATTGACTGCGTGAAACATTGATTGCGTGAAATATTGACTGCGCGAAATATTGACTGCGTGAAATATTGATTGCGTGAAATATTGATGGCGTTCTTTCCTCTCAATCAACAGTGGTATTAACGGAATCCCAGAAACGTTGACCTGGGCCAACCTGAACCCGGTGGACATTGTGGCCGGCTTGGTCAGTCACCCGAAAACGCTGGACATTGGCAAACAGCTGGAGGACATCATGAATGCTGTACGTACAGTGTGCTAAACTGCATTCTCTCTCTGTCTCAGTTTCTGTTTCACCCTCTCCCTGACTCGCTCTCTTTCTCTCTCGCTCTCTTTCTCTCTCGCTCTCTTTCTCTCGCTCTCTTTCTCTCTCGCTCTCTTTCTCTCTCGCTCTCTTTCTGCTCTCTTTCTCTCTCGCTCTCTTTCTCTCTCTCTCTCTCTCACTTTCTCTCTCTCTCACTTTCTCTTTCTCTCTCTCCCTCTCTCTCCCTCTCTCCCTCTCTCTCTCTCCATCCCTCTCTCTCTCTCCGTCTCTCTCTCCCTCCCCCTCTCTCTCCCCCCTCTCTCTCCCCCCTCTCTCTCCCCACCCCCCCCTCTCTCTCTCTCCCCCCCTCTCTCTCTCCCCCTCTCTCTCTCTCCCCCCCCCCTCTCTCTCTCCCCCCCCCTCTCTCTCTCTCTCTCTCTCTCTCTCTCTCTCTCTCTCTCTCTCTCTCTCTCTTAGTTTTTGCAGAAAGATCGTCATGTTATTGTATGTATGTTCACCCATATCATAAGGGGCAATGACTTATATGATTAAACAATCCAATCCAATCTAATCTCTCTATCTCTCATATCCCCGTCCCTTTTGTTTAATGTGCAATAGAAGCACTTTAAGAATTTAATGAGAATCAAATTCTGTGAAATTATGTCTAGTTTATGCCACGCGGGTCTGTTGTTATGTATGACATTTTTATCGCTTCGAACTTGTCACACAATTGCCATTCAGTATCTCTCTTTTTTTTTAATTGACTTTTTTTCATAGAAAAGAGGGCAAGTAACGTGTACTCATAATTCTGTTGTTGTTTTGCTCGCTTGGGTGATCGTTGACGGTTGTATTTGATTAATAATTGTTTAACGGCTTTATGGAGACTTCATTGAGGATTATCGTAAGATTGGGATGTGAACCATCCTTATCAGATCTCAAAGCTTCATTGTACATACTATTTTCTTCAATGAAGAAACTCAAAATACTGGCTCGTTCTATAACTTTAAGTACCTAAAATAAGTATTTGCTTGAGTTCGTGTCCTAGTTGCATATTTTAAATGGTCTTATTTAATGTATTTTGAATAAATTTTGTTTAAACCAGAGTACGGTTTTATGTCAGTCGTATGTAGCAGGTTTCTTTATTTGCTATCATTGCGTAGTGCGCTATCTGTCAGGTTCCAGTGCTGTAATGTTGACACGTCACTTTTGTTGTTGCAGTCTGGCATTGGGACGGGATACCAGCTCAAGCCATGTCTCAATCCACACGACCCCGAGTGTCCGGTCACTGCCCCCAACAAACACAGCAAGCAGGTCAGTTTTTCTCGCTGTCGTCGCCGTTGTAGTGGACGTTGTTTTGTTTTAGTTGCTGTCTTGTTCGGGTTTTTTAATTTTTAGATTCGGCCATAACTAGTGGTGATGATTATGATGGTAGTTGTGGTGTAGGTGACGACGATGTTGCTGCTACTTTTGCTACTGCTGCTGATGGTGATGATGGTGATGGTGGAGGTGTGAATGAGAGTTGCATTTATCAATTGAACAAATAAGAATGGAAAATAAAAAGCCCCATCAAACGTTAACGTGTGTACAATCCGAGACAACAGCTGGAAACCAATCTTGTCGGGTTGATGAAGAGAGAAAAACAGTTCAAAGAAGTTTGGTAGTGCTAGTTTAGCAAGTCTCCATATACTTTTAATTGGAAGTAACTTGCGCATGCATGTGTAAGACTAGATGATTATGATCTTCAAGCGTTTCAGTGCTCGTTTCTATTTCCGCTATTCGTCAGTACGTCCACAACGACATTGGTTTGAATGATACTTCCTAACGTATACGTCTCTTAAAGCTTGGTCGTGTGGCAGTCCATGGAATGAATAAAGTAAGTTTAATGCGCTAAACATTTTGGATTCTGTAACATATTACGTGTCCCAAATAGCTTGGGAAGCAACGATATGTCTCGCCCATTCAGAAGTTCAGACAACGAGGTGTCAATGCCAGTAGACTTTCACGGAAAGCAAGTAGCAAACAGTCTTGAAATTGCAAATAAGTTTCGCTCGTTGTTTTCTCTACTACAGCAAGAGAGGAAAAAAAGGGGGATTTAGGACTATAGGGAGGTCCCACGACGGATTTACGACACGAGGTCTGTCGCCGAGTCGGACATAAAACCCTTGGGTCAGACATCAAGGTGTAACTTGCTTTTCCGACGACGGTGTTTTTGTTTTGTTTTGTTTTTTTAATTCCGAAGACGAATAAGTCTGAAGGGGATACTGCAAGTGCAAAAAATGGCTACAATGAAATATATACTATGCAATCTATACGACCTCGGTCGCTGGCTAGAGAATGCTGAGAGATAGGTAGGTAACATTTTATGACTGAGGTTTAGGAAGAATAGGAGAAGAAATTAAAACGAAAAGAGAGAAGAAACGTTTTTTCGACAGATTCCGAAGACGTTCATTGAGAAACAGAGATAGAACGGAACCGTACCAACAAGATCGGACAAACAGACAGTCAGACTTATACATTACCTGCTATTCAGACTGTGAGACAGACAAACTGGATAAGACGCACGAACAGACAGGCACAATCGGACGGACAGACTGACAGACAGACAGACAGGACGAGCAAGGTGTCAAAGCAGGTAGGCCGTACAGACGAAGAGGACCAGCCATGATATTGACTTAAGACCCGGGCCGCGGAAGACGCGGTGTGTGTGGGGTGCCGATAATGAGTATTTTCTTTACGTGCTGCCAAAGCCTCTCGCCCTCTCTCTATGCACCTCTCTTTCTACCCCGTTACCGCTTCCTCCTTCCCCACCTGCGGTTCCCCCTATCGTTGTTTTTCTCTTTCTTGAGAATCGGGTGGCATACGGACCTACTACCTCTGACTGAATACAACCGCTTGCTTCCTTGGCTTGTTTGTGTGTGTTTTTTAATTTTTAATCTTTGGGTTTTTTTCAGTCTTGAGAATCGGGAAGCATACAAACCCCCTCACTCCCTCTGCACCCAACCGCTCTGTTCGTTGGTTTTCTCTTCTTCTTCAGAATCGGGTAGCATAAGGACCCCCACCCCTTCGCGACCTCCTTTTCTAGTGGCTCCTTTCCCCCCCGAGAATCGTGTAATATAACCCCCATCATTCCACCCTCCGTCGCACTGAGCCACTGTCTTTTGGTCTTCCTTTTTAAAAAAAATATCTTTTTAAGAATCGGGTGGCATACGGGACCCCCCTGCTTCATGTGCACCCCCTTTCCTTTTTCGTTGGCTTTTTCTTGAGAATCGGGTGGCATGAGGACCCCGGGTGGTGCGTGCAGTGGTAGGGGGTAGGTAAACATGCTCTATGCAGGGCTGTTTGCACAGTGGAGAGGCGAAACTTTAGACATCGTGGCAGTCTCCCCAATTTCTTTTTCTCCGTACATGTGTGTGTGTGTGGGGGGAGGGGGGGGGGGGAGTGTCTGTGTGTTGTGTCTGTGTGTTCTTCGTTCTTTTCTTCGTCCTTCGAATGTAGACACAGTGAAGATAACCGTTCGACAACGAGAGGCCTCCCTCGGCCTGGATTTGGATTATATGTTAATTGTTGTTTTTGTTTAGCTGCGTGGACATTTTGACCCTTTTTTTGTTGTAAAGTTGCAGTTTTCTGGTTTTATTGTTGCTGTGAGGTCCCGAGAGAGAGAGAGAGAGAGAGAGAGAGAGAGAGAGAGAGAGAGAGAGAGAGAGAGAGAGAGAGAGAGAGAGAGAGAGAGAGAGAGAGAGAGAGAGAGAGAGAGAGAGAGAGAGAGAGCTCTCAGGAGGTCCATGTGTGTCCATACTCAGGTGACCTTGGGTCAGACCCCGTGTCAAGACCAAGACCCCTGTTCTCCCCGTGTCATATTGACGCTCGCTGGGAGGCAGGACTGGACAGAAGGGCTTTTGTTGCCATTCAAATTGCGGTTAGGCTGGGTGGAGGAGGTTGGCTGGGTGGGCTGTGGGCTAATGGTGTCTGCCCAAACAGTGCAGACACAACGGTGGAGTCCCTTTCCCATTCTAATTGACCACTAAAAAAAACTCCCCAGCTTTGATTTGACAAAGCATGGAAATTCAATTCATGGTTAAGCCAATTACTTACATAAAATAAAAACAAAGGAATTGACTAATTTAATGATTGAAGTTTCTAGTAAAGGCAGCGAAGGGCAGGGCACTGCTGCGTATATGAGGTGGTGATTTAAAACGGCCGTACACCTCATCTTTCTGTTTGGATGACACTGTCGCATTCTCTTATGAACCAAGTTGCCGGCAGTGTTAAAGCGCTGATACGCTCAACAACAACGACACTCGTCAATCTTCCATCTGCTAAGCAGTCCCGGTCTAAATGCACAGAGTTTTGGGGGTATTTTTTGGCTGCTTTTTATGCTTATGTGACTGTTTTGTGTTTCAGCTGCCAGACCTGGGCGGAACCCTGACGAACGGGTGTACAGGGTTCTCCAGCAAATACATGCAGTGGCCGGAGGATCTGCTGTTCGGGGGAGTCATGAAGAACAAGACTGGACACATCAGCAGGTACACTACATTCTTCTCGTGTGCCAATGGCTCGGTTTCATTTTCTTGACTTGTTAAGACAATCCGTGTAAATGTTGGAATCACAGAAATGCAGGTTTTGGTACGAATGCCTCTTATTGCAGAGGAGAAGGAGGAGGAGGAGAAGAAGAGAAGAAAAAAATCAGGGGGCTTAGAAAAAAGAGAAATAACAGTAAAAGGAAAATTCCACATGACAACGCAATAGCAACCATGGGTATGACTCTACAGTAGGAAGGTTATATGAATAATCAGTAACATGATCTGACCGGTGATTCACACGATATTGAAAACCAAATCCTAGATCCTTACTCGCCATAACACAACACAGCTGTCGAACTGTCATCTTTGAAGGCTTTAAAAATAAAAAATAAAAAGCAAATTGGACAGTTGTGTTGTCTTTGTCCAGGTGAGAAAGACTCTCTTTAATTTTCAACTCACAGTAAACACTGAGTATTTTGCTGTCAGGATTTCGGCGTACTAGTCAGTTATCATGAAAACGCTCACAATAATTTTCATCCTGACAGGATCGAGGCCTACCAGTCAGTTATCATGAAAGTATTAATGATGATTTTTGTCCTGACAGGATTGAGGCCTACCAGTCAGTGCTGCAGCTGATGGGCGAGCAGGACATCTTCGAGTACTGGAAGGACACCATGAAGACCTCGGGGACCAACTGGGACAAGGATGCCGCCAGGCTGGTGCTGGAGACATGGCAGAGAAAGTTTGTCACTGTGAGTTGAACCTCTTCTTTTGGTTTAAACATAAGTTTATTTTAACAAAGGCTACAATCATGACATGTGTACAAAGTTCACAGAAACAGCAACAAGCTAGAAGCTTATAGTGGTGTTTCTGCATGACAGTACAACCTCTTCTTTTGGTTTAAACATAAGTTTATTTTAACAAAGGTTACAATCATGACATGTATACAAAGTTCACAGAAACAGCAACAAGCTAGAAGCTTATAGTGGTGTTTCTGCATGACAGTACAACCTCTTCTTTTGGTTTAAACATAAGTTTATTTTAACAAAGGTTACAATCATGACATGTATACAAAGTTCACAGAAACAGCAACAAGCTAGAAGCTTATAGTAGTGTTCCTGCATGACAGTACAACCTCTTCTTTTGATCCTTGTATTTTTTCGTTTTGCCTATGATGAAACGTTTCAATAACACATCTTGTTTATTCAATTTTTATAGAATTATGTGATGTTTTCACACTGACACCATTTCACAGGAATGTGTATTTATTGTCATCAATGACCTTTTTTCGCTATTTCATTTTAATTCATTTCTTTCATGTGCCCCATTGTTAATGTTGACTAAGCTTGATTTGCTTCGTTAAAAAAGGATTGAAATATGAACAACACATTTCCCAATGTGTTTCAGCTTGTGAATGACATAAACAACGCCACAACGAGAGACAACATCAACGCCTTCTCCTTCACCTCCCTCATGGACATCATGAAGGACTTCTCCAACATCTCTCTGACCAGGATCGTCATTGGATACGTCCTTATGGTACGTTTTGTCTCCCTCTAGCTGATTGGTTCCTTTTCTGTTCTTGTCGTTACGGAGCTGATTGCCAGATTGGTTTCTCTTCTGGGTCTATCAGATGGCTGATTGGCGGGTTTGCATTGCCAGAATATTTTGTGGAAGTTGCTTGGCTTCTGAAATCAGTTAGCCCAACAACAGAAACTGCCATTAGAAGTTTTGTTAGAAGGCATTCTGTTTCCACAAAATTGTTGCAAACATTAAAAACTCAGGTTTGCTTGCCACCCTTCAGCCATTTTTTCCTCAGATAACCAAAATTCTGTGTTAATTGATAAAAAGTAAACCTTCTGTTTTACCTCTGTCAATATTTGGTTCTATTACAGATCCAAGGACCAAACCTACTTAGAATAAACATTTTGTTAAATTCTTTTGTTTGGTGAAATTATGATGTAATTTGCTTGCGTTTAAAAAAAAAAATTGGAATCTCAAGTCTAGCTGTCTTGGATTTAGATAGAAATTTGTTTGATTTTTATTTCCATTTATCTTATTTTATTTTATTTTATTTGATTGTGATTGCAGTTGATCTATGCGTGCATCTCACTGATGCGATGGAACGATGCGGTGAACTCTCAGAGTGGGATCGGCATGGCCGGTGTCATGTTGGTGTCTCTGTCCGTGGCCGCTGGGCTCGGCATCTGTTCTGTCCTTGGCATCACCTTCAACGCCTCCACCACACAGGTAAAAAATAGTATTCCATTGCGTTGAATTTCACCTTTCTTCCTTCTTTTTTCTTCTTCTTGACTTTGGCAAGTGGAGCTTGTCTTAGGGAAAAGACACACATCTAGCACTCACCAATCTTCCTATTTTTTAATGAACATATTTATCTTCTGTTGTATTTATTTATTGATAGAATGATTCAGACAAAAAACAGTATAATGCACAACCGATGTTTTGACTTATTTCACATCATCCCATTTCTTGCCCTGAATCTTCCTCTGTTTTAATGTACCTATTTATTTTTTGTCATATTTATTTTTTTATTTATTGATTGATTTATGGATTGATTTATGGATTGATTGATTTTTACATTTATAATGTACAACCGATGTTTTGACTTATTTCAGATCGTCCTATTTCTTGGCCTGAATCTTCCTCCGTTTTAATGTACCTATTTATCTTCTGTGATATTTATTTATTTATTGATTGAGTAATTTATTTATTGATTGATTGATTGATTTATACATTTATAATGTACAAATGATGTTTTGTCTTATTTCAGATCATCCCATTTCTTGCCCTTGGTCTGGGTGTGGATGATATGTTTCTGATTGCTCACACCTACTCGGAAACTAGTAAACACATCCCTTGTTCGGTGAGTACTACTTCAGCGCTCTTTTCTCTTTCTCCATGTCATAGATGTAACTGTTGTCAGTGTCTTTACATGTGTTTTTGGCTTAGTGTATGTTTGTGATTCGTCTGACAAGAAGAAAAAAAAGTGTACCCGTTAGAATTCATGCCAGAGACCCTCTCCCCCACACATCCACCCATTTTTTGTGTCAATTATAGTTGATGAAGCAGAACATTTTTCAAAGAGCTGTGTTTTTTTATTTTTCTTTCTCCTGTATTTGTTTACAGTTGTTGGTGGAGGTGTAGTGATGTTGCTTTTGTCATGTGAAATTTGTGGTTATACGTGTAACGTCCTTGTGGAGAGGCAAGAGCCAAACGGTTTACTCCACGCCACCCCAAACCCCACCCCCATTCCCATTCTCTCTCTCTCCCTCTCTCTCTCTCTCTCACCCCCTCTCTCTCTCTCACCCCCTCTCTCTCTCACCCCCTCTCTCCCTCTCCCTCCCTCTCTCTCTCATTCACTCTCTCTCTCCCTCTCCAACTCAAATCTCTCTTTCCCTCCCTCTCTCTCTATCTCTCTCCCTATCTCTCTCCCTCTCTCTCTCACCCCCTCTCTCTCTCCCCCTCCCTCTCCCTCCCTCTCCCTCCCTCTCTCTCTCATTCACTCTCTCTCTCCCTCTCTCTCTCCAACTCAAATCTCTCTCTCCCTCCCTCCCTCCCTCCCTCTCTCTCTCTCTCTCTCTCTCTCTCTCTCTCTCTCTCTCTCTCTCTCTCTCTCTCTCTCTCTCTCTCTCTCCTTATTGCCTAAAGGTTTAGCTCTCGTCTTCTCTAGATTTCCTTCGTCCTACCGGCTGTTAATATCATCTTTTCTTTCTGATCTGTTATTTCACCCCCGCTTGTGTGTCATGCACTTGTGAACTTCCTTCCCCCCCCCCCCCCCCTAACAAACTCCCTCCCACAGAGCTAACCGTATATGTTTTTATTCACCTACTTTCAACCTTTACGTCCAGTCTGAATTTCCTTTTAACCTTGTAAATTTTAACTCTGAAAAAAAGTAAACAAAACAAATGAAGAAAAACTCCAACAAAAACAAAAGCACAAAAACAAAACAAAACTAAACAAACACACCAAAACAAAACATAAAAAAACCCATCTATCCGAACCCAAACGTGTGCACATACCATGAACTGTCTCCCATTTCAGCTCGAAGACTTTTTTGTCAACAAATATATTTGTGTCTTCTTTCAATCTGCTCTTGTTAGTAATTTCTGCTGCAAAACGAAACATAGCCATCAAGCACTAACACCTCTCATCCTTATGCAACTCTTCAACCTCGTATTCTTTTTTCGGCCAGCACTAAACAAATATTTGTTTATAACATTATTTTGTTTTAGTTCTTAGTGTTCGTTTCTCTCTTTCTCATTCTTTTTACATTTAGTCAAGTTTTGACTAAATGTTTTAACATAGAGGGGGAATCGAGACGAGGGTCGTGGTGTATGTGTGTGTGTGTGTCTGTGTCTGTGCGTGTGTGTGTGTAGAGCGATTCAGAGTAAACTACTGGACCGATCTTTATGAAATTTTACATGAGATTTCCTGGGTATGATATCCCCACATTTTTTTTCTTTTTTTCGATAGATGTCTTTTATGACGTCATATCCGGTTTTTTGTAAAAGTTGAGGCGGCACTGTCACACCCTCAATTTTCAATCAAATTGATTGAAATTTTGGCCAAGCAATCTTCGACGAAGGCCGGACTTCGGTATTGCATTTCAGCATGGAGGCTAACAAATTAATTAATGACTTTGGTCATTAAAAATCTGAAAATTGTAATTAAAATTATTTTTTTTATAAAACGATCCAAAATTACTTTTATTTTATTTTTCATCATGTTCTGATTCCAAAAACATATATATTCGGATTAAAAACAAGCTCTGAAAATTAAAAATGTAAAAATTATGATTAAAATTAAATTTCCGAAATCGTTTTAAAAACTATTTCATCTTATTCCTTGTCGGTTCCTGATTCCAAAAACATATAGATATGATATGTTTGGATTAAAAACACGCTCAGAAAGTCAAAACGAAGAGAGGTACAGTAAAGCGTGCTATGAAGCACAGCGCAACCGCTACCGCGCCAAACAGGCTCGTCACTTTCACTGCCTTTTGCACTAGCGGCGGACTACGTTCAGTTTCATTCTGTGAGTTCCACAGCTTGACTAAATGTAGTAATTTCGCCTTACGCGACTTGTTTCTTTCTGTCTGTATCTTCCTCTCAGCTCACTGTCTTTCTTTGCCTTTTCTCTGCCTTTTCTCTGTTTGTCTCTATGTCTGTGGGTTTGTGTGTGTGTGTGTGTGTGTGCACTCTCTCTCCCTCTTTGTCTATCAATCTCGATAATATCCTCTCCTTCTCTCTCTCTCTCTCTCTCTCTCTCTCTCTCTCTCTCTCTCTCTTTTGAAAACTTTGTTTCACTTGGCTGGTAGCCGGCAATGTTTTTCCCTTCATGCAAGACACACTGCTCATTGATGGTTAGATAGTGCGAGGAGGAACAAGGGGGTGGGGTAAGTACGAGGGGGGGGGATTTAGAGTAGGAGTATGGGGGGTAGATATGGAGGTGTAGAACGAATAGAGGAAGGAGGAAAGAGTGGCAGGGTGTGTGGGGGTAGGGTGAGGAAGGGGTGGAAGTGTTTGCCTGTTTGCCCGATCAAGTGGGACGGGGAGGGGGGTTGGAAGGCAAGGCTGGTGGCTTCCTGGGTGGTCTAGGCTGAAGCGCGGAGGCTCTCCGACATTGATGTGCACTTGAGAACAGGCAAACAGATCTCTGTGTGTTTGGATTGGGAGAGTCGGGTCGGCGGATGGAGAGAGAGAGAGAGAGAGAGAGAGAGAGAGAGAGCTTACTACTTGGTATAATAGGAGAACAAGGGGGAGAGGGAGGCTTCGTTGAATACTTTCGGAATTTTAAAAAAGGCCTAAGCATTTCAAGAGATTTGCAAGAGAGTCTTAAAAATCAGAGAGAGAGTGAGAGAGAGAGAGAGAGATCGGTGTTTCCGGTGTAAATTTTTGGAATTCTTAGCTGCACAAGCAGACAATGAAAAAAATTAATGAAAGTCATTTACTGAAAAAACAATAAGTTCAGAGAGAGAGAGAGAGAGAGAGAGAGAGAGAGAGAGAGAGAGAGAGAGAGAGAGAGAGAGAGAGAGAGAGAGAGAGAGAGAGAGAGAGAGAGAGAGAGAGAGAGAGAGAGAGAGAGAGAGAGAGACACACACACTCTGTTTCCCTGCACCTGCAGACTTGCCAATGACAAGTAAAATCCATTTGAGAACCAAGATTGCACGAAAGACATTGCGACTTCCCAAAGATCTTACATGGCAAAGAGATTTGTTTTAAGATTTCATTTACAGTCTGCATGTGCCAGACAGCATGTATTGAAAAGAACACCCGGTCCGATGACAGATGGTTATGCTGATAACTCTTTAACTGGAGAAAAATGCCACCAGCCAAGATTAAGCACGAAATTACTAAAGCACGCACATGCTTTTAAAGACTGGAAAAGACGCACACAAGCAGGTATACACAGTTTAGAGACGTGAACAGAAAATACATAAAAACGCACACACAAGCAAACACCAGAAAAGTACACGCACGCAAGCGCGCGAGGGACAGATGTCTTCGCTGTTTCACACCACACGTTTGAACACAAGTGTTTACGCACTTGTATTTGCGGCTTACTGATTTACACACAGATAAAGGGAAGGACAGCGAAAAAGCCAGCAAGCCAGTCAGACAGACAGACAGACAGACAGACAGACAGAAAGACGCACGTACACGCACGCACACACACACACACACACACTTACACTCACACTCGCACACAAATCCTTGCTCATTCCCATGCAACGTCAAACCACACTATCACATCGTGTCATCTCAGGAAACTCTCAGATAAAACGACTATAAAGTCCATCAACAGTGGCAGATAGAAGACAGCAACAGCCGTAACACAACGAAGCAACAACAACAGGAAAAGAAGGAAAGAACAGTAAAACCACAACCATTCCCTCGCCCCACAAACAGAGATTAAAAAAACCCAGACGAAAACAAAGCTGGAACAATTTGAAGCCATGACGTCGTAGAACCAACAAAATGAAGTCAATAAAAACAACAACAATAACAGTACAACCCTTATAGTGCGAAGTGTTTCTTTCTGTCTTGGTTTTCTTCTTTCTTTTCTTGGGCAGCCAAGACAAAACTCAATGTGTGGCATCGGTAAATTCCCGTTTACGTAATCCAATCCAGGTTTAGTGGCGCATATTATCGTCGTGGTGGCGCGCGGCTAAAAATATTGGATTGGAGTGTGGTGCTGGATTCCCGCCGTGTATGTGTCTTCCCATCATCATACCCTTCATTGTTGCCAGTTTTGTTGTAGAATCCGGGATTTTTCCTTTCCTCTTGCTTACTTTTCTTTCTGTATTTTTGTTGATATGTTTTGTTTTCTGATGTTGCCTTGCTTTCTGTATTTTTTGGAATGGGTATCTATTGTCTTTTCCTTGCCTTTGCTTCCCCCACGTTTCTTGTGGTTGGAGGCTTGTAAGCCATTCCCTCCCCTCTCCTCCCCTCACCCCCCCCCCCTTTCCTTCTTGATATAGCCTTGTCCTTTCCGGGACCCATAAGTCGTTAGTCTTGTTAATATTACAAAATTCAATCCTCTTTGCCCCCCCCCCCCCCATTTTTTTCTTCTCCTTTCTTATCCACAGCTTGCCATGGTGACACCGTACCCCCAAATCCCCCTCACCCACCCAATCCCCCTCACCCCCCCCCCCTCCTCACCCGCCCCCTTCCAAGTGTATCGAGTGGTTGCTCGCGAGCAGTGTTACCTGTAATTATTACCTGTTGTATCGGCGTGAGCATCTTGCTTCATGCTCCCCCCTGCCTACAAGGTGCGTGGCGGCTACCCCTTCATTCTGGGCTTGGCTCTTGCTATTAATCTTCTTGTTTCATCTTGTCTTGTCGTTAGCCTTGTCACCTTTGTGTGTGTGAGTGTGTCGGGGTTGGGGTTCTTGGTTCCCTTTTTGTGTGTGGTAAATGTGATACCTAAAAAAATAAAATAAAGGACAGGACAGACAAAAAGGGAGCAATAGAAGTCTCAAGCGATCATGCCGAATTATAGTTAAAAACCAAATATCCCAGATAAAAACAACGCAGTAGGTAACGCAACATGAACATTTCAACTCTATGTGTCAAACTTTGTGCGGTTTACCCGTCAAAGCAGCCGTTGTTAATGTTTGTGTACTTGTGCGGTTGTCACCATTTCGAATTTTATGCTTTGGTAGCCGACGTCGTGGGTGAGAGATGATACACTGATTGACCTTTTGGGGCCCGTGGGGGTAGTGTTTGTTATTTTTATGACTTGTACACTCGGCATAATAGTGGCTGTCTCATTCTTTATTCATTGCCTGCTTGCCTGTGGGGTTCAATCGGTACTTCTGGCGGCATTGCCACTTCTCCTGGTTCTAGTTCACTCGAATGACTTTATTTCTTTATTTCTCTCTTGCTAGACTCTATTTTTGTGTTTTGTTGGGTGTATTGTGTTGTGTTGTGTAATTTTGTGGTTGCTGTTTTGACAGGAATCATTTTCTAGGTTGTGGGTTTTTCAATGGTTGTTTGTCCTTCTATGTTTTCTTCATGTGTTTCTTTTCTTTCCTCTATGTCCTTTTTTTGAACTTGCTTCTTTTCTGCCTGTTTTTATGTTCTCCTGTTTTTGTAACTCCCCCCCCCCCCCCACATCCACATTTATTTTGTGATGTGTCCAAATGTTTATTTTGTTAGTTTATGTATTGCGCGTAACGAGCCAATGGGAAAAAGTGTATTGTATTGTATTGTATTGTATTGTATTGCATGACTTAGTTATTATTTTCCTTATCCTGGTTGACACGATTTGTTCAAAATTCCAAATATTTTGCAGAATACAGTGCCACATAATAGAATAATAATAATAATAATAATAATAATAATAATAATAATAATAATAATAATAATTCGAGAATTTATAACGCGCACATATCTTACCACAAGGCGACTCAAGGCGCACTCATACACATTCTTTCGCATTAACAACTCATAACATATGTAATTGTCACAAGCTAATCTTGCTCATCTTTAAGAACAAAGTAACAATTCTGCTCCTCGTTTTCTCCCTCCAGCAGGAGTTGTCTGGCGAGGTGCTGAAGCGGACAGGGGTGACGGTGCTACTGACCTCGCTGACCAACATGCTAGCCTTCTTCACGGCGGCCATCATCCCCATCCCCGCCCTGCGCGCCTTCTCCCTGCAGGCCGGGCTGCTCGTGCTCTTCAACATGGGCTCTGTGCTCATCGTCTTCCCCGCCATCGTCAGCCTTGACCTTGTCAGGCGCGACGACAACCGTATCGACGTGCTGTGCTGCTTCCAGAGGTGTGTTGCACTGACGTCAGGTCGTACAGCTTGCGGTGTTGGTTGCAGGAGTGTTTTGTTAAAGACTGTACATTTTTGGAACACCATGGTCGTGTTTCACTTTCATTGTCAGCAATTCCTGGATAGAACCAATACTAGTGCTAACTGGTCGAAGTCTACTCTTTAAAAAAAAATTGTTATACATGTCCGAGTGAATTATAAAGTTTTGTTGTTGTCTTCGAGTGTCTCTCTTTTTTTGCTCCTTGTCCTTTCTCTGTCTTGTTCTCTGGTACATTTCTGTGTCTACCTGTTTGTTTATCTTTTCCCCTGTGTGTCGATGTGAGTCTGACTGCTGTCCGTCTCGTTTGGATTGTGTGTGCATGAACAGTGTTACCAGTGTCTTTCTCTGTTTATCTGTCTGCTCGATCTATGCTCATTGAACCTATGAACTCTGTCAGTCTTACGCCTTTTAAATGTGGACAAAAACAAACTTACATTAACGACAAACCGAGTTGATATATGACATCATGGTTCATGGAATGATCTCTTCATTTATTTCTGATTTTATTTTAGCGCTGGCCCATCCAATCAGGTGTTAGAACTGCAGCACCAGTCCCGGGAAGACTCTCAGCACGAGAATTCCCCACCCCCCTCCTATACCCCTCCCCCCTCCTACTCCGCCTCCTATTCCTCCGTCCCCTTGCATCAAACCGTCACACATACGTCATCGGACGGCTCAGGGACAGTGACGTCATTAGCGGAATCTGACGGCCGATATGTGCGGCGTGGGACCAGAGAAGGTTCTGCAGGTGAGGAACACTCTTTTCATTTGTTGTTGTTTGTTGGTTTGTGTGTCTTGGTTAAGGATTTTATGGATTGTACAATTTGACTGCCCTCAGTTCTTCTGCCTTTTCTGTGGTTGTAAAGGCCTTAGAATGTGAAGAGTCAATCATCCACCCAAACGACAACAAACTGAGTTTCAATACCTCTTTGCTTGCGTGTGTGTGTGTGTGTGTGTGTGTGTGTGTGTGTGTGTGTGTGTGTGTGTGTGTGTGTGTGAGAGAGAGAGAGAGAGAGAGGGGGGGGGGCTGTCTCCGTAGCACAGTTCGAGTCGCTTGGCAACTAGCGACATATGATGGACTCCGCGCATCCGAAATACTGCATGACGTTTGTTACGTGCACAGGTGGCGTATCCACGACGTCATCACAACAGTGTCTGACGCCAGAGGACGGTCTGACGTGTGGCGACCACTGTGCTCACGCCAGGAAGGAGTGTATGACGGTATCTCTCACCTGCTTTGCGCTCAGGCTCTACACCTTTCTTCTCGAGCACACGTTTGTCAAGGTAACAGACTTTTCTTTTATCTTCGTTGTACTGTATTGTTTTTGTGGTAGCTGTTTACCTACTCCTTTCTTCTCAAACACACATTACACATTTTGTCAAAGTAATGACATGTTTTTAACTCATGTTCGTTGTGACTGTATTTGAAACTCGGTCCTTTTTTCTTGTTGTCAAAATCGTTTGTCGTAGAGGTTAGACGTCGGAGAGAACACCTTTGTTCTGGCTGCTAGAACGGCAACAACGACAACAAAAGCAACAAAACATCAACAACAATGACAACAACAGCTTTTTATCCATTTAAAAACAAAGTTATTTAGTCGAGGTTGTTTAAAGAAATGAGCAGTCCGTGAATGACAGTATTATATTAAAATATGGAACGGTTCATGGATTTATTTTTTACAAAAGGTTGACTGAATCTTAAAATAGAGAGTCAGCTGATTAGTCAGTCGGCTTACATGTGTCGTTGCCTTTGAAATCGTAGTTTGTGTTTTTGCTTTAAAACGATTTTGTTTTGTTTTGTTATGATGATCGCTGGATGTCAAGTTTAATTATTCAGAGCTAGCTAATGTAGAGCTTTAAGAGGGTGTTAAATTTCATGATTTGGGGTCATTTCCACGAGAAATATTGCTGCTCCAGGGAATAACTCGCACTTAGTAAAATGAATAATAAAATTGTAAAAGAACTTTAAGAAACACCGTTTATATTAGATATTGAAAGCAAAGATACAGTTTCGTTATTTGCATGTTTATGGCCACATGAATGAAATGACGAGTATGTGTCAGGCAGGATGGCGTGTTGCACGTGATTGCTAAAACATGTTATTAAGAACAAGTCGAAAGATTGGGGGAGGGGGGGGGGAGGTTGGAGCGGGGGGAGGGTAATGGTGGGAGAAGGTTTTTTTTCCTCGGAGACGCGTTTTTTCCCTCATTTCCTATGATGGTTCCCATATGTGATTTCAATTTCGTCCTGTCCACCAACGTACCTTTCTTGACACCCTCCCCCCCCTTCCCCCCCACAACCTTCCATCCTTGTTCCCTCTTTGCAACGGACACTCAATGCTCGGCCAAGCACCACCATAGACCATCGTCCACTAAACACTATCAGTATTTACCAGGTTGTTACGTACTTGCTCTTCCCGGGTGGCTGACGAGATTTGGGGTAGGAAAAGGAGAAGTGTGTGTGGTGAGGATGGGGGTGGTGAGGGTGGGTGGGGGATAAGAGGGTGAATGGTGGGGTGGGTTGGGGTTGGGGTTGAGTTTTGAGGGGCCAGTGCTAGCGGCCGGGTGGCAGTTTGATGATGTCAGGTAGTGTGTCGGAGCCGCGCTGTCTGGCGTATTGTGCGGCGGGGTGTTTATTGACATTCTTGGTAGTAAAAAGCGGGTGGCAGTGGCTCGCCTGCGTGTGACATTCTGCACCCCATTGGCTTGGAGCCCTCGCCGGCTCGCTTCTCGCTGTCCCTTTCACTGTCACTGTCTACCCCTGTCTCTCGCTGTCTCTGCTCCTCCACGCTGCTGGTCTAGCACTCCGGGTAGAAAGCCACCCGGGTTGCCAGATCTCGGCATCGTTAACTTCGCTTTGGAATTAAAAAGAAGGGGTGGGCGGAGGTACAAAAAAAGAAATACATTTTATGCAGGAAACGCTTTTCATTTCGCCCCCGCCACTTTTTCCTGGTTAGATTTTATCATTAGTTTTTATTTTGTTTCATGACTATCATTGTGTTCAAGCACATAGAAAGTGGAAAATCAGAAGGGGGGGGGGGTTAGGGTAGCGCCAATTATGGGCAAACATTACTCTAAAATTTGATGAGCTCATCGAACAGGTAATAAGCAAAAACATAGTAGAAAGGGCCTAGGGGAACATCTTTTTTGTTTTTGTTTAAGACAAAACCATGCAAGCAAGAATAAAGCACAAACTAGCCCAGCTGGACCCTGAATTGGAAAGCAAAGTGTAGGAAAACGTTCATCGAAAACTGCGAATTTTTTTTTTTTTTTAAAGTCGACAGATCAAACCTTTTTTTGAAGACAAGAGGAAGCAAACAAGCTGCAGGAAGCACAAACCAGCCCAGCTGGATGCAGAAGGGGGCAAACAGTGGAGGAAAACGTTTTCCTTAAACTTGATCGGCTCATCAGATACCTTTTGATCAGAGATCAGAGCTGAGGTCGTGCCCCCCTCAGCCTTTTGATACTTTGCCTCGTTGGAAGACACGATTGTTGTTGCAGGTGGGGAGAGAAGGGGGTGTGGGAGGAAGGTGGAAGGAAACGAGAAACAGACAACGAAGAGAGAGAGAGAGAGAGAGAGAGAGAGAGAGAGAGAGAGAGAGAGAGAGAGAGAGAGAGAGAGAGAGAGAGAGAGAGAGAGAGGGGGGGTGGGGGGGGGGGGGGGGTGGGGTGAGCGAGAGAATCATCCGAGAGCGGGATGAATAGGGTGGAAACAGTAGAATTGGGAAGGTGGTGCACACTGTACAGAGATACCTTTTGGTCCTTGGAATTTTTAAAATGTTAGTTATATTGGGGCAATGGGAGTTGGGTTGAAGGAGGAGTGAGCTGGAGGGAGAGTGACAGAAAGAGGATGAGAGAGAGAGAGAATCATACGAGAAGCAGCCGGACAGACAGAAAAGGAAAACAGAGACGTGGACTCCAGCAGTCAGGGGAGAAGACCAAAAAACAACAGCCGTACACACTGAAGTCATTGACGTGGTGGTGGTTGTTGTTGCAGGTGACGGTGGTGGTCTCCTTCGTCGTCTTGTTGATTGTGGGTGCCTGGGGGGTGGCGCAGGTTCGCGACGGCCTTGACCTGACAGACATCGTGCCCAGAGACACCCCCGAGTTCAGCTTTCTTGAAGCCCAGGCTCAGTACTTTGGCTTCTACAGCGTGTACGCCGTTACAAAGGTAAGGAAAAGGAATAGCCATTGAACACGTTTCCTGTCCCATTTGTGTGTCTCTATGTAGTCTCTGTCTCTTTTTATTTTGCTGTTTACTGTCTGTCTGTCGGTGTGTTTGTGTGTGTCTGTCTCTTCGGCTGTCTCTCTTTTATTTTCTCTGCGTCTCTGGTGTATCCTTGTACTCTGTCACTTTGTGTCCTCTCCCCCCCCCCCCCCCACCTTCTCTTTGTCACTATGTTAACTCTCTCTTTTGCCGCTTTGTGGTTCCAAACTCTTTGTTACTAGATATACACCTTTTCTCTCTCTTTCACATTCTTTCTTTCTCTCTCCTCTTCTTTGTCTCTGCCGCTCTCTGTCATTCTTGAATTCCCTGGCTTTCTCGGTCATTCTTTCTCTCTGCCTCTCTCTTGTCTTCCCACCTTGAAATTGCACTCATACGTCACCTCTCTAATCCTTCTGCATCTCTACCGCTCGTTCTCCAGAAAGACTTTGACTACCCAAGGAACCAGAAGCTGTTGCACGAATACAACCACGCCTTCCAGCGAGTGGATCGCATCAGCAAGCACCAGGACGGCTCCGTGCCCACATTCTGGCTTGAGATCTTCCGGACTTGGCTGAAGAACCTCCAGCGGTCCTTTGACCGGGACGTGGCCCGCGGTATCATCACGAAGGACGGCTGGAACTACACGCACGCCTCGGATGACGGCATCCTGGCCTACAAGCTGCTGGCTCAGACTGGGGACAGCGATCGCTTCTATGAAAAGAGCAAGGTGAGACTCACTCTTCTCACCATACTCCAGATATAGCCCCCTTGGAAGTGACGTCACATACCACAGTGGCACGTAACAGACCTCGGTCATTCTGCCATAAGTGCAGGTGGCTGATTACACCTAAACACGCACACACCTGGGTAGCGCGACTCTTGGTGCTGCTAGCTTTCCACTGGGAGGAAGCGACCCGAATTTCCCAGCATTGGGATAATAAATGAACTGAAAATGAAATACTGAAAGAAGAGTGAAAAGCATTCAAATCCATTCAGTGTGACGGGTTGAACATAATCGTAGGAGAAACATCGTGTAGACAGAATCATATTATGACAAGCTAGAATCCTATACTGATACCAGCGTTTTACAGTCAAGCTCACACAGAATTGAAATCGTTTTTGCTTCTAGATGATGACCAGTCGCCTAGATGATAATGACGTACAAACAAAGTTGAGATAGAATGCTAAACTGATACAAGCATTTTACCATCAAGCTTACAGAGAATCGAAATCGTTTGTTGCTTCCAGGTGATGACCAGTCGCCTTGTTGATAGTAACGGGATCATCAACCCGGACGCGTTCTACAACTACCTCTCTGCCTGGTACACCAACGACGCCATAGCTTACTCCGCCTCCATGGGCAACATCCACCCCCTGCCCCACGACTGGCTGCACGACCCACAGGACAACGACTTTAAGGGTGAGTTTCCGCAGTTTTTTAGCCATGGCTTTTTGTTCAGGGGCCTGACGTTCCAGCCAGAGCAAAGAGGATTTTGTGTGTGTGTGTGTGTGTGTGTGTGTATGTGTGTGTGTGTGTGTGTGTGTGTGCGGCATGATTTTCAGATAAGTATTCAGTTAAAGCTGAGTTCATTTTTTTTGCCCCTTGACTCACACCCGCTGAACCCAAATTCAGAGGTGAGCAAATTGAGTTTGACAGTCATTCCTGGTAATGGGTTTCAGGAAGCGCTGATGTTCAGTCTTAATGATGGACTTTTAGTACTGTGTATTCTTTCGTTGAATGAATGTAGCCTGTCCTTTGTATTTTTCTGGCAGGCCATGGTATTTTTTGGTATCTGATTTGTGTGTTTTTGTATGTTTGATGTTTGCAGTTCTGAAGTCGAGGCCGATTGAGTACGCCCAGATCCCATTTTTCTTGACCAACCTGAACAACACGGAGGAGATTATCAGCACTGTCAAGGTCAGTATATTGTGGTAGTGAAGTGGATGATGTCTTTTCTTTAAGGAGACAGAAACATCGACCGGTTTATTGTTGTTATGTCCACCATTACGAAAATGTGTGTAATTTAGTATTGTTCTGGTCACGTGATATAAGCATTTGCTTGAGTGCGTGTCCTAGCTGTGTGTTTGGAACTGTTCATGCGAAAAAATTCTGAATAAAATTTTGTTTAAACCAAACATCGACCGGGGGTTGCAATACCAATATCAGCATCTGTTCATTTGTGAATTGAGATGTGAAAACCAGAGAACTTTAACTCGTGTCTCAAAGATTGTATTTTACATCAAGATTACGTTTCTGAAATGGATGTTGTATTTTATTTCAAGATTAGAAGAAATTTTTTTTTTATAGAAAGTTCGATTGGCAAAACAAAACATTAGAATGTTGATCTATCGAATCTTAAAAGATGACAACGAAGATAAACAACAGAGAGACAGTGATGATGGACAGATGAACCATCGTGCTTATCTTCAGATGTTGACTTTGCCTCTTCCAAAATGGCAGGAAGCAAAACGACCTGCAATAGCTAGATTAGGTATTTGAACGGGTTGTGTCCATGATAGCCACCCAGACCGTTAAATGTGTCTCTTTGTCTCACAGGACTTCCGTGCAGTGTGCGATGAGTTCGTGGACCGTGGGCTGCCCAACTACCCCAGCGGCTACCCGTTCACCTACTGGGAGCAGTACATCAACCTGAGGTTCTACCTGATGCTGGCCCTCCTGTGTGTGCTGACCACTACCTTTCTGGTCCTCACCATCACCCTCATGAACCCCTGGCTGGCCGCTGTCGTGGTCAGTTGGATTTAGTCAAACATTGTTAATTTCCACATATGACATTCATGGGAGAAGTTAACTTGGATTCCGTATGCTTGAAGTGGAAGTGCAAAATAACATTGTTGTGGGTGTTGCAGGTGTTACATAGGATAAGTTAATTTGGACTCCAAATGCTTAAAAGTAGAAAAGTAGCACTGAGTTGGATGTAAATGACATTGTTGTTGCGTGTTGCAGGTGTTAGTGCTGGCCATGATCCTGGTGGAGCTGTTTGGCTTCATGGGCATCGTGGGCATCAAGCTGAGTGCCGTGCCCGCTGTCATCCTCATCATGACTGTGGGCATCGGTGTCGAGTTCACGCTGCACGTGGCTGTGGTGAGTCGTACTCTCATTGTTGATGTGTAGGGGAGAGCGGGGTTGGTTGTCACGCATTGGACGATGTCCTAGCTCGGACCATTTGGCCAATGGATATGAAGCAGAAGCAAAGTGGAGTGTTTTTACATTTAGTCAAGTTTTGACTGAATGTTTTAACGTAGAGGGGGACTCGAGACGAGGGTCGTGGTGTATGTGTGTGTGTGTCTGTCTGTCTGTCTGTCTGTGCGTGTGTATTTGTGTAGAGCGATTCAGACCAAACTACTGAACCGATCTTTATGAAATTTGACATGAGAGTTCCTGGGAAGGACATCCCCGGACGTTTTGTTCTTCTTTTTCGATAAATACCTTTGATGACGTCATATCCGGCTTTTTGTAAAAGTTGAGGCGGCACTGTCACACCCTCATTTTTCAATCAAATTGATTGAAATTTTGGCCAAGCAATCTTCGATGAAGGCCGGACTTCGGTATTGCATTTCAGCTTGGTGGCTTAAAAATTAATTTATGACTTTGGTCATTAAAAATCTGAAAATTGTAAAAAAAAAAAAAAACAATTTAAAACGATCCAACGATCTTATTTTTCATCATTTTCTGAAGAAGAAGACTGCGAACGCCAAGAAGAAGAAGATCATTTTCTGATTCCAAAAACATATAAATATGTTATATTCGGATTAAAAACAAGCTCTGAAAATTAAAAATATAAAAATTATTATTAAAATAAAATTTTCGAAATCGATTTAAAAACAATTTCATCTTATTCCTTGTGGGTTCCTGATTCCAAAAACATATAGATGTGATATGTTTGGATTAAAAACACGCTCAGAAAGTTAAAAAGAATAGAGATAAAGAAAAGCGTGCTATCCTTCTCAGCGCAACTACTACCCCGCTCTTCTTGTCAATTTCACTGCCTTTGCATCGAGCGGTGGACTGACGATGCTACGAGTATACGCTCTTGCTGTAAAAATGCAGTGAGTTCAGTTTCATTCTGTTAGTTCGACAGCTTGACTAAATGTTGTAATTTCGCTTTACGCGACTTGTTTGTTTTTTAAATTGTATCGTCTCTTCAGCTGATATTGCTATTGGAGACCGATGCAAGTTTGTTTCTTTCCTCTGTCGTAGAAAGAAAAGTGTAACTGTAAGAGAAAAGTTTGATTTTGTTTCTTGCATCTAGCATTATGGGTGACCTCTTTATGTTTTAATTTACGGCAACGTTTTTAAATATCTTTTGTGTGGTCCATCTTTAATGTCTTCCCATTTTTATCGAGGCATTTTCTCCGCCTTTTCCTCAGGGTTTTGTGACGTCCATTGGCAGTCGGAACCGTCGGGTGATGATGGCCACTGAACACACGTTCGCCCCAGTAGTGCACGGAGCTACCTCCACTTTCCTTGGGATTATCATGCTGGTCAGCACAGAGTTCGACTTCATCATCAAGTGAGTTGGAGTTTGATTGTGATATATTGTCTCTTTGTCACGTGAAGACTGTACGTCTTGTGTTTGTCTGTTCGGTGGAAACGTTGCGTCTTGTCTTTGTGCGTTTGTTTGTTCTTTGAAGACTTTGCCTCTGTCTGGCTGTGCTTTATGTTGTTTTATGAGTTAGTTCAAAGCGAATGAAAGGAGGGTGATGAGGGTTATGTAGGAAGGGAGGAGACCTGGTTATGTTTTGTAGTGTGTCTTTGTGATACTGCGTCATGATTTGTTTCACATCTTTAGCCTTAGTTTTTTTCCCCATTGAGTTGTATACATTTTTGTTGTTGCCGTTTGTGTGTATGTGTGTGTGTTGTGTGGTGTTAGTTATTGTGGTGGTAATTAATCTGTGTTTTTTACCATTAACTTGGTGGCTCTTTCTGTAGTGTTGTTGGTTATGTGGGTGGTTGTGAGACGAAAGCGAGGTATCTTGATGTCACTATTCTCTTCTGACGTAAATTGGCCCGTTGCAGTAAAATGATTTTCCCATTTCTATTCTGTGGGTGGGCCAGACTGAATAGCGCTCTTGGGTGCACAGACAATATATGCCTGCCCTTATTCCCCCCTTCTCATAACCGTGCCACACACATGCAAACACCGCAAAATATCTCCAATATCACCCCTCCCTCAATCGAGAAACCATCAACAACAAAAAAAGGTACAAAAGTAGAGAGTACAACAGATAGCAGCTTCTGATATACCGGTATATCGTCTCGTTATCGTCTACTATTTGTATTCCTAGTGGTTGATATTCAAGAGGTATCCCGCACTATAGGCTGGAGTAGGCGTATCGATGGTGACCTAGTTCTTGTCAAGGGTGTGTGTGTGTTAGCGCGACGTCATACTGCACGTGCGTCTTGCTTCAATCTCACACTCTTTCTTTCTCTCATTTTCAACCCCGCCCCTCTCACTCTCTCTCACTCTTACTCTCTCTCTCTCTTACTCTCTCTCTTACTCTCTCTCTTACTCTCTCTCTCTCTCTTAACATTTTCTCTCTTAACATTTTCTCTCTTAACATTTTCTCTCAACATTTTCTCTCTTTCCCGCCATCTTCCTCTCCATCTCACCACACCTCTATCTGTCTGTCTGTCTCTGTCTCTCTCTCGCTCTCTCTCGCTCTCTCTCTCTCTCTCGCTCTCTCTCTCTCTCTCTCTCTCTCTCTCTCTCTCTCTCTCTCTCTCTCTCTCTCTCTCTCTCTCTCTCTCTCCCTCTCTCTCTCTCCCCCTTTCTCACTTTCAGTCCTTTTCTTCATTCAGTGTAGCCTACACCTCACTTTAGACCCACTCATTCTGAGTTGAAGAAAGTGATATCGATAAATGAGTAAACCTTGTCATTTTGGTAAAAAGTAAGTCCTGACTTAAAGAGAAATAATGTTGAATCAATGGAGTCATTTTGATTACCGGGAGTTAATTGGAATTACACTAGGTTACATTTTTCGGACAGACAAATGATTCGGAAATCCTTCTTCAGTTTTCCCGATGCCAGGTCGAAGTTAGTGTTTATGTCGGTTGCGACGGAAAAGGAACTGGATGTTAAATAGGTTTAGATGAAACAAGTGAAGGTAGTGGCGCGTGCTTGTTTGAGTTGGTGTCACTGTCCTGATTGCTTGCTTTCCTTGCGAGTTGGCTTACCTCGTGCCAGTCGCTTCTGCAAGAGGCTTTTAGCTCTCTATTTCTGTCTGTCTGTCTGTCTGTCTGTGTCTCTCTCAGTCTGTCTCTCTCTGTCTCTGTCTCTCTCTATCCCTCCTTCATTCCCCCCTTCCCCGATCTGTGTACGGGCCGATGGCTTCACAGTAAACTTTGTTTGTGTGTGTGTGTCTCTCTCTCTCTCTCTCTCTCTCTCTCTCTCTCTCTCTCTCTCTCTGGGTGCGTACTCACTTAGATGCGTGCGCATTTTGTGCGAGATTCTGTGTAAACTATCTATCTGCCTGCGTCTGTGCATCTGTTTGTGCGCGCACGCTAACTGATGGACCGTTAGTGCGTGTGCGAAAGTACTGCAGATACTGGATTCTCCTGCCACACTCTCGTGTTAGTGTACCTGTGTGCTATGTATGTACGCACGTGCATCTGCGCGCTCCTTTTTTTTATGTACTCCTACACCTTCTCGCTAAGACCGCAGTTTTTATTGAAATGAGAGGGGGAATTGGCACCTGAATTGAGTCGTTAAAAGGTGGCCTCAGCACAGCCTCAAAAGAGCTTGGGGAGGGAGGGGGGAAGGAATTTTCAGAGAGAACTACTGTCGAGGGGGAGGTTTTGCGGTGTAGAAAGTCGGGATAAGGCACATCTGTCAGTGGGTTATTTTTAGGCCCAGAAAGCAGTCTTGCGGTGGCTTGCTCGCTCCCAAAACCTTTTCTTCTTGTGGTTTTTCTTCCAGGCACAAATAGCAGGGTGGCCCGTTCAGCCAGGTCGTGATGGAGCTTTACCGTTTTACCTTGTCTGATAACGTTTTACTGTTGGGGAGGGGGGGGGGGACGGGGGGCTAGAGGGTGTTGATGGTGACGAGGAAGTTGGGGTGGAAGGGGGGGGGTAGAATTGTTCTTAGTAACATATATAATTAGTATTTTTTTCTCTCCCTCTACCTGTTCCCTTCATCAGGGGGCGGAAGGGGGTGGGGTGGAGGGGGCCAGGGCGTAGCAGAGAGTGAACCATCCACACCTAGTTTATCGTTATCTGAAATGGGTACTTTTGATATAATATACCTTCCCCACCCCACTCCTACGCCTTTTTTTCTCTCCAAATGCCTCGTTTCTTCTGTCTGACATCAAAAAGCAATTAGCCGGTGATTATCACATCCGTCGATATGTTGATAAGTCTTTGAATTGATGCAGAATGGGAAGAAGCAGAATGTGTATGTGTGTGTGTGTGTGTGTGGGGGGGGGGGTTTCGGGGGGGGGGGGGGGAGACGTTGTTTGGAGTTGTATCCTTTGGCGCAAGTTATCGGGAAGTATTTTTGTTTTATTAATCGCTAAGTGGCTCTACCTCCCAAGTCTTCTGCCTCCCACGGCGAGCCGTAATTAGACAACGTTTAACACTTAGCGGTGCGAAAACTGAGATTGATGCGAGAAAAAAAATGCGCTTGCTGCCTTTTTCATGTATTGGTTATTGGTGGCTTTATACCTCTCCACCGCATTCCTCCTACCTGATGCCACCATTTAAATGGAATTTATAACCTCTAACGTGATTTATTAGGAGGATATAATGTATGTGTTATTGAGGGAAAGGATTGCCCTCAGAATGCCTTTTAAATAGAATTGCTTCATGTCTGGGCTTGGCGCGTAGTGTTTACCTCAGTTGGGGTGGCAAGTGTTACGGTGCAAATGAAGTGGGCTCAGTTCGATGGGCATAAGGGTGCTTTCATCAGGTTTACAAAAATGTCTGTCTCCCCCCCCCCCCTCTCTATCTCTGTCTCTCTTTCACTCTCTCTCTCTTTCACCCTCTCTCTCTCTCTCTCTCTCTCTCTCTCTCTCTCTCTCTCCCCCCCCTCTTAAATCATACCACCCAGTCCGTCTGCCCCCACCCCCTCTCACCAAACCCCAAACCACCCACGTGAACAGATGCCATCTGACATCAGATTGCAATTAACGTGTGTTTTGCACCTTCTAGTCTCTTCCCATCTTCGTTAGCCATCTTCCCTTCCCCTGACATCCAAATGCAATTTCGCCTGTGTTGTGCTTTCTCTTCTTTAAACAGCTGGGCCGCAAAGTTTTGTAGCTCACAATCAAGACGGCTTCAACATTTCTTTTTTCACCCACACTTACCGTAATGGATTTTCTTGTAGTTTTTTTTGTGGATTTTTTTTCTCTCCCCTCGCTTCAGGTCTCTCTGTTCTGTCTGTCTTCGGAACCCTTTTAGTTTTTGCTTACCTTTGCTGTGCCGAGTTGTGCTGCGCTTGTCTCTATCTCATTTGTGAAGCGTAAACATTTTGGTCGCAAGATTTTCTTCCCCCCTCCGAGCTTTCGTCTCTCGCGAGAGTCGAGACTTGGTTCGCTCTTGTAAGAGGGGAGGGGGGGGGGGGGGGGCTGGGCAGTTGTAATGTCTGGCGGGAAGCACACGGTCAGTTAGCCATTACATAACGAGGCAACTGAAAGGTCTTCACCTTCAATCATCCACCTATATACACCTGGATCAAGCCAGGGAAGAAAACACAGAAAAGGGTGGCACGAGATATCACAAAACAAAAGTTGATGCCCGAGTTGAGAACCAAGCCCTGTCTCTTGGCGGAGGTGCAGTGTGGGCTGCACTGGGAGGGAATGGTGCAGCAGGGAGAATGTTCCTTCACCAGCAGCCAAGGCTAGTTAGCCACCTTCACCCTTCCGCCACACACGGCGAATAGTCAGCCAAGCGTGGAGGAGCAGGGCTGCTGGCATGCACATGTATCTGCGTGTATGTATGCATCCCTTGTCTTTTAAAGCCACCTTCCTTTCCGTGTAGACAATGTGTGTGTGTGTGTGTGTGTGTGTGTGTGTGTGTGTGTGTGTGTGTGTGTGCGCGTTCGTGCGTGCGAGCAAGCGTGCGTGCGTGTGTGTGTGTGTGCGTCTCCTCTTTAAAAGCACCTATCAAAAACTTGTGGTAATGTAGATGATCGTTTACACAAGAAACAAAGTATCTTAAACACAACATCTTCTTGCATATTTTCGGTATGTGGATGCTCTAATCAAATATTAAAATAAAAATTGGACAGTTGGTTGTTGATGTGTACCGTCTCTTCAACCTACGTGACTAAGCGAGACGGAAGCCTGGTCAGATGAGATCTGTGTGTACACGGGAAGGACAGTGCCTTTAACCCTGCGCCTTGTTGCAGACTTCCCTCTGCATACACCTGATTTATCTCTTGTCTAATTCGGCCCACCTTCGCGAACTCATCAGGCCTATTAGCCTCGCCTTTGCCCTGGCATCCGTTCGTGCCAACAACCACCTTCGCCATCCCCCACCTTGCCCGGTATTCCCTTCTTCTTGGCGCCCGTGTTACATCATCACAGGCCTAGTTATCAGTGTATACATGTATGCTTCTATCACAAAAACTTCCTCATGTTCCGCTCTGACTGTCTGGCTCTATCGCTCCCCCACATGCAGCAATACCTACCTCAATTTCACCTCCTCGGCCACACACACACACACAATCACACACACACGCACACAATCACACACACAATCACACACTGACCTGCTTTTTTTTAATAATTAATTTATACATGTATATCAATGTTTGTCAAAAAATGTTCGACAAGATTCTCCAGCACATCAGCACAGACCTACAAATGATTGCTTCAGATTTCATCAAGACTGTTCTTAGCCGCATACACTCTCGTTATCTTGTCAGAGCACAAATACTCGACCTTCTTTTAATTTTCTTTCTTTACTTCTTCAGCTTTTTTTTCTCTCTCATTCCAAGAAACAACCTCCCACTCCTCTCTACCCCTCTCCCCCCTTCCCCATCTCCACCCCAAGGCTCATTCCATACCACACACACATCCTGTGTCCTAAAAATTCTCCCCCTGCCCGAAGAATCAACAAAAAAGTTTATGAGCCATGTGCCCAGGGGAGGTAATGCGAAGTAAGGGAGGCAATAAGACAATCAGCCTCCAGAGGGAGCCACGAGTATCGGGGTCTGCGATCACCACTGACGTTTTGCCTGTGGACCACAGGCGGTATCGCTTGAGTGGAGGGGGGGGGGATTTCTCTCTCTCTCTCTCTCTCTCTCTCTCTCTCTCTCTCCCTCCCTCTCTCTCTCTCTCCATGATTTAGGCAGATTTATTTATTATGTTAACAAACGCCGTGATTTACTTCCTAAGGTGTAACAGAATGATTTATTTTGCTTCATGTCTCTCTGTTTTGTTGATGTGGTTGAGTGCATTGCGTAGCTGCTAGTTTTTAAACAACTATGTCCTTTGATGTATGTTGTAGTTGAGGATGTATTTGATGAGGCACCAGCCATCCCCTGTACATACCCATACATGTATGTTTTGTGCGTGTGTGTGTGTGTGTGTGTGTGTATGTATGTGTGTGTGTGTGTTTGTGAGAGAAGGAGAGAAAGTCAGAGTGTGTGTGTGTATGTGTGTGAGAGCCTGGGTGAGAGAGAGAGAGAGAGAGAGAGAGAGAGAGAGAGAGAGAGAGAGAGAGAGAGAGAGAGGGCTATCATGTTTGATATATGTACCGGTTGTAACAGGTCAGTTGGCCCAAACAATAAACTTTCTGAGTTCTGAGTTCTGAGTTCTCTCTCTCTCTCTCTCTCTCTCTCTCTCTCTCTCTCTCTCTCTCTCTCTCTCTCTCTCTCTCTCTCTCTCTCTCTCTCTCTCTCTGTAGATATATCTACTCCGTTCATGGTATCCCTCTCTTCGAGATCTCTACTCTTTTTCAACATACCCTTTCAGTTTCAATCTTTCTTTGCTTCCTATATATTTTGGTTTCCAGAGAGAGAGAGAGAGGAGAAGAAGAAGAAGAAGAAGAAGAAGAAGAAGAAGAAGAAGAAGAAGAAGAAGAAGAGAAAAGAAGAACGGTAAACACACAAAAACCGAAAGAAAACATGTTCTCAGTTAAAAACAACCAAAATACTTAGTTCGTACAAACAACTTCAGTGGTTCAACCATCCCTATATACAAACTAGGAAACAGAATCAAGCATACTCACTCCTCCCTCACCCAAAACTTCTCTAACGGAGAAATCACACGCAGACAGAGACAGACTGCAAAACAGAGACACCAGCCTCTCTGGCCCCTCAGACGCCCTTAAAAAGTCTCGTCTGCGAAAAAGATACTAACACTGGGAAGGTTTTGTAACACGCCTCAAACCAAAACCCAGAAACCTCAAACCGTTTTTCCCATTCCCAAACAGCACAGTTCTGAGGGAGGGGGGAGAACTAAAGATCCACGACAAATATACAAAGAATAAAAAATCGCAGCATACGGCATAATAAACGTCTGTTACGTTCAGCCCACCCACCGTTTGTATAGTCTGTGTCTGCCGGGGTCTACATGTACCGAGGAATAAAAGAACAAAATGATGCATTCTTAGTTTTTGTGTGGCTTTAAAAGTTTGCGAAGTGGCTCCACCACAAAAACCTAAAGAGCTACAATTTGTTTTCGTTTCTTCTTACCCCGAGGGAACTGCAGTCAAACATGCGTCATGCACAAAGTCATGAAAGAACAAGTTTTCTCCTCCACAAAAACCCCCCAGTTTTGCTATAGGTCCATAGATCAAAATCAGAGAACAACACTCTTAAAACAATTAATTTGCCCCAACGCCATTTTAAAGAACGGCTCTCCTCGGATTCCCAAACAAGAACAAACTGCAGAAATTCTGTCATGAAATTTCTCTCTCTCTCTCTCTCTCCCTCTCTCTCTCTCTCTCTCTCTCTCTCTCTCTCTCTCTCTCTCTCTCCCTCTCTCTCTCCCTCTCTCTCCCCCTCTCTCTCCTTCTCTCTCTCTCCCTCTCTCTCTCTCTCCTCTCTCTCTCTCTCTTCTCTCTCTCTCTCTCTCTCTCTCTCTCTCTCTCTCTCTCTCTCTCTCTCTCTCTCTCTCTCTCTCTCTTATTCTCCTCCCTCATGGTCTTCTGCATCTGATGGTAGTAGAAACACTGCAAAGGCACCATCGATTTTCCCCCCATCACCCTCTCTACCTGTTCCCCTTCTCCCACCTCTCCTTGCCTCTCCTCCCTGGGACCCCCCTTCCCCTTCCCTACATTTGGACCTCACCCCCATCACCTTTCCCTTTGCATGGTGGCTGGTTCTCACGGGTGGTAGTGTCGGGTCAGACAAAGGGGACAACAGCCACCGGCTTTGCCCTTTCTGCCAGACTTCCCTGACCCTGATTTTTAATGAATCTGCCCTTCCGCCCTGCTGAACTCAGGTACTGATGCCAGCTTTTTTACCTCCCACCCCCTCCTCCCATTCTCCCCTCGCCCTCCTGTTCCATGCCTCCTTGTTCCTGACCTCATCTTACTTTTCCACCCGCTATTTCTCATGCTTCTTGTGCCCCGTTTTCGTTCAAATTTTGTCCTCTTGCATGTTGCGCATTCATTATGTATTTACACCCCCGGTATAGGGGTGTGTATAGGATTCGGTCGATGTGTTTGTGTGTTTGTGTTCGCATATAGATCTCAAGAATGAACGGACCGATCGTCACCAAACTTGGTGAACAGGTTCTATACAATCCTGAGACGGTCCTTACAAAAATTGGGACCAGTCAAACACACGGTTAGGGAGTTATTGGTGGATTAAGATTCTACAAGGACTTATAGAGGGACATATTAATGGTCAAAGGGAAATAACCTTCTCAGTTGGTGGCAGTGAGAATGGTTATTTCCCTTTGACCAACGGGGGTGTTTTTCCTACCTCGGAGGAATTTCTTGTTATTTTCTGCTCGGTTGTCATTTTTGGCCAGGGACTTCAGATATTCGATACCGGCAAGGTTTGTAATGTACATGAGATTTTGTTTTTTGATCCCAAACGAAATGTAGAATTCTATTCATTTGTTAATTATTTTCATGACGTTGATGGCAAATGGTAGATACAACTCGTCGGTCAAACCTCAACGCACAAGCTGCTCAGTTGTATCAGGCCCTTCTGAAACAGTCACCCCTTACGAGTTTGTACGTACGTACCTGCATCTTTTGAACCTGGTGGAAAAACCTCATCCAGGAAATGGAGGGGTAGCGAGCAGTGTGACACTTTATGACTCCCTAGTATAAAAGGGATGCTTGGAAGAGGCAGGCATTCTGCAGATAGACATTGATGAGCACAAAACGAGGATGCAGGGGTGCACGTTTATGGGGGGACATTTCGGGGGGTCTGGGAACAGCGCAAACTATTTAGATGACTGTCTTTTCACTGCTGCCTTTATCCCTAGAACCAGACTGGTGGGTCCTGGTTTTGTGGCCGGAGCCGGGCTGTGTGTCTGGGTTGGCATCGGCCACCCGGGTTTTGTGGTGATTGCATTTTGAAAATGCGGGTGGGAAGGGATGGTAGGATGATGAGGGTGGCGGTGGGGTGAAAAGCTGCTTTTCTTCTTCAATTTTTCATTCTTTGATGTGTGTGTGTCTTGGTGGGCGTGAGGGGGGGCGTAACAATTTCGAGAGTAACCGATTTCATGACTTTTTGGACCATCTTTTTTTTCTTTTAAACATCTATTTGTATTTAGGTATTATTGTAAACAACATTTTCTGATATTTGATTTTGGATTTTGGAACTTTGGCAGACTGCTTGGGAAGTACTCATGATTATACTGTTTGAAAAGAACCGTCATAGTAGTGTTTCAAAATATTCCACCTTCCTAACCTACACTCCCCTGTGTTTCGTTTGGCTGCTTAATAGCTACCCCCCTCCATAACCTCGAAAAGATCCATGGACATGCACTCAAACATTATGTGCAAGGAAACGTTATGGTTGATTTATTGTAGTTTTTGAATGAAGTTCATGTTAAATTATAGAGCTGGGCAATTTATTTTCTCAAAGAAACTACGGAGAAGTTCCAAATTACATTTGCCTTTCCTTGCAAGTTACGCGTGATTAAACTAAATCACTGCAGTGATCTCAGAGGTACGAGTTGGGAGGTCTTCATTTTGGTGGTCGGGATACACATTCATTTTAACAATACATGCGTATTCACTGGATCCTGTCTTCGTTTGATGTAGTTGAAGGCGTCTAATCTAACTCGGCATAACTTCCCACACTTAAAGCTGCTCACAAGGAGACTCATTTTAGTGCTGTGAGCATCAAACACCAGTTACCCATGACGTGGGCCTTGAAAGGAAAGGGATGGGTATAAAGGTAGCGTTTTATTTAGCCAGGCAGGGAGCCACAGTCAGAACATGCAGCCACCAATCACCACTAAAAAGACATGAGGCGAATACATACATGTCAATAAAAACTCAATGTTCCTCCTCACTGCATCACTGGCCCTCCCGCTCCTACCTTCCCCCACCCCCACCCCTTTAAACTAAAAGGAATTTCTTCCCAGAATCTGCAATAAAAACATCGGCTTTTCCCCATTCGTAAACCAAACAGGATGAGATAGGTTTTTCTTTCTTCTTTATTCCGCCCCCCCCCCCCCCCCCGCCCCCTCCCCCTCCCCCTCCACCCTTTTGTCTTTCTTGTCTGTCAGTCTCTCAACCTTAATCCTGACAGAATGCGGTAGAAATCTTCTCTCTTTTGCTTCATCCTTTTTTCACTTAAAAAACAACAATTCTGCTTTCCCCCCCCCCCCCCCCCCCTGTCTCTCTCTGTGTCTCTCTCTGTCTGTCTCTCTCTGTCTCTCTCTCTCTCTCTCTCTCTCTCTCTCTCTCTCTCTCTCTCTCTCTCTCTCTCTCTCTCTCTCTCTCTACCCTCTTTATTTACTTCATTTTGTGTAAAACTTTTATTTATTGTGTTCTCTCTTTTTACATAGAGGGGTAATCGAGACGAGGGTCGTGGTGTGTGTGTGTCTGTCTGTCTGCGTGTGTGTGTGTAGAGAGATTCAGACCAAACTACTGGACCGATCTTTATGAAATTTGACATGAGAGTTCCTGGGAATGATATCCCGGACGTTTTTTTCATTTTTTTTCGATAAATACTTTTGATTACGTCATATCCGGCTTTTTGTAAAAGTTGAGGCGGCACTGTCACACCCTCATTTTTCAATCAAATTGATTGAAATTTTTGTAAAGCAATCTTCGACGAAGACCGGACTTCGGTATTGCATTTCAGCTTGGTGGCTTAAAAATTAGTTAATGACTTTGGTCATTAAAAATCTGAAAATTGTAATAATTTGTTTTTATATAAAACGATCCAAATTTACGTTCATCTTTATTTTTACATCATTTCCTGATTCCAAAAACATATAAATATGTTATATTTGGATTAAAGACAAGCTCTGAAAATTAAAAATATGAAAATTATGATCAAAATTAAATTTCCGAAATCGATTTAAAAACAATTCCATCTTATTCGGTTCCTGATTCCAAAAACATATAGATATGATATGTTTGGATTAAAAACACGCTCAGAAAGTTAAAACGAAGAGAGGTACAGAAAAGCGTGCTATGCAGCACAGCGAAACCACTACCGCGCTGAACAGGCTCGTCAGTTTCACTCCGTTTTGCACAAGCGGCGGACTACGGTCATTGTGAAAAAATGCAGTGCGTTCAGTTTCATTCTGTGAGTTCCACAGCTTGACTAAATGTAGTAATTTCGCCTTACGCGACTTGTTTTTCCTTTTTTTTTCCTCTCTTATTACTTCTTCCCTTTTTAACTTTTTTTTTCTTGTTCTTTTTTTCTTTCTCTCTTGTTTTTTGCTGGTCTCACACACAAGCTCCCGGGGGCCGAGACCGACTGGTGGCGCAGGCACTTTCACGTCCCACACAACCCCCATACGGGGCACGCATTAAAAAGGCTGGCAATCTTTGATGGACGTTTCATTTCTTATTTATGACTACCAGGGCCCCTGGTCTCGCCGCCCCTATCGCTACTCGTGTACACGACTTCGGGGTACGTCTGTAGGTGGGGTGGGGGAGTTGGGGTGGATGGTGGTAAGGGGTGGGGAGAGAAGTTGTGTTTTGGGGTGGGAATTGTCTGAGGTAGGGGAGGGACACATCAGGACGGGGGAAGAGTGGTAGCGGAATAGGTGGAAAGGTATGTATCGTTCTGCTGCTGATTTTGAAGATATCAATCCGTAGAATTTGAGAGAAAAATTGGGTAGTTCTTCGAGGGCTGGGGGTACTACTTGACGAGGGGTATTTGTGGTTGTGGGAATCAGTTGGAGTCAGTTTGGTGGAAAGAAACAAATAAGCCCCAACCAGCTGTTGAAGCGATTACTGGGTACCATGGTGTTTTATATTGAGGGTGAACAGTTAACATTCAGAGGCTGTTTTGTGTGTGTGGGTAAGTTGAACAGGTAGCAGCACTTTTCCCAACAGGGCACTTTCACCCCTAAGACTATTGTGCAATGTAGTAGTTTGTAGAGGATCCATAACTAAGTGTTTGCGAAGAAGATCGTGCAGTAGCCGGACACAAACCAAAGTTAAAGAAGCAAATCCGTGCATTGGTCATAAGGGTGATTTTGGACACGCAGGATACCTCAGCGTTGTCCTTACCTACCTGTCCGTCGACCCACCCGAGCGTGTCATGTCGCAAACCCTCACCTGCTGACCCCTCCTCTCTCTGCCCCCCCTTCCTCTTCCTCCCGGTACCTGTCCCAACCCCTCCCGTGTCCGTGTGTGGTGGCGGTGTGGGTGGTCGTCTCTCCTGTCTTCACAGCTCCCTGCACTCCCCGTAAAACAACAGTCTTGTGTTTCCATGTCAGTCTTTGTTGGTCATCGGCGAAAATATAAAAAGCTTCTTTTTACGGTCTTCACACTTCGCCCCCCCCCCCTTCCTCCCTCAGTCAGCGAGGCTCTCTAACCCCCCCCCCCCCCATTTTTCTTTCTTTCAGAGTCTGCCTTTGTCTGTCTGTCTGTTTGTCTGTCTGTCCGTCTGTCTCTCTCTCTCTATCTCTCCTCTGCTCTCCTCTCCCTCCTCTCCCTCCCCCCTCTCTCTCTCTCTACCCCCCTCTCTCTCTACCCCCTCTCTCTCTCTCTCTCTCTCTCTCTACCCCCCCCCCCTCTCTCTCTCGTTGTCTCTGGTTGACCAGAGGGGACGCTGGTCGGAGGGTGTGCCGAGGCTTGTGTCCGAGTTGCGAGGAATATCAGGCCAGTTGCCATACAAGGGATTGCTGGACTGCTGACCACAATGACTCACCATTTTCACCGTCACAAGTGATCAGTGTGGAGGAAAAAAAAGGCGGCTTTAATCCGTTAGGTCACGTGGAATCAGTTTGAAAATCCCATTTTTGAGAGAGAGAGAGAGAGAGAGAGAGAGAGAGAGAGAGAGAGAGAGAGAGAGATGGGGGGGGGGGGGGGGGGTATTGTAACAACAAATTAGTCTACCTGATACGTCCACGGAGAGACGTATGTTTTCAGTCTTTGCCACTGCCAGATCTGTTCGCTCTTTTCTTTTCCTCTGTCTTTCTACTTCTTTCTTGCTATCTTTTCAATGGTGAAGACAAAAACATAGTAAACGAACTAGTATAAGTTAATGCCAACTTCTTTTTTGACAATCAAGGTTGGTCAATAAAAGGATGGTCAGACGCCAGCAAGGTGATGTCGCTTGTGTTGCTTGGTGGTGCTTATACGAGTGCCTTTATCCTGAGGTAACTAGTTTGGAATTCATCAGCTAAGGAGCGTTGTGCGACAGCACTTAGAAGATCCAGGAGCTCCATGCAGTGGCGCTCGAAGGATCCCGAAGTTCCGTGCAATAGCACGTAGAAGATCCAGAAGCGTCTTGCAATTGCATTCAGAGGATCCATAACTAAGTGTTTGAGAAGAAGATCGTGCAGTAACAGCAAAGAGCTTTCCCTCCGTTCCTGTTTGGTAGCAGTTAGAAGATCCATAAGCTTTTTTGCAGCAGTACTTTTGAGATCCAAGATCATGGTGCAGCAGCCCTTATGAGAGTGCAGGAGCGTAGTGCAGCAGAACGTAGTAGGTCCAGTAGCTTGGTGCATCAGCGCTTGAAAGCTTGGTGCAATTGTAGCACTTAGAAGGTCTAGGATGCATTTTGAACAGATATACAGCACTTGAACCAGGACAGGGCGCTGTAGGTAGGCCGCAGCACCGACAACCACCCTGACGTTGGAATCAGCATCCACGGTGGTGGTCCCTGATAGCAGCCAGCAATTAACTCACTCTTGATCTCCATCTCTCCATCTTGTGCGCTTGAAATATTTCACACCGCCTCCTTACCTGGGCTGCTTGCAGTGTAGCTTGCCCCCTTTGTCCAGAGATGAATCTCATTCTGCCTACTTGTCAACTCATTACACTCGTTCACCTTTCTGTTTTCCCCCCTTGAGTGGGGTGAAGCGGTTCACACCTTTTCTTGTGCCCTCCCTTTGAAAGCCACCGTGTAGTTTTGCGGTAACTGAAGAACAGGCGCCATTTTCGTTTCTCACATCGCAGGTTCGCGTTAAATGTTTTGTGTCGCGGTAGCGATGTGATGATGATGATAAGGATGATGTTTGATTTTTGGTAACTACTTTTTTTTCTCGATGGATGCGGTTACAGATTGGAGGGATGGGGGTGTGATTGGTTAGAAGTGGTGAGAAGTGACGTGTGTGTGTGTGTGTGTGTGTGTGTGTGTGTGTGTGTGTGTAGGGGGGTACAGGTGTGTGTATGTGTGTTCGCGCGTGTGTGTGTGTGCGTGTTCGCGTGTGTGCATGGTCGATCGGCGGGTAGAAAAGGGTCCGACTCCTGCTCTGAATGGTGAATGGATCATCATGATAAAGAAGGGTCGCATCCATGCCGTTTTGTACACGAGAGTCTGATTCAGCAGAAATCATTGCAAAGCGTCAAAGCTTGTTGGCTGTAGAAATCATTTCAATAACATGTTCCAGTGAATGAAAATTGGCCTATCTGGCCAATACGGATGTTTTGGTTGTTGTTATTGTTCACTTGCATGTTTTGGGCACACCCATGCAGGTATTACTAACCGCTGCAATGGAAAACTGATTGACCTGAAGAACGCGAAGCATCTCGTGCACATGCACTGACACTCAACCTTTGCCAAACACCTATCCCTTTTCCTGTGAGTTTGTTTTCATGGGCTTCTGTTCCGTTCAACGTTTTGTTCCCTACAACAGCAAGCATCGCAACAATTGGCAGCAGAATAACTCCCCTCTCCCTCGCCTATCCACCCTCCCCCCTTTCTGTTTTGTCCCTGAAATATCCTCCATGTATGATTTTCCCCCACCGACCCCCCCCCTCCCCCCCCCCTCCCCCCCCCACACACACACAGTAAAACACACACACACACGCGCGTGCGCACGCACACACACACACACACACACACACATAGACTTCTCATCTGGGAAGTGGGGATTTGATGTTCCCCAAAGGCAATGTGAATTCAGTGGAACTTGAAAGTTACAGTTTGTATGCCTTCGCACAGACAATAAGACAGGGATATATTACAAGGGATATTCACAAGATGCGGACAGACAAAGCGACAGACGGACAGACCAAAAGACCCATGTCACCGACACAGCCTACGGTGAGAGGAACACAGAATAGAACCACACCAGAAATTAACGGACGAACAGAAAATGTATCTTCCCCACATTGCACATGTCCCACAGACTGTAAAAACACAAGGGAGAAATACTCGTCAAAGGTGTGTTCAGGGAGAAGCATTAACCTCATTGCTGTACCGACACAGACGTACAAGCAGACAGACATAAAGACAAACACGCACGCACGCACGCACGCACACACACCCACACACACACACAAGATACACACACTGACACACACACACACACACACACAACCTGACACACACATACACACACACACAACATGACACACACACACACACACACACACACATTGTAATCCCTTCTTCATTCCTCCCATGCAAGCTGTTCAATAAACACGCAAGACGGTTCGAAACATATCTCTCAGTCTACCTAGACAGAGCAGTAAAGTGGAGTATAGAATAGTCAAGTACAGACTGACTGGAGTAGGGTGGAAGGTGGAAGAGCGAAGCCTCGGTGGGCGGAGGGAGGGAGAGCGGTTGGGAGAACGGCAGCTGTGTGGAGGCCTGTGGCCTGGGACCACCCAAGCTGCCGGTATGGAATTTGTTCCCCCCTTTTCGTCTTCCGTGAACCCCCCTTCCTCTTTTACTCTTTCTCTTTTCTTTCTCGAGGCTCTGCCAGGGGTGAAATACACTATAAACACACTTCCGTGTGTGTGCTTGAGAGGCCCTGTGAGGGAAAGGAAAGACTCTCTCTCTCTCTCTCTTTCTCTCTCTCTCTCTCTCTCTCTCTCTCTCTCTCTCTCTCTCTCTCTCTCTCTCTCTCTCTCTCTCTCCCTCTCTCTCTCTCTTACATAATTATGTGTGTGTGTCCCTCTTTTCTCCGAAATATTGTTCCTCATCTTGTCAATATTATTTGTCTTCGAACTTTCTTCGATTATCACTCGCTTTAATTGAGTACTCTCCCTTTCCAACTTTATTGCTATGTTTCCCCCTCTCCCATCCTGCCTTTTTCTCTGTGTCTCTGTTTTTCCCTCTCTCTCTCTGTCCCCCTCTCTCTCTCTGTCCCCCCTCTCTCTCTCTGTCACCCTCTCTCTCTCCCCCCCACCCCCATTCTCTCGCGCACTCTCTCTCTCTCTCTCTCTCTCTCTCTCTCTCTCTCTCTCTCCCCCCACCCCCATTCTCTCTCGCACTCTCTCTCTCTCTCTCTCTCTCTCTCTCTCTCCCCCCCCACCCCCATTCTCTCTCTCTCTTAGGCCTACCTGACGAGATGTGGAGGAAAACAGGTTGTGTGAGACTGTTGTTTGCTCTCTGTCAACTGTAACCTATACCTGGACGTGCTAAAAGTTGGACTTTTCCCCCGCTTCTTCAGTTCACCCGTTTCCCCCTCCCATAGAGAAAACAGGGTAACATTCGAAGGATTGGAGAGCGATAGAGAGAGAGAGAGACAGACACACACGCACGCACGCACGCACGCACAATAATAATAACATTTGCAGATACAGAGAGACGAAGGGCGAATTTTTAGAACAGAGCTATAATTTAGGTAAAAGAGAGAGAGAGAGAGTGTGTGTGTGGGGGGGGGGGGGGGTGGGTGGGTTGTGGCGCAGGCAGAAGGGGAGGCAAATCTGCACGAAAACAGGGGCGTGGGCCTCCGAAAAGTAATTTTCATCACGTCGCCAGACTCATTGTTCATAGTTCATACACTAACTAATAGTCCTGCCGCGAACAGCATCACTTGGACGGGAGGGGCGTGTTTGGTAGGGAAGTGTTTCGTGCCACTTGTACTCACAACATAATGGCTGTGTGTTTTGGGCCCTTTCTGATATTTACTCCCACCCTCATTAACATTTACATCCCAAAAGCTGTTTTTATGTTAATAAGCGGGCGATGCGCGGCGCGGAGAGGGTTTGCAAATATTAACACTGGGTGATTTGCATCTGATTTTTAGGGGGGAGGTCTCTGGTGTCGCTTTTTATTCTGACACTCGCGCTTTTTGCACCAGTGTAACCAGCTGTTTTTCCGTTGAATGTAGGAACATTGAAATTTGCATCGCTTTTTTTTTGACAGTGACAGGACCGCACACATTTTTTCAGGGTGGTCGAGGGTAATGAATCTTAATTTTATTTTTACATAATATATTTGGATTTTCGTTCTTCATGAAAGTTCATTCTCAGGTGCATTTATTTTGACCCCCCCCCCCCCACACACACACACACGCACACAAACCCCCTCCCCCCAAAAAAGAAAACCCAGAAAAAACAAAAAACAACAAGAAGAAGAACAACAAACAAAACAACCAAAAACAACAAGAACAACACACAAACATGAAGGTGTAGTAGACTTGTTTATTAGTGACCACTTCAAACTTGATTTCTGTCACGATAATATGGCCTTCAGTTCAATTCGTGTCCTAAGCCAACAGAGGCAAGATATCCCGCAGTGGGGCACTGCGGTTATGAAATTAAAGGCCCCTCCTGTTTTTGGAACCGCAGGAGCTTTCTAGTTTGCTGTTAGGTAGATTTTTGGTTCCTCTTTCCTGTCATGCTCTCTTTTTCTTCATGAATTCTTTTCTTTTTTCTGCCTTCTTGCTCATTCACCTGTATTTTTTCCAAAAATCTCTTCTCTTGCCGCTTGTCTCGCGATTCATGTATAGTTTAATCTGTTAGTGTTCTGATGTAAGTCCAGCAGTAGATAGGTTAAGCCTATTTTAACATACTGGAAACTGGTAATCTTCCAGTAGGTATTAATTTAGTTTTACTAAAGCCTGCTGGGACACAAGTAATGGGTTAGTGCATTTGTAAACAGGAATCGCTTGACAAGTGGCCCCCTTCATCCCCCCTTCCTCGTCCTGATATGGCTCTGCGTAGTCGGCTGGACGTTAAGCAACAAATAAACAAACAAACAAAGAGGCAAGATAAGGCGAGGCAAGAGGAACAAGTCGCGTAAGGCGAAAATACAACATTTAGTCAAGCTGTCGAACTCACAGAATGAAACTGAACGCACTGCAATTTTTCAGCAAGACCGTATACTCGTAGCATCGTCAGTCCACCGCTCGTGGCAAAGGCAGTGAAATTGACAAGAAGAGCGGGGTAGTAGTTGCGCTGAGAAGGATAGCACGCTTTTCTGTACCTCTCTTCGTTTTAACTTTCTGAGCGTGCTTTTAATCCAAACATATCATATCTATATGTTTTTGGAATCAGGAACCGACAAGGAATAAGATGAAAGTGTTTTTAAATTGATTTCGAAAATTTAATTTTGATCATAATTTTTATATGTTTAATTTTCAGAGCTTGTTTTTAATCCAAATACAACATATTTATATGTTTTTGGAATCAGGAAATGATGAAAAATAAGATGAACGTAAATTTGGATCGTTTTATAAAAAAATTTTTTTTTTACAATTTTCAGATTTTTAATGACCAAAGTCATCAATTAATTTTTAAGCCACCAAGCTGAAATGCAATACCGAAGTCCGGCCTTCGTCGAAGATTGCTTGGCCAAAATTTCAATCAATTTGATTGAAAAATGAGGGTGTGACAGTGCCGCCTCAACTTTTACAAAAAGCCGGATATGACGTCATCAAAGACATTTATCGAAAAAAATGAGAAAAAAAAACCGTCCGGGGATATCATTCCCAGGAACTCTCATGTAAAATTTTATAAAGATCGGTCCTGTAGTTTAGTCTGAATCGCTATACACACACACACACACACACACACACACACACACACACACACACACACACACACACACACACACACACACACACACACACACACACACACACACACACATACACACACACACACACTCACAGACACATACATACACCACGACCCTCGTCTCGATTCCCCCTCTATGTTAAAACATTTAGTCAAAACTTGACTAAATGCAAAAAACGGACACAGAAAGAAAGAAAAACAATCTGGGGTACATGAAACAAAGAGATACAAAAAAAGTGTAACGAATTTTAGTTGCATCTTCATCTTCACACATAATCCCCAAAAAGTAAAGAGGACAACTAAAAACAAGTACTTCTCCCTGGAGACTGGCCGGACGGTGGGTGGAATGGTGGCAAAAGGTGGGGGGGGGGGGGGGGGGGAGGTGGGCGGATATATATGAACGGGGTAGCTGTGTGGTTCTCTCCGTGTGAGTGTGTGAACCTTTCCAGAGGTCCGTGTGGTCCCTGGAGCAGCCTGCAGCAGTGGATGGGCCCCTTCCTTGGGCAAATAAATAGGGGCTGGGTGTTTACAGGGAGCTGGCTCGAGGCCCCTAGGGGCTCCGCTGGGGCCGGGCTGTTTACACAAGTGGCGCGCTCTCCATTCTTAGTCTTTCTGCCTCTCCTCTCTCTAGCCATGGCTGTTCCCTGTGTCTTCTCTACCTCACCACTACTGCTTCAGTACATGCTAGAGATCACAATGAGTTGGGGAGGGGGGGGGGGGTGCGATCTGGAACTTTCGTCCGTGGTTTTGGGTTGTTGGGGTGGGGACTCGAGAATGAGAGAAACAGATAGACAGACAGACAGACAGGGACAGACAGAGATAATGATGACGATGGTCATCATAGATCCCCCTCCCCCCCCCTTCCCTACCCCAAACACAGTATCATCACCAAGAAAACATCACACCGCTAATTACACTGGTAAAGAACTTCTTCCCCCACCCCTCCAGCGCCCCACCCCTGTTAAATCACTTCTGATCAGTCAAACAGACAAAACTAGCGGGAGGGTGGAGTGGAGTGGGGAATAAGGTACCCGAATAGAGGTGGGGTCGCAATGAGGGAGGGGGAGGGGGATCAACCTGATGTACATCCACTTGCGGGGGAACCCCCCAGAGGTTGAGCCACTCAAAGGGCAGGTAGGATACTTATTGGAGGAGTCTCCCCGTTTTCCACACATTGTCTGCATTCCACCTCCCTCACACAGTACATAAGTAGGCACGGCTGGCAATTTGGGGCGAGGTTGGGGTGGGGTGAAAGTGGGCATTTTTTGAGGGGAGGGAAAAGACAGAGCATGATTTAATGAAGTGGTTTGATTAGAATACTTTATTAGCAGGTGGCTTGTTTAGGCCAGGTGTGTGTAGGGTTTACGTTGTAGGTTTTGTGTTTTTGGTGACAAGGATGGCTTCTGCTTTTGCATTGTTTTGTGGTTTGTGGTATGTCAGTCGTCTCCCACATGTGAATTGTGTGGTTTACACAAAGCATTAACAGGTGAATTCAAAAGAATTCCATTGGTCTGTTGGCGCACCTGTAGAATAGATTGGTGGTTTCCCCCACGTATTCAGCTATCTCCACCACCAACCCCAAACGGCTGATGATAATAAAAATGTAACATATACACTCGATATACATGTAAAACAAAATTTGGCCCTGAAGACACGATTCATTCAACTTTGGAGCAGAATGACTCAAGGGAGACTAAACTAGGTGTGGCTTGCAACAGTGATCAAGTGTTGTCTCCCTTGTACCACGCTTGCAAAATTTCATTTCAAGTTGAAACTGAAGGTTGTGCATCATGAGTAATGTGCTGGTTTTTGTGTGTGTTGCAGGTATTTCTTCAACGTGCTGGCGGCTTTGGTGGTGATTGGCATTCTGAATGGGTTGCTGTTGCTGCCAATACTGCTCTCATTTCTGGGACCAAAAGGGGAAGTAAGTAAAACCCTTATAAATGTACAGCTCAGCCAGTAGAGTTAACACAATCTGGCCAACCACAATTACGGTTTAGAAAAAAAAGGAACACTAAGAGCAAGACTAAACTGTACAAGTGGTTTTACTGTATTGCATTCTGCTCAGACTTCGTTTGCACTGATTCATTGTTTTATTTATTTATTTTATGAAAATATTTCTGAGATTGTTTGGTGGACAACTTCTCCATGAAGTCAACAGACAAATGCTGAGTCCCGGCTTGTGTTTTGTTGAAATAGTGTCTACTGTTCGTTTTTCTTGACTTGGGGCGATATTAAAACGTTAAAACGCAATCAGCCCTCCCTTGAGATTGTCAGAACTCCCTTTCCAACTTGGTGTCTACAACAGTTGCACTGTGGTTGTTTCAGGTTATTCCCAAAGAAAACCCAGACTGCCTATCCACACCAACGCCAGAGCCTTCACCACGGATGGGACGCGACCAACGTCACCACCACCACCACATACGCACCTCCTCTTCCTCCTCTTCCTCCTCCCGAGGCCGTCGAGTGTACCCTCGGCGGAACTCTGACATCTCGCTCTCCACAATCACCGAAGAGCCTACGCAATATTCTTCGCACGAGATCATCGTTCAGCCGGAGGTTGTGGTGGAAACAACGACAATTCCGAGCAGCGGTGCAACGAGCGAAGGAGGAGGTGGGGGAGGGGATTGGGGAGGAGGAAAGCGGCGTAGCAGTGGTAACGACAGCGATGACAGCAGCTGTGACAGCAGCAAAGTGAGTAGGGGGGAGATCGAGAGGGTGATGGGGGGGGGGGAGAGAGAGAGAGAGAGAGAGAGAGAGAGAGAGAGAGAGAGAGAGAGAGAGAGAGAGAGAGAGAGAGAGAGAGAGAGAGAGAGAGAGAGAGAGAGAGAGAGAGAGAGAGAGAGAGAGAGAGAGAGAGAGAGAGAGAGAGAGAGAGAGAGAGAGAGAGAGAGAGAGAGAGTGACAGAGGAGAGAGGGGGAGATGTGTGTGGGCACACACACAACAAATGATATGCAAATATACACATCTGAAGCAGTCATTAAATGCATACAACAAATGCATGAAACTATTACAGTAGGTATCATATGCTTGATAGCAAAAGCATACACGCACGCACGCACGCACACACTCACACACGCACGCACGCACGCACGCACGCACACACACACAAGAGGAGGAGAGAGTGTGTGTATATAACACAGGAGAGAAAGATGGAGAAGAGTAATGGGAAAGAAAGAGAGAGGTAGACAAATAAATCTTTCATTAGCCAAGTCTGGAAAAGATCAAGACCATAGTTTTAAGGGGTGAGTGTATATTCCAGACCTGTTTACTCATACGATTTCACCGTATTTTGTAGGCCAAGTTTCCAAGAATACGATAAATACTCTGGTTGATAAGCAAGTACGACGATTTCCAGTGTCATATTCTTACAGTTTTATCATCAGTGCGACGGACGTTGTATTGGAATTTCACTGCTAACAGTTTTATGTCGGTCACATGATTAAGAAGCTCCTCTACCTGGAAAGAAAATACACTCAATATTTTGAAAATTCACAGTCTCTGTGGAAAGTACACCAACTGTTCAAATTTGGTAAACAGGTCTGAATTATTCAGCACCATGGGTGCAGTGTTACCAGGGAGAGGTAGTCAATGACAATGTTAACTTTTCTAAAGGATGATATTTGTTTCTGATGTTCCAGAGTTTTCCTGTGACCATTCATGTGCCCACTACGAGCGGGGGTCAAACTTCCACTGTAACAAGAGTCAAGGCCACAGCTACAGTCAAGGTTGAAGTTCACACACCCATACCTGGTGGTGAGTACTGGCACTTTTTTTCTTAAGAGAGAGACAGACAGACACACAGACAGACAGACAGACAAGACAGACACACACAAAAGACCAGACAGAATAACTGAAAATGAGAGGCAGACACAGAGAGCTCTTTGCAGAGTAAAATCTTTGAATAGTCTTTGCCATGCCAGGCTTCTTGTGTGAGACCTTTCTTCTGACTAAAGCAATCTAATCCAAAGAGGGCTGCACTGAAAGACAATTTTGGGTGGTTCCACAGGTTACCTCAATGACAGGTGCCACTGTATGAAAGCTGATGTGCATCTGGTTGTCACTTTTCCTCTCTGTATGACTAATCCTTATACTGTGCTGATGTGCATCTGTTGTCACTTTTCCTCTGTATGACTAATCCTTGTACTGTGCTGATGTGCAGGTGCTGTGAGCCAGGAACACTCGTACAAAAGCAAGCGTCGGAAAATGAGGCAGTTAAAGGAACGGGAAAGTCACGGTCGCAGGCACTACTCCGACTCAGAGTGCTAGCTCTTTCTCACCACCAGTGTTGTTAGTGAGTATCCTCTTTATTTCTCTTTTAATGTGTGTTTTTTTCTAAAGGTTTTGCCCTAAGTTGATTTTTTTAATTGTTTTACTGGGAAGGTTTTGCCCTCAGTTGATTTTGTGTTTTTTCCCGTTTTATTTTCTTCAAAGGTTTTGCCATCGCTGATTCTTATTTTAATTTGGGTGTTGGAAGATGCAGCAGTTCTGCCTCCCTCCCTACATGAAATGGTGTAGCGTGGAGGAGAAACTGGCTTCATTGTTCTTATTTGTATTTCATTTGGATAAATTTGTTGTTTGTTCTGTTAAAGGTCGCAATTAGTATTTACTTAATGGGTGATTTCTTCTGTTAAAGCATCCAATATAATTTGCTTGATAGGCTGCCTTTTTTTTTTATTACAAAATCAAACTAAGATTTAACCAATGATTTTTTTCTTCTGTTTCAGATATTGTTACTGTTGATTCCTGATGTGCCAATGGTGCTTTGAGTCCACAGACCTGCCAGCTGCAGCCACCAGCAGGGAACAAGCCACGTCCTTCAATCCACAGACATGACGCCCATCCCTAGCCTACTCCCTCCCTCCCTATCTCCCTCCCTCCCTCCCATCCCTCTCCCTCTTTTACACCAGATGAGAACTAGACAAGGCACTGCAGAGCTCCACTTCACTGAATATCTACCTCGCTATTTTTTCAAGTCTTTTTACCATTGGTGCTTGCAGCTTTAACCAAGGATTTGTGATGACTCTAGCTGGACGAGTTGTCATGCTACGACCCAAGACGTTCAGAGTCAGTGTTTCCATCCACGTCCACTGGCAGCAGAGAACACACAAAAGGTGTGGCCAGTTTTTTCAATCCAGTGTTACAACTGGAGAGTTTAGCTACCTGCCTCATCGGCCACGTTTGTGTGCTGCAGAGCTGAGCTGGAGCACTGTAAAGAAGTCACCTATTCTTGTCCTACCGTGGTGAACTGGAGAGCCTTGTTTTTACTCGTCCAACCATAGGCATATCCATGTCATTAAGGAGTCAACTGTGGAAGAAGGGAACGCCTTTTAGTCTTGCGTCAAAATTAAAAGACTAAACCGAGTCTTGTGGTTCCTCGAAGCAAATTCTTGAAAATTCCACAACACACACAAAACTTAAAAGCTTCCCGCAGTGTGGATCTGGTGGGCTGTGGAGACAGAAATGGCAGAAATGGTGTGGTTCTTTGGCAGTCATCACTAAAATCCAAGTCCAGTCCAAGACTTGGGTTGAGTCCAGGTTTTGTGTTCCTGGTCTGGTTGACTCACTGCTGGTCTAGGCTGGCCTACTCCTGGTGTGAATGATAGCAGCATTGCCAAAGATGTACATGTATGCTGAGATTGTCAGGACTTGTTTTGAACAACACATGTTAACCTTTTGTGGGGATTGGAGCGCAAAGGCCAGTGGACTTAGCTTGTCGGACATGGTTAAGTCGTCTGCAACTTTGTGACCAACAAAAGGACAGACAGCAAATACTGGACTGGTCTTGGACTTGATACTTTGTTACTTTCAACTTGGAATTGGTTGTGGACTGAACAGTGTTGCTCCTCTGGGTCGTCAAAATACCTCATATATGTACAAAAGGAAAGAAAACGTGCATGCCTCTATTTGAGTTTCTTGTGTGATATCGTGCTGTTGTAGACAGTTGTGTACATAAACAGTGTACAGTGGTGACTAAAATAAACTTACAAACGGACAACGGTAAAACAATTACCATGAACGGTGTGATCATGTGTAAGTTTTGTGGACAAGACTGCGCTAGCTCCCCCCTTCGTCGACAAATTCATCCTCAGGAGTGTGTGTAATATAAACACAACGGACACTTTGAATTATGAACATGACACTGTTAATTAGTCTACTGTGGTGGTGTCCCGTTAGCAAACGTGGGAGTGAAGGTACATTAGCATAGTACTTGGCCAAAGAAAAGCTCTCCCAGCAGTTGACCGTACCTTGGCCAGCCTGCAAACAACAGTGTAAACTCTACAAGACACTATTCATAATATACTCTCTCCTCTACTGTGAATACGGAAATCTTGAATTAATCGACCTCACACTTACGGGTAAACTTTAACACCATTTTAGAGACTGAAGGCTGGTGTATACATGTGCATTTAGTCTTCCAAGGGTATAATATTATTGTGTTATAATTGGACAACTTTGTTTATAAGTCACGGGATTCTTTTTTTTTTTCGTCTTTTTTTTCTTTTCTTCGGTGGTTGACTGTGGAATTAATGTTATTTATTTATAAGTAAGTATCTTGGACTGGTAAACTGTTTCTTGTTAATGACTGCTTGTCATCATGGTATATATATAATCGTATATATTGTACACAATTTTACAAGCAGTTTTTAACAAGAAAGAAATGTACAATTACTTAGTTTAAAAATCATGTTGTTGGTATTGTTTCTTGTTTTGTTGTTGTAAATTGTGACCGACTCTTTGTGAGGATGTATTTGTGTTCATTAATAGTAACAATGTACCTGTAATTATGTGGTGTTTGTATGAATGTGAAAATGACATAATATTTAATTTCACTGGTCAGTGTAATCTTTAGAATAAGCAGGTTATTTTCAATTTATTTTGTCTTCATTCTTTTTATTTTAAAGTCATTTTTTTTTCTTCTCATAAGTTGGGGTTTTGGGAGCGATAATAACAGAGCACAAATCTTTGCGTGTGTGTGTGTGTGTGTGTGTGTGTGTGTGTGTGTGTGTGTGTGTGTGTGTGTGTGTGTGTGTGTGTGTGTGTGTGTGTGTGACAGAGAGAGAGAGAAAGAGGGGGAGGGAGAGAGAGAGAGGGGAAGAGGGAGAGAGAGAGGGAAGAGAGAGAGAGAGAGTGGAAGAGAGAGATAGAGAGAGTGCAGTTCTGATTGTGTGCGAGACAAAACCATGTTATGGGGGAGATCTAAGACACATTTTTATATCATTGACAGGTTTGACGACTAGACTGGTCATTAAAGAGAAATATGTGAACATTTTGTCGTCTTGATGATGGGCATTTAAATATGAATGTTGTTGTTGATGAATCCATGGCAAAATGACAATTACTGTTAAGAACACTTTTTAAAGTTGTGTACCTAGTGAGGCATCGCACATGCTTTTTGTTAAGTTTTTGTTTTGGCCAGTACATTTTTATCCTTTTATGTTTGTTTCATGCAATGCAAAACGTTACCTACCTGCTTTGGTAAAGTTTATGTTACTCGTTAGCAACATACAGATGTAGCCAGCCACATGGTTTGAGCAGACCAAAAGTTTAAAGGAGCACATGACATGATGTATTATGATTAATTTATCTCTTTTTTTTTAATTTGCACGAACATTTTAGGGCTTCATGCTGACTTACGTACATTCAAAGAGTTGTTACAATTTTTGTCGCATGGTAAGAAACGGATGAACAGTTCTCAAGGGTAACTTTAATACAATCTTTTTTTTTTTTTTTAATGCTTACCTGTATGTTATTTCCCTTGTCTAGTTAATTTCAACAGCAATATTCAACAGTGTAGGCATAACTTTCAGAATTATGGTAACTAACCTGTGTCTAAGGTTTGGATAGCTGAAGCAGAAATGTGTAGGCATAAGTCATTTTAGCACCTTGATGACCTTTCGCGGGGCTTCCTCGAGTCGTCATTAGTTTGTGTTTTGTTTCATTGTCCTTTCTTTGACTTACCCTTGCGTCAGCTGAAGACCAAAGAAATCATAGCGTTTTTTTCTTCCAATGTCTAATGTCTTAAGTGTCCTCATATTTCTCTCAGGATCTTTTTTTTAGCACTGTTTGTGTACACTTGCTTTTCATTTTGTGTTGGATTCATGATCACTTTGGTGCTAATACTGTCAGACCTTTGTTTACTTCCTAAGCTATGGATTCTGAAGTAACTGATACAAGAAGTCAAACTGTGCTTTACTGTCAAATTCTGCAAGCTGAAAACCCACTTGTATTTGAATGTGAAGGTTAAAACAAAAAAGTGTAGGGATGATACATGTACACCATTTAGCCCCCACCCCCTCTTTTTTGTATAAAAGTGCACTTCTTGAACCAGTATCTTCTTCTACTATTCTTTTTTCATTTTCACGGAAAGCAAAACTGTTTTATGTTTTAATAATTTCAAAACCACAATCTTTGTAAGAGAAGTGTTGGTAGTGCAGCCTTTCAAACCACATTTTATTACTACTGTAGCTGCATTGAATTTGATTTTAGTTTGTGTTCCATCTTCAAAGTATTGCATTTAGTGGTTGATTCCATGCTGATACATTTTGGAAAGCTGACTATATACTTCAGTCATGAAAACAATAAGATTTTTTTCTTCTTCAGATTAACATTTTCTTTAAATTTCTATGAATTAAAGATTTTTGGGGGGGTAATTGTCATACTTTTTTTTTATAAATAAAGTAAACTAAATTTGCTGGTGTTATGAATAGCTTTTCTGAAATGAAACTTTACATAAACAACATAAGACTATCATTAAAAAAATGTCTCTCTACTTCTCAGCTTTGTCTATGTCTTCTCTGGAAATCGTTTAATTTTATTTGTATGTCCTATGGCAAAAGAGCAGTATTTCTGGCATGAATGTGTCTTGTTGATAATGATTTTTAATGTTGTCATGTCTATTTACTTATTGTTGATATACCAAATGAAAATAAGATTAACAAATACCTCATCCATAGGGCAGTTGTTGTGAGTGACACTTGCTGCAACTGAAAGAAACTCTGGCAAAGGGTTACAGTGCTGTTGGTAGGTTTACACAGACTTCCGTGGGTAAACATTTTTGCACGAACACTTACACTTCAGGATTTTGGGAGCATTGTGTCCATGGTAGACACGTCTGACCTAGGTCGCTGTTATGAACTTCAGGATTACAGGGTACATAGTAGTAATACACTGTATTTTTATTTTTTAATTTCTGCGCGATTTCGATTGTCAAAAGGCTGTATATGTTATAAGGAGTGGACAACACTTTGGTCAAAGGTTGTATGTTTTGAGCTCACTAGAATCTCTGCATTATAACCTTCGTGGTTGAAAACGACGTTAAACACCAAATAAAGAAAGAAAGAAAGAAAGAATCTCTGCATGATATCGCATGACAAATTTATCACTGTAACATTAATTTTTATTGTGATTTTTAAATGAAAAAGATGTCATTCTTGTCCCCTTTTTTGTTTTATAGAAAAGAAGAGAGAAAAATGGAGTGTCACTTAACAACAGCAACCCTTTGCCAGAGGAAGGTCTGTGATAGGCCCTGTGTTTTGTGTGTCCTTGATGACGTCAGCCAGTATGACGTCATCACGTCCATGATTTGATGTCATGATTTATGCACCCGCCTGCTCCTGAACTGTACATATTAGCGAAGAATAAGGGTTTTCACCCAAGTGTAGTGAACAAGGGGCGAGAAGCCTTGTTCAAATCCTCACCACTGCACCGTGTATTGTTACTCATGCGTGAACACTCGGCCAGCCACAGTCTTGGTGTATACTCCTTCCATCTGGGATCACTGTTTCATGGTTAACAGCCTTTCTTATTTATTTGCGATTGGAAATTGAAGAACATTGTAAAAGCGAGGACGTTTTTTTTAAATATTTTTTAATATTTTTTGTGTGTTTTGAATAGGCCACCGACTACTGATTTTTAGAAATAAATGCATTTCCGTATTTGCCACTTTACATTCATTTTAAATACTTTTCACCTAAAAATGTGGGTATAAAGAAACGAAATTACGCTGGAAAAAAACAACTTTTTTAAAGACTTTTTTTTTCTTTTTTCGTACTTCCGTCACAATTAATAATCATGCCGTTCATTTGTGTGTTATTATTCGTTGACAAACAGCAGTGTGTTTTTGGCCTGTGGTCCTGGTTCATTGCAATCTACTGCAAACTGCACTGTTCATGATTACAGGTTTGTTTTCCAGCCCAAGGGTCTAAAGGACATGCATACTGCTGAAATTCATTAATGTGTGGTGATCGTGGCATTCTGGAATGGCATATATCCAGCAAGATTCTTTTTTTTTTGGTCGTCTTTTTTTTTAAGGCAGTTGTATGGCACACCACCAAACTCATCATTGTGGTCACCCCGATGACTTGTGCACCGTTACTGGCCACACGTTAATTATAAGAAAATAAAAAATGAAAATAATATGCTAAAGGTGTTTTGATTGTTGCTTCTGTGGTCCTGTATCTCTCTGACTCAAGCTATCAGTGTCTCTCTCCCTCTTTCTGCTTCTTGTGTTCCTCTCATGTCCCTATGGAGAAGTGCGTGTGTGTGTGACAAGGATCGAAAGTGGGAAATAAACATGCTAAACTGAACCAGCATCCAAGCAACAACAAAGAACGTACATTTTTCTTTTTAAGTACAAACGCACACACACACACACAGTATACAGTTATATGAACGTACATCACGTTTATTAAAGCCACCAATCTTCTGTAGAATGTTTTTGTCCAAAAACTGTACATTGCATAACATTCATGACCACACCGGCTAAAGGACAACGTAACGCTGTCAGACATAGGCCTATGTCTGTTTTAAAACTTCTACGTTAATTTTGTTGCATTTATGATAAAAGCAATATAAAATGAATACTTTGATTTCCATACTGCACACTTAAATGCATTACGAGTAACCCAAATCAGCTTTAGTCAATTTTTGAAAGTGCAGAGCTGCAATTTTCAATAGATTGCATTTTTTGTTGTTGAAAAAAAATCATTTGTTCTTGCAAAAAGTAGAAACTAGCATCTTTCCCAAGATCATAGCGTGACCAGGGCGGTGTGTTTGGAGCTGGGAGGGGAGCAGGATTTGTGAAGTTGAAACTCAGGTTAAGGCACCAACAACGACCTGCTGGTGGTAGATACCCTGTACTCGTACAGTTCCATAGTCCCCGATTAACTATCTTCGTCAACAGTCAGCCGTGGACTTATGTCCCTTGATCATAAGTATCAAATTAACAGAATGAAGCGTAGTCCTATTTCATAGTCAACAATATGGCTGTTCATCACGACTTGTATTTAGGTCACGGTTCAACACACTGCCATGGTTCTCTTTGCGAAGTTTAGTAACTTGCTACAGGTTCCTTAGATTAGGGACACTTTGTTTGAACTTACCAAAATGCCCTATCCATCTCATTTCTTTAATCTCAAATATATGGAATAAACATGGAGAGATCGTACAACATGAAACCATCCCGCTTCTGCACTTGTCTAATCGCCTCGTCCCGGCTGGCAGAATTCAGCTCACACGCATGCGCGGCGCCATCGGCCGCTTCTGGCCCGTACCAGAAGTTAAAGGATTTGCATCCGCCAAGCGACAAGCATTTCAGCACACAGGCAATTCGATCCGCGACCTTTAATGTTTGCATGACGTGGCCAGTCATGGCGTAATCCTGGAGGTTTTCAGCGTTGAAGATGTGCTCCTGTACGTATGTTGTGTCTTCGGCCCACTTTTCAAGCTTGGCGGCCTTTTCTGGGGTTAGCTGAGACTTGATTTGATGAACCAGTTCCAGTTTGCTGAGACCTAGAGAGGGAAGAAGCGAAACACTCTGTCCATTAGTACCGTGGTGGTGATTTATTATTTCCAGCCTTTAAATCAATTGAGATGACACTGGCGAGGGGACATTTGTATGTACACTGCATACGCTCAGTGAAACGCACACATCCTATGCCAGTATGGCCGGACGTTGCTTTTTGGACTGCAAACATTCAATCTCTTAATGAAAGGAGTTTACTTTGACACACAATAGGGATGCGATCGGCGGGATTTTGGGTCTTTCCGCCTTTGATGATCTCAGCCATTTCTGTTGTCTCAGTTGAGCAGAGCGCTGTATTAGCACAAACATGGGAGTGTAGACATTACGTCATTTCGTTATTAGTCAAACACGTAGGCTGCAGGTGAATATTGAGCACACACACACACACACACACAAACACACACACACACACACACACACACACACAAACACACACACCGTGACACCCTGTGACACACACACACACACACACACACACACACTGGCTGTGACACACACACACACACTGGCACTGACACACACACCGTGGCATACACACACTGACACACACACACACACACACACACACACACACACACAGACACACACTACATTCCCACCCCTCGTGTCCCAACCTAAATCACCCAAAAGCATTACCCACCGTGAACCACTGCCAGAATAAACTGTGACTACCTTTGCAGTTTCTGATGCAGATATGTTCGTTGGAGCTCTTCCCTTTGCACTGATCTGACGTCACACCTTGCAGTGCGCATGTTCTGACACGGGAACGAACTCCTTTCCCACAGGTGGCGCCGCAGACAGTCCACTGACCCCATTCCTGCCACAACGGCCCTGGTAAATGAAAATCCGTACGAAGACGGAATGTATAAGTGCCTCTTGAAAAAATCATTGCTGAACAGTATATACACCAAAAATAAAGACAAATTTATACTACAAGTAAGGTGTGTCAGCAAATTTCAAGGTCACAAGAAGAAGTACTTTCATTGGTCACATTTACGTTATCTGTGTCCAAGTCAATCAGAATAAGAACAGCGGCGAACGATGTTCAACCTCACGTATCCTTAATCATCGTCATGAAATGCGCTAAGAAATTTTGACATTTAACTGTAGCCCCTGAGATTCTTGAAGGTCAGTCAGTGTAACAGTGGCCACCCAAAGTTTTAACTAGAATACGAACGCACACAAAGTCAACCCTAGTTACCAAAAAAGAGAACACCTGCTTAGTACCTGGACATTTCTGTCTGCCGCACGGTTCATTCCGCGTGTTGAGGCCAGGGCACGACCCATCTCCACGTGCCTCAACCTTGCTGACACTGTCCACACATCGTCTCGACCTTGACCTTTGACCTCCGCCACAGGTGGCGCTGCAAGCGGTCCATGCACTCCACATCTCCCAACTGTATGATGTCGGTGCTGTCGGTGATGAAAAGTCAGTATCAGAAGAAAAAAATTGCTTTATCATTTCATAAAACAAGAAAACATATTTAAAGTACCATTCTACTGAACTAAAGCAACGAACGGATTGGATTTTTGCGACAGACTTGACGTCTGAGAACTTAATATAAACTCATATTAACTGAGACCAGAACAACTGCAGGCCAACGACCACTAACATCAAAAAAAAAGTTTCAGATACTCAAACTATGCAGAATAATATATTGCATTTTTGTCATGCTCCTTTCAAACTTTCTCTCAACCATTTGACAAAATTAAATTGAGAGGACCTTGGAGAAACTTGGACGTTAATCTTACCTGTACATTGCTGATCAGCACTGCAATCGTCTGTCTCTTTCCCCGTCCCTGCGCATTGAGTCTGACCTTGGCCTCTGCTCGCACCGTCTACACATTGCCTTGACCTTGACCTCTGACCTTTCCCACAAGTGGCGCTACATGCACTCCATTCACTCCATGTTTCCCATTCATAAGCTGCAAATTGGAATAAATAAAAAAAATAGATGTCAATGCCAAGGTCGTGTGATAATAAGGCTTTACAAAGTATAATTTGTATGTGAAAGGACTGATGTTGATTCCGAACGACTCTGGCATGCGCTTGTGTCCAAGCACTTTTGTGACTTTTTAATTAATTTTTTTACCCTTTTCTGGAGTAAGTCAGTTTTGGCCCTAACAACACTGATTTAATTCTTTTTATACGATTTGTATCCTGAGTAAATGAGATATTTTTCACAATTAATCGATGCTTTGACAAATTTTCATCAAAACATTTTCATTTAAACTGGCAAATAAAGGAAGCCTAAAAACCTAATTGAAACGAATATATAATACAATTTTTGTTTCATTACTTGCACTTGCGCGTTTCCGCTAAAATTTGCTTTTGAAAAATGAGAACGTCTAAATCAATTAACCTTAAAGGCTTCGTGATGAAGAAGATGCCAAATACGAAATTGAAATTACTACCACATAGTCAATTTTAGGTTAATGTTACCTGCACATCTGTCCGTGTTGCATGGCTCTATCTCGTTCTCGTCCCCCTTACACTGGGTACGACCTTGACCTCCGCTCACACTATCAACACATCGACGTGACCTTGACCTCTGACCTCCAACACAGGTGGCGCTACAGGTGGTCCACGCGCTCCACGTCTCCCAGGTGTACACTGCCGGACACAGAAAAGTAGTTAAACATTTAACATTGCTTACAAGATTTAGTTTGAACCTATCAGGCTATGCGGCGGGGCCGTTCCCCCATTGAGTAGGCTATGTACTCGTGCATGCACATCCTTCTGATAGCTCAACTTCTGGAATACTTTCTTGTTTAACTTAACGTATGTGTCATTCAGAAGAACGCAACAACATTTTCTGACACACAAAAATCGGATTTGTGATCTGTAGGCTTGTATGTTCAGTGTGTTGTCTTTCTTTCCTTCTTTGTTCCTTAGTTGGGTTCATTACAAAGTCTACCGTATGTGTCGATGATAAACTAGTAAGAATGTTGCATGAGTTACATCACTCTTGACAGTCGACAGTAACATATGTATTGGGACGAGGCATGCTCGGAAGGAATGTAGAGCTTTATCTTTCGGAGGCCCCATGCAGTTGTTTACTGTCCAAAGTCGCCACATACCAGCGTAAATAATGACAGTTTATAATGATTTAAAATTATTGGTGTTTAAACAACCTAAGGCGACAGCAACTGAACTTCCTAACTGAGAAAGAGAGTACAGTGAGTACATTTTTCAATATTCAGAATTTCTAAGAAAAATAAGTAAACGTTTTACTATATTACCTGAACATATGTCCGTGTTGCATCGCTCTCTCTGGTCCCCATCTCCCTGACACTGATTATGACCTTGACTGCCGCTGACACTGTCAACGCATTGCCGTGACCTTGACCTCTGACCTCCACCACAGCTGACACTACAGGAAGTCCATGCACCCCACGTCTCCCAGCTGTACACTGCCGGATCAAGAAATAAAACCGATACCGTTAACATTCACATTGAGTCTTCAACTCTCGTCGGTCAAGTCGCATTCTCAAGTCAAGGACAAGTCGCATTCTCAAGTCAAGGACAAGTCGCATTCTGCTGATTATTTTGTAATAAAAATGTGCAAAACTACTTTTATAGTCAGAAGGATTCAGGAAATCCCATTTCGTTACATTTTCTAACATTACCTGCACATCTCTCCATGTTGCATCGCGCAGTCTCATTCTCGTCCCCCTTACACTGGGTACGACCTTGATCTCCGCTCTCACTGTCAACACATCGACGTGACCTTGACCTCTGACCTTCACCACAGGTGGCGCTGCAGGCACTCCATGTTCCCCACGTCTCCCAGCTGTAGACTGCCGGACACAGAAAAGTAGTCAAACATTTAACATTGCTTACAAGATTTATGTGTGACCTATTTGACTATGCGGGGCCGTTCCCATCCTGACCTCAGGTCAAAATGAGTTCGGCTCATTCTACCCCTGACAGGATGCCTTGGTTTTCCTTGACTGGCGAGGAAATCGATTTTTTTTTTTATACATATTTAGATCTTTTCGTAATGTGTTATGGATATAAGCAGATTCGCGATCGTTGATAATGATTTTTCATGGTGTTGTGTAATTTTTAAATTACAAAGGAATTGATATGTAAGACAGTTTCAAGCGAGCTATTTTTCGCGGCTGTATTTACTGTGCAAACAACTCTAAATATGGCAAAAGTGTCACGTGATAATCAACCGTTTGGTTTCGGCGCTCGCTGGAGCAGACGATTTTTTCTGACAGGGATGCAACCATATATTACGGTCTCCTTCCGGCAGCAGTCCCAGCATTTCGACTTGTTTTGACCTTAGAACGATGTCTTTATCATAACTGTGAAGAACAGAACGGAGATCACTGTCGAAGTCGGCCAATCTGCAATCATTTTCGTCTCGCGAACAGTGCTCGCGAACAACATATGGGAGATAACTCTGTATTCTTGTTTTGATAGATTCGCGTAGGACTTTAGCGTCCGGTCAGAGAGATAACTGGCGATAGCCGTGGAGCGATGATGATCAGAATGGGGCCGTTCCCCCATCGAGTATGTACTCGTGCATGCACATCCTTCTCATAGCTCAACTTCTGGAATAATTTCTTGTTTAACTTAACGTATGTGTCATTCAAAAGAACGCAACTACATTTTCTGACCAAAAAATGGATCTGTGAACTAATCTGTGTAGGCCGCTTGCATGTTCAGTGTGTTGTCTTTCTTTTCTTCTGTGTTCCATAGTTGGGTTCATTACAAAGACTACCGTGTGTACCGATGATAAACGAGTAAGAATGTTGCATGAGTTACATCACCATAGACAGTCGAAACCATTCTTGGAAGGAATGTAGAACTTTATCATTCGGAGGCCCCAGCTATTTACTCAGTGTCCAAAGTCGACACATGTATACCAGTGTACATAATGACAGTTAATAACGCTTCAAAATTATTTGTGTTTAAAAATAAGCCAAGGCGACAGCAACTGACCCTTCTTACTGAGAAAGAGAGTACAATAGATTTTTTAATAGTTAGAATTTCTAACGGAACTAAGTGAACGTTTTACTATGTTACCTGAACATACGTCCGTGTTGCATCGCTCTCTCTGGTCCCCATCCCCCTGACACTGATTGCGATCTTGACCGCCGCTGACACCGTGACCGTCAACGCATTGCCGTGACCTTGACCTCTGACCTCCACCACAGCTGACACTACACGAAGTCCATGCACCCCACGTCTCCCAGCTATACACTGTCGGACCAAGAATTTATACTGACACAGTTAACATCAAAACAAAGAGAAAACACAACAGCAACCAGTTTGGGTAAATCCTTTATCAAATTTTCGTCAGACAGTCGCTGACTTCATCAGGATAGTAAGGATAAGTTAGGAATGATGGCACGTGATTTACAGAGTATTGTTATGATGAATATTACCATTACTTTTAAAGTCAGAAAGGGTCAGCGAATCCCATATAGTTACATTTTCTAACGTTACCTGCACATCTCTCCATGTTGCATCGCGCAGTCTCATTCTCGTCCCCCTTACACTGGGCACGACCTTGACCTCCGCTCTCGCTGTCAACACATCGACGTGACCTTGACCTCTGACCTTCACCACAGGTGGCGCTGCAGGCAGTCCATGTTCCCCACGTCTCCCAGGTATAAACTGCCGGGTAAAAAACAACAACCACGAAACCAGTATTATATAGATCATTTAAATTCATGTTGGAGAAATAAGAGTTAGGTGTCCCTGATGCACCATATATTTTTGAATATCGGTTCCGTGTTATTGTTTACGATCTCGTCCAAGTAATTGTTTCATGATATTTTTTTTACACGACTTGTCCTGTGTTCTGGGTGCTTCCATCGCTTTATTTATTCGACCATGAACAAACTGACATACAGACATACAGACAGACATACATACAGACAGACAGGAAGACAGACATGCAGACAGACAGACAGAGAGACAGGCAACAACAAAAGTGTATAAAACTGTGCGACTGCGTTTGCCGGCGACATTTGACGTTGTGATTGAAAACCATCGCCCCAGTTCAGCAGTCTTGCACCACGAAGATAAGTGACATGCGCCCAATGATAATTTCCAGCATCTACAACCACAATCTTCTGATTTACACGTGTAACGATCAATCACCATGGCAATAATTAAAACTGAACAACTCATTGTTCCGTGGAGAGCAAAAACCAGGGCACCACGTTCCTCATGATTGGACAGCAGTGAAAAGTACACGAAAAGCGTTTCAGCGTTCGGTCACAACTGGCCTAGTTATTCAATGGAGTGTGCACACTTGAACTTATCTCTCTGTTTGAATTCGCAGGGATATCGAGCCGGCTATATGATACCCCCAATGGTGTTTGATCTTGCTTTAAATTTAAACGTAACCGTCCTCTTGTCAGTTCATTGCATCGCATGATTTATTCTGTGTTTTGATCACCAGATTTGTGTTAGGATGGATATCTGCATGGACGACTTTCAATGTTGCTGGTCGAACTACATAGAGAATTTATGAATAGTATCAGAGATAATAATTATGACAGTGAAATTTCCCACGATCTCTTATGCTTTGCTAAGCCTTCGTAGGTCTGTCTTGTTTGCAAAAACAAAACACAATCAAAAACACACACAAAAACAACAACAAAAACATTTTAAAAAAGCGATGGAATGAATACGGTCAACAGCCCCCCCCCCCCTCCCTCCCTCCCCCCCCCAAAAAAAAATCCCCGTTATTTATTTCGGTTTACTCGGAAAATTTTAACACCGTGATCAGTTCTTTGCACATCAGAATAGCAATCCACCGTCCTATGAAATCAATGAAAATGTACGCCTAAATTCAAAATCACCCACATTTACCTGCTTCTACTTTCTCTCTACGATAAAACATCCATTGTGATACCTCCTTTACAGAATAACAAAAACGTCTTTGAATGTGTAATAGAGTTTACGTCGATTACCTCCTCAAAATTGTAGGTACACATGTCAGCACAGGCTTACATCATGTCTACACAAAGGTGCTGGAATTAAATCACAATGCTAACCGGAAAGCGCAAAAGAACCAAACCTTGTGTAGCTTTTTTTTTTTGTGTGCACAAGAGCGAAATCCAATTTTGGCCACAACTGATACAAGTGCAATTATCGAATTATCTGGCGTTTGCGGGTCTTATTTGTGCATGCACTTACACGTGCACCAATATCTTTAATCTCACACTGTTTCCCATCGCCCCATTCACTCACCACCTCTTATATCTTAACTTGTCAGTGTTCATGAACTAAAAGTGCATTTTCTCCATCGCTCTCGTGCCTGTGTAAGTTGAGTATGACCATAATTCAAAGGTATGTCAGTACGTCTTCTGTGCTATGACACAACGAACGCTAAAACCGAATGCATTAGAGGATTAACTATCTAGAAATAGACTAGTATGTAATGCAATGTTTCGAAGACTTGTTGTTGTTGTTGTTGCTGATGCTGTTGCTGTTGTTGTTGTTGTTGTTGTTGTTGATGTTGTTGTTGTTGATGTTGTTGTTGCAGCTGTTGCCGGCTGTTGTTGTTGTTGTTGGTGGTGGTGGTGGTGGTGGTGGTGGTGATGGTGGGGGTGTTCTTTCTCTAACAGCAGTGTACGTATTATCTGAACTGTTAAAGTGCTTGCAAACAAGGTCATGCGTGTATTTCTAGATTTACACAGGGTTAATTTTAATTCTATGAATGGTAAATTGATTCTAAGTCTCTATTCAACAGCAGAAGGAAAGAGCAATGTCGCTATTTTTTCTGCTATTGTTCTTTGGTCGTTGAGCGTGGATTTTCAGGCAATGAAAATAGAACCGACCGGATCTGCAGCACTAATGGAGAGAGTAATTACTATGACTCAGATCCCTAGTTTAGGAGTAAGTTCAAAGATCTGTAGAACGACTGAAGAGAGAGAGAGAGAGAGAGAGAGAGAGAGAGAGAGAGAGAGAGAGAGAGAGAGTGGGGGGGGGGGGAGGGGGTTGTTTGTTTGTTTGTTTGCTTAACGCCCAGTCCACCACGAAGGGTGATAGTCAGGGCGGTGCTGCTTTGACATAACGTGCGCCACACACAAGACAAAGTCGCAGCACAGGCTTCATGTCTCACCCACCAGTCACATTATTCTGACACCGGACCAACCAGTCCTAGCACTAACCCCATAATGCCATACGCCAGGCGGAGCAGCCACTAGATTGCCAATTTTAAAGTCTTAGGTATGACCCGGCCGGGGTTCGAACCCACGACCTCCCGCTCACTGGGCGGACGCCTTACCACTAGGCCAGGGGGGGGGGGGGGGGGAGAGAGAGAGAGAGAGAGAGAGAAAGAGAGAGAGAGAGAGAGAGCCTGAGAGAGAGAGATAGAGAAGGTCAGAAAGAGAGTAAGAGATAGAGATAGAGATAGAGAGAGAGAGAGAGAGAGAGAGAAAGAGAGAGGACAGAAAGAGAGTAAAAGATAGAGACAGAAAGAGAGAGAGAGAGACTGAGAGAGAAAGAGAGAGACAGAGAGAGAGAGAGAGAGAGAGAGAGAGAGAGAGAGAGAAAGAGAGAGAGAGTCTTGTTCTGACGATGATATCAAGATGTTCTTTACATTAATTCGATTATAAAATATAATGCAAAAACAACGACAACAACAAACACACGCAAGGCCTCCATCATGCATGAATACCTCAACCCCCGTCCTTTCCGCAAAGCCGCAGTGATCAATCGGATTCTAAGCAGAAATGAGAGCAGAAAGTTCCTACTCAAAATCTTTTCCCCGTAAAATCGCTATATTTCTACGAAAAAAAATAAAAGAAACAAACAAAAAATCGCAAGAGTGCAATAAAGTCGCGTAACTTTTTTCCAAACACGCTTATGAGGTAGATTGCCCAATAAATTCCGACTTTGCTGAAAGTTAAAAAAAAATAAAAACACACCCAGCTCTGATCAAATTGAGTGTTATTTCGGATTACTCGGCTCACAGGAAGTCAGGGGCGCGCAGGATTTGATGGGTAAAATACGTGCGGCAGGAAAGAGAACATGGCTATTACATTTCTCCCGGTTTTAAACCTGTGCGAGGTTGTTCAACCCGACACGAGTGAGTGAATTTCTACTTTGAACTGTATTTATATCAACTATTACGTTTAGTTAAGATTTGACCAAAATATATTGCTGTGTGTGTGTGTGTGTGTGTGTGTGTGTGTGTGTGTGTGTGTGTGTGTGTGTGTGTGTGTGTGTGTGTGTGCACGTTATTTAGCAACCTTTGCTCTGCCACACAACTTAAAAATCTTACTGAAAAATAGTAATTTTTTAATTAAATAATACGTATGATGAAGACTGACGACGATAAAAAAAAGTTTCCAGTATGAAACTAATCTAAACCATACTCAGATTTTTTTATGATAAAAAAACCCAAAAAACAAAAACATACCTGGACAGGCCGAACTTGAACACTCCTCCTTCTCAGCGTCGTCTCCGCTGCACGACTTTTCTCCCTTCTTGTTGTCGCTATTGTAATTGCTGTTCAGACACGTGCGTTGTCTGCTCCTGATTCCTTTTCCACAGGTGGTGCTACAATCAGACCACGTGCCCCAGCCTGTCCACACGGCATTGGCTGCGCAACAATACCGACGCCATTTGTAAAAATCGGCCACATATTGAGATTTTTTAAGTCACCTGGTGAAAATTTGCATCTTGTTGTGTTTGCATTTTTGTGAAGAAAAATGTCATAGCTTTACTAATAAAGATACTTTGGGTATGGGATGGGACGATTGTGGGCCGAAGGCGCGGGGCTGGAGGGGGGGGGGGGGTGTGTGGCTGAATATTTGCAGTTTATTTGTTCCCGTGTAGACAACCATGCAAACTATACTATAGCGGATCCGTTATGACTTTCTGAGGACCGGGGGGGGGGGGGGGTTTGGGGTGGTGGATACGGGAGGTGATCGGGTCTATGCTGGTCACAGTGATTTAGACGAATTACGATCTACTAAGAGAAGAACAGTAAACAATCGTTTAACCTTATAACAACTCACCGGTGTCAACCATACACAGGAAACTGAGCGACGAAGCCGAGCAATCTTTCAGGTAGAAGCTGACGTCATTACCACGACGCGTCACCTGATCAAGGTCAACGGCAACGCAGCCACGACCTTGACCTTTGTCATCCGTGTTGATTTTGTTTGTCCAGGCACCGTTGGCGGTACTTCCGTCTGTCCATCTGTACATCCCGTCCTGGCTTCGGCTGATACCCACCCACATCAGATTGGTGGAGTCGCTATTAAAAAAGACAAAGTAAGAAAATAAAACAGGAAAAACTAAGGGTAAAATATGAGAAAGAACGAATGATTAAACGTTTTTGTTTTGTTTTGTTTTAGATTAACCTTCATTTCTGTTCAGACGAAAGCGTGGAGGGGATGGGAGGAGAAACAAGAGGGTCGAAGGGCGAGGTTGGGAATCTGGGGGGAGGGGAGGGGAGGGGAGGGGGGCAGGGGTGTGAAGAAACCAGAACAATTGTCACAGTCTCACTCTACCGCGTGTTTAAAAAAAATGTATGCATTATTGACGCGAAGAACGACCTTTTCCCCTGCGTCGCCCGAAATGGCTGAGTTTATACCTGGTCCAAAGACTTGACGCAGCACCGCTATTGCCTTGGTTGAATGTTACGATAAGCCCACGCTATGCTTAACACTTTAACAGGTTGTGGTCATACCTGGACCGAAGATCGCTGACTTTTTGCAGCACGTCTACAGCTTTGGGTTTGTTTTTGAAGATGACCTGAAGCCCGTGTTCTGACCGACACTTGGCCTCCGCCCCCTCCCACCCTGAGGGCGAGTTGTGGTAGTAGTAGCAAGTCTTGTCATCCTGCACGTGCGGGCCGTTCGGACACGCGGACACTGTCAGTAGGAAACAAAAATATGGTTACAGATGTTGGACACTCCAGTAATAACAAGAAATTCCTCCGAGATAGGAAAAACACCCCCGTCAAAGGGAAATAACCTTCTCAGTTGGTGGCAGTGACTGAGTGAGAATGGTTATTTCCCTTTGACCATGAAGATGTCCCTCTATAAGTCCTTGTATAATTTTAATCCACCAATAACTCCCTAACCGTGTGTTTGACTGGTCCCAATTTTTGTAAGGACCGTCTCAGGAATGTATAGAACCTGTTCACCAAGTTTGGTGACGATCGGTCCGTTCATTCTTGAGATCTATATGCGAACACAAACAAACAAACACATCGATGTCCCTCTATAAGTCCTTGTAGAATCTTAATCCACCAATAACCGTGTGTTTGACTGGTTCCAATATTTGTAAGGACCGTCTCAGGAATGTATAGAACCTGTTCACCAAGTTTGGTGACGATCGGTCCGTTCATTCTTGAGATCTATATGCGAACACAAACAAACAAACACATGGACCGAATCCTATACACACCCCTATACCGGGGGTGTAAAACTTGAAAAAAATGATTTCAATTTCAGAAAATGGGTCCTGGTAATCTGAGACTGAAATAATAAACAAAATAAAAAATACACACAACCTAACAACATCACGTTCTTGCGCTCTCGTTGAAAAAAAATTCAAGGGAACGAATACGCCCAGCACATGTTTTTTTTTCTCACATGGCCATCCCATATTTAAAGTAGATTACTTTCTTCCTAATGAGTGAAACATGCGTTCTTTCACACGTGAAGGCGATCCCGTCGACCATCGCAGATCTGTCAAGGTCTTTGCATAGAATGGCAGCATTTTATTTCTCTCTCTCTCTCTCTCTCTCTCTCTCTCTCTCTCTCTCTCTCTCTCTCTCTCTCTCTCTCTCTCTCTCTCTCTCTCTCTCTCTCTCTCTCTCTCTGTGCGTTCAAACGTGAAATCCATGAGTGCGAACATCGTGCGCATGTTATGTTTTTTTTCGAATGATTAACTTTTACTGCGATAATCAAATAATCAGGCACAACGAATAGCATAGTTCCTTCTGCATGAGCTCTGGTCTGATTCGTTTTTGGTGTCGTTGACTATTTATCCACCTTTTCTACCGTAAATGAGAGACCCCAAACACTTTTTCGATGATAGAAAAGGATCATTATCGTCATGCCTTTTACTTGGATGGCTTGTTTCGGTCAAACCCCAGTACACTTATAAGTGCACTTCGTGATTCATAATCACCATTATGGTACCCATTACCACGTGTTTCCATATAAAGCGAAACGATGGCGACGATTGCGGCAGCAGCAAAACAGATCCCAGCAGCCTAGAAACAAATAACGCCCGTTTCCAAATGAAAGTGCAAATTGCAACTTCATAGTCTTAATCTGAGCACACTCCCCAACCCATTGAGCTTTGAGGAGGAGACCTCAACTGACAGAACACACTAACAATGGCGTTGTTGTCGTCACAAGGGAGCCACTCACAGAGATATTTCTCTGTGGAGCCACACTATCGGGCCACACCCACAAACATACTGGTTCCGCCATCGTCGCCAGTCACCAGCAGAGAGAGAGAGAGAGAGAGAGAGAGAGAGAGAGAGAGAGAGAGAGAGAGAGAGAGAGAGAGAGAGAGAGAGAGAGAGAGAGAGAGAGACAGACAGACACAGACAGACACAGACAGACACAGACCAGACAGACACAGACAGACACAGACAGACAGACAGAGATAGTTACAGACAGACGGAGAGAGACAGACGGACAGATACAGACGGAGATAGAAATATAACAGAAAGAAGAACTCAAGAGAAGAGATACTATGACGGCTTACTAGTGCCAAAACCTGGGGTTACCCATTATCACGTGATAATTACTAATTAACGCTGTCAGTTACTGTTTTCACTCGTTAGTTACTCATTTTCACGGGATAATTAGTAATTTTCACGGGAAAATGACTAATTTTTAGTTTTGGCACTAGCAATCCGTCAGGAAGTGAGCCGAAACTAAAAATTAGTAATTAACAGGTGAAAGTAAGTAATTTTCCCGGGAAAATTAGTAATTAACACGTGAAAATGGTAATTATCAAGGGAAAATTAGTAATTTTCCCTTGATAATTACAATTATGAGGTTTTGGCACTAGTAAGCCCTTTGACGGCTTACTAGTGCCAAAACCTGGGGTTACCCATTATCACGTGATAATTACTAATTAACGCTGTCAGTTACTGTTTTCACCTGTTAGTTACTCATTTTCACGTGAAAATTACTAATTTTTAGTTTTGGCACTAGCAATCCGTCAGGAAGTGAGCCAAAACTAAAAATTAGTAATTAACAGGTGAAAGTTAGTAATTATTCCGGGAAAATTAGTAATTTTCCCGGGAAAATTAGTAATAAACACGTGAAAATGGTAATTATCAAGGGAAAATTACTAATTTTCCCTTGATAATTACAATTATGAGGTTTTGGCACTAGTAAGCCGTCATAGATATATCTTCATTTACGAGCTTTTGGGAACGATCATAATTTGAGCGAGCTTTTGTTTTAAGAATAGCCTTCGCCTGGAGAGAAAGACTTCAAATCACTCTATACACATATTTTCACATTCGAGAGAGAACGCGCGCGAGAGAGAGAGATAGAGAAAGAGAGAGAGAGAGAGAGAGAGAGAGAGAGAGAGAGAGAGAGAGAGAGAGAGAGAGCGAGAAAGAGAAAGAGAGGAATGAGAGAGAGAGAGAGAGGCAGACAGACTGTCGGACAGACAGACAGACAGACAGACAGACAGACAGAAAACGTGATAGTTAGACAGAGACAGACAGAGACAGATTCAGATTTAACTGAGTTAGATGAGGATGAAGGTTTTGGGCAGATCCTTATCTTCTCACGCGTTACTTACAGACATAGCCTACATGGTATTACACATGACAGATAGTGTACACATTTTAAACGCCCAAAGTACTAGTACATGTACAGTTTTTAACATTGAATTTGCACTTGGTTGAAACTTTTTTTTTAACGTGGCAGAGACAGGGAAAGAGTCGAGTAAAAACACGCTGTGAACAGCATTCTGAGTGAACAGCATTCTGATCATCTTTCAAACCACTGCCTGCAAAAAGCACAAACTAGGCGAGCATGTGTACAGCGATTCAGAGAAAACTACTGGACCGATCTTCATGAAACTTTACATACACATTTTCCCAGATGATACCCCCGGCCCCAGACGTTGTTTTTTTCTCGTGTTTTTTTTCTTGATAAATGTCTTTGATCTCGTCATATCCGGCATTTAGTAAAAGTTGAGGCGGCACTGTCACGATCTCATTTTAAAACCAAATTGATTGAAATTTTGGTCAACCTATCTTTGACAAAGTCCGGACTATGGGATTGCATTTCAGCTTGGAAGCTTAAAAATTAGTTAATTAGTTTGCTCATTTAAGTTGTCAATAAAATACAATTTTCACCAACAGATTTAAGATTATTGCTTTGTATTAATTTTCTCATGAATTCAAAAGTATATCGATATGTCATGTTTACTCTAAAAATGTGTTCAGATTTTTAGCTTTGCGGAGACGAGCGTGACCCGTCTCGGTCTTCAGGTATGGCTGTAATCTCGGCGAGGACTGTTCTTTAGTGTTGATCTTTGAGTTTGAAGCCGTTAGATTGACTAAATGTTTTTATATCGCTTCACGCGACTCCTTTCTTTGTTTCTTTGTTTCTTTTGTTTGTTTGTTTGTTTGTTTGTTTGTTTGTTTCTTCTTTCTTTTGATTCTCTTCTTTTCTTTTGAAGAAACGTTACAATGAATCTATAACCAACCAACCAACCTTTCGATCCTCCTTTCTGTAATTCCTTGTCTGTTTCTGTTCTTTTTATTCTTTTTTTTGTGTGTGTCTTTCATCAGGATACTAAAAGAACAGAATTGTTTCAAAGAATCCCCCTCACTCTGTATCCTGTTTTTGTAAAGATTTTGAATGAGTTTAAAATGTTTATATTTTTTATAATACCCCTGAAAAAAAAGTCCTACTCTCTCCATTTGTTCTAAACTTAAACTTTGACGCGGAACGAACGGCTTCAAAAAGCATTTTCACAACGATTTTCGAAGTAAAACACCATTGTCTTTCTTGTACTTTGCAGGGCCGGACCCAGGGGGGGGGGGGGGGGGGGGTTTCAGGGGTTCCGGAACCCCACCCCTGGAAAAAGCATGTACCTTGCTTCGACTTTTACTAGTTTTAGCACCAAAATAATGCTGCTCTGAACCCTCAAAACAAGTCGGCCAGAATGCACCAGATTGCACAGATTTTAACCGTTTTTCAAAAATGTTCCGGGGGAGCATGCCCCCGGACCCCCCTAGTTCGCGCGCCTGCTTTGCTGGCGCGCGCTTGTGGCTTCGCCACTTCGCTGATTTGCCCCCCCAAAAAAGGAGGAACCCCCCCTTACAACTCATTTGGTCCGGCCCTGCTTTGCACAATGTGAAAAAATCCACTGGCCTTATAAGCCTTGCTTTACAAACTTAAAAAAAAAATGTATGCAAGCCTTTGTAGTATAAACAAATGGCCGCGTCTCATCAGGTCTTTAAAAAAACCCACTAATTTTGGCGACTTTCGACAGATTCTACACATGCGGAACCTCCACACAAAATTAAAGTTTATCGCGAGTTTTGCGTGACAATAACAGCTTTAGTGATAACAACATGACAACAGCAGATCAGCACAACAACAACAGCAGCCGCAATCACACTAGCGGCCCACCATCGTCGTACCGACCAATACATTTCAGAACATATGCCGTCAAAAGGCAACAGACAGCAATTCCAACAGTTGAGATGTTCACTCTTTTATATCACCATATATTTAACGAACGTGAGGCGCGTCTTATGTGAGAAAAAAAAAGTTGTGCTTGAAGGGGTTGTGGATTATCAGGTAAGTCCATGGTTGATCAACTTGTTTCCCCAAACAGGCAAAAGAAGGCAGCTCATATCAGGTTGGACTTTCCCGCCCTAAAAATTTATCAGAAGGAGTACGCCACACATGGAATTCGCAAAGGCAAAAGGATAGCCTACTTTTTTCACCTCGGATGTCGTCAATCTATTATACGCGTCGATGCAAACCAATGGTTACTTCAGGCACATTATCATGACGGCCTAGAATTCTGCCATCAAAAGGCAAAAGACAGTATAAGTCCGAAAAAAAGTGTTGAGAAAATTGTGTTTTCTTCTAATTTCATGTACACATTTTATGGGAAAAAAATTCGGGCAATATCGATGAAAATATTGGGTTTGGTTTTCATAGAGGCGAAAAACATAGTTTTGAGACAATTGGGTTTTCTTCTGATTTCTTGTAAAATCACTGAACAAAAATAAGTTAGGGATATGTCAGTAGTTTATGGTTTTGATTTACACAAAGGCAAACGACAGTAGCCTAAGTCCGAAAAACATAGTTTTGAGAAAATTGAGTTTTCTTCTAATTTCATGGAAAATCTCGGGGGGGGGGGGGGGGATAAGTTAGGGCAATATCAGTAGATTAGGATTTTGGATTACACGGAGTGACAGGAAACAAGTCCATAATACAGATAAACATGGCAGAAGGCAGTAAGTGAGCGAGTGACTAAAACAAAGGCTGAAAAGTGTAAGTTTGGTTTATCCAATGCAAAGGACAGTAAGACCTCTGGTTTATTGAATCTGCTGCTGCTTTTTGGCTCTGTCTTAAGAAAATATTGTTTCTTAATTCCAACGGCAGAGACCTTAATTATGCAAATATTATCAACCAGCATGGTCCATTTTGTCATTTTCAAATAAACCATGATGTATTCAAATATATCACACTATTTGAGGTACAGGTATTGCTCTAATCTTATTTTCCACTGAGATTTTACATGAAATCATAAAAAACGTAATTTCCTCAAAGTTGTGTTTTTGAAAGCTATGTTTTTGGACCTAACTGTGTTTTGCCTTTTGACGCTGGCAAGTTAATCATGTGAACAGTGCTGAAGCCTTAATTCGACCACCATGATTTCTGTTGTCAAGGAATGATGTCGAGAATGTCAATGACGTCCATTAAGGATTTGCAGCATGTTACAATTATTTGCTCACCGAGTTAAACAAATATTGGCGGATGTTGCACTTATTTGCTCACCGAGTTAAACAAATATTGGCTGATAATTGATAACTATTCCAGAACAACAGAGACAAAGAAATGAAAGCATATGTCATCGGAAGCATGGACCCGCGAGATATCAGTAACGTCCCTTGAGGTTTTTCAGCACACTGACGTTATTTGCTCATCCAGTAAATTTCGGCTGATAATTTATGACTAGAATAATAAAGACAGAAATGAAAAGCATGTGTGATACCGGGGTTCACGTTTTCACCAATTCCATTAACAGGTCTGGTACTTTAAACAATCGCTTGAAAGTTCGTTTACCTAATTGACTGCCCACTGTGTCTTATTGATCAAGGCAGGAGTGACGTATTGATTCATTGTGCCATTTCAATGGCTTGCAATGTTGTGTAAGCACAAGTAGGAAACAGAACTTTTTCTTTATTTGGACACAAACTTGTGAATCATCATGTGGAAAGATTTGTCGATTTGCTGACACATCGATTGTGCTTGGTGCGGCGTCAGAGGATTCTGTGTGTGTGTGTGTGTGTGTGTGTGTGTGTGTGTGTGTGTGTGTGTGTGCACGTTAAAGATCCCACGATTGACAAAAGGGTCTTTCCTGGCAACATTGTAAAGGCATAGATAAAAAATGTCCACCAAAATACCCGTGTGACTTGGAATAATAGGCCGTGAACAGTAGAATATGCGCCGAAATGGCTGCGATCTGCTGGCCGATGTGAATGCGTGATGTAGTGTGTAAACAAATTCCATCTCACACGGCATAAATAAATCCCTGCGCCTTGAATATGTGCGCGATATAAATTGCATTAAAAAAAAATTTTAACAAAATCCATGCGCTTAGAACTATACCCACGGAATACGCGCGATATAAGCCTCATATATTGATTGATTGAGTGTGTCTGTGTGTGTGTGTGTGTGTGTGTGTGTGTGTGTGTGTGTGTGTGTGTGTGTGTGCTAGTGTGTGTGTGTGGGTGTGGGTGTGTGTGTGTGTGTGTGTGTGTGTGTGTGTGTGTGTGTGTGTGTGTGTGTGTGTGTGTGTGCTAGTGTGTGTGTGTGTGTGTGTGTGGGTGTGTGTGTGGGTTTGAACGTGTACTCATGTTCCGTGAAAGCTTGTGTCCGTGCACGCAAAACACACTATAGTAGCTGAACTCGGCCAGTCCACCATTATCCTCCACTTTTATCGGCGATTCTCATTTCAAAGTAACAAAGGAACAAAACAAAAACAACCAATGCACATCCAACAACAACAAAAAACCGACAGACAGACTGACAAACAGGCAGGCAAACATACAGACAGGCAGGCAGGCATGTAGGCAGACAAACAGGCAGGCAAAAATACAAACGGGCAGGCAGGCAGGAAAGCAGACACATAGGCTGGCAGGCAGACAGAGGACACAGAAGATAATTAGAGAGTAAAGCTTAAACACTCACCGCTTTGCGCAACATCCTTTGACTCCTTGTCGTTTTTGCTAGCTGTGGACATAATAATCGGTGAATCAGTCGCGTCTCCCCCCCAAAAATAAAAAAAATAAAAGAAAAAAGAGTTAAGACAAAAATAAAAATCGTCGTGTTTTGGGGTAAAATAGGGGTTTAGGAATGATGGGACAACACAGAGAGCTGGCCAAGAAACGTCAAAAGAAAGATGCCAAAAGTAAGCATCACATACCAGCCTTACGACCACCAAAAGTAAGCATCACATACCAGCCTTACGACCACCAAAAGTAAGCATCACATACCAGCCTTACGACCACCAAAAGTAAGCATCACATACCAGCCTTACGACCACCAAAAGTAAGCATCACATACCAGCCTTACGACCACCAAAAGTAAGCATCACATACCAGCCTTACGACCACCAAAAGTAAGCATCATATACCAGCCTTACGACCACCAAAAGTAAGCATCACATACCAGCCTTACGACCACCAAAAGTAAGCATCACATACCAGCCTTACGACCACCAAAAGTAAGCATCACATACCAGCCTTACGACCACCAAAAGTAAGCATCATATACCAGTCTTACGACCACCAAAAGTAAGCATCACACACCAGCCTTACGACCACCAAAAGTAAGCATCACATACCAGCCTTACGACCACCAAAAGTAAGCATCATATACCAGCCTTACGACCACCAAAAGTAAGCATCACACACCAGCCTTACGACCACCAAAAGTAAGCATCACATACCAGCCTTACGACCACCAAAAGTAAGCATCATATACCAGCCTTACGACCACCAAACGTAAGCATCACATACCAGCCTTACGACCACCTCTCAGTGACGACCACCCGAATTATCCACGACGATTTATTCCTTCAAAATAATTCCCCTTTCCATAGCAACCATCTCTAATCAACAACCACTTTTGGTCGATCCCTTTGATTGTGGTTAGAGACAGGTTTGACTGTAACATAAAATTAGAAAACTTCAGACTTTAAAACTTTTAAGCTAACAAAATCAAGCACAAAACACGTTGTTCCCAAAGAAAAAACCGCCAGAAACGTAGAAACAAGGAAGGAAAGAAGAGATGAAATAGGAAAGAATAAAAAATAAACAATCTAGAAAAGAAAGAAAAAAAAACAAGAAAAAAAACATGGTAATACAAAAAATGTGCATCAAATGCAAACCGAAATATTATAAGTCAGAAACATACCACGTGCAGGGAAACATCCAAACAACACGATAAAGATGACGACGATGATGAGGTGTAAATCTCGTCCGTACTCTTTTCCAAACACGCTCATCGTTGCTTTGAAGTTCCGAGTTTCACTTTTGTCAAAGCTGTGTTGTTGCTGGTTTTGTTGTTGTTTTGCTTTGTTTTTTCTTGATTCGATAAGACTAAGGCTTTATTAAATGTCGTTATTTTTAATTCGGCAAAATTGATTAAGCTTGCATTAATTCTTGTGACACATTTGAACGCCTTCTCGGTTGGAGCTGCGTCGCTTTGCTATTTTTTTGTCAAAGTTTGTGTTTATTTGCAAATATCTTTTTATAACATTTCCCGTTAGAGCCCTGCAGTGATTTTTTTTACAAACACAAATCGGTAACAGGCGTAGTGCACAGTGAAATATGCCCAGAGAAAATAACAGCCTGTTTCCGTTTATTTTCTATCAAATATAATATGGGTGCTTACATACAAAAGAAATGGCATCGTGACGTCGAGGTAAAAACAAGACTTATTCACACAGATTTTCTATGACAATAATTATTTGCGCGCCTGGCTGTCAAGGCTATCCAATCGAGTCCGTCAGGGAAGTCCAAAGTAAATTCCTTTATTTTTCGTTTTACTATAGACGTTTGTCCTTTCGTCCTTTATTCCTTGTTTCCAAAGAATATCTTTGGCCGAAACGCGTTCAGCGTTAATTCATCATAGACAGTTTTGCCTCGATTTTCCTCCCACAAAAACTGTTCCGCAATTGTCCATTTGACGTAGTAGGCGATGTATCTCGAAAAACAATTCGTGTATAAATATTGCAGACACATCAAAAACATTACTTATTTTATCAATTCCAAAACCTCTGTCTCTTTCAGACACCAACAAGCAATAACGTGCAAGTGACGCGTGTGGCCAAGCACTGATGTGAAATAAATGTCACCACGCGCACGTGCACACATGTATTTTCCCTTCGTGTGACGAAGGATGGTGATCAATGGTTGCCCAACTGTAGCTTGATTTAGAAGAGTGGGGTGTTGGGGGTGGAGCCGGGGTGTGTTGGGGTCTGGGGGTTAGGGTTTAAGAGTGCGCATGCCAAGTCACTTTCATATTTTTCCCCTCCCCCTCTCTCTCTTTTGACTTTGTGCGTGTGTGTGTGTGTGTGTGTGTGTGTGTGTGTGTGTGTGTGTGTGTGTGCGTGTTTGTGTGTGTGTGTGTGTATACGTGTGCGTGTGCGTGTTTGTGTGTGTGTGTTTGTGTGTGTGTGTGTGTTTGTATGTGTGTGTGTGTGTGTGTGTGTGTGCGTGTTTGTGTGTGTGTGTATGTGTGAGTGTGCGTATGTGATCTACCCCCCCCCCACCCACAGCCGATTGTTTTTAAAGTGATCATTACATCAAAATCCGAAACTCTTCGTTGAAATCCCAGGATTAGCCCACCCAAAACATGGTGAAAGTAGCTCGAGGCTTGCTCACTTTCAATAGTCAACATGAGGTCTCTTATGACTGGTAACAACAACCGGGATTGCTGTGTGCGCGGCACACAACTACTCTCCGGATATCGGAAAGTGAAGGGAGACGCTGACAGAACAGCAAAAAGCCATCAGCGTTACAGCTTGGCCAATCCCGATTTACTTGATTTTTTTGGGATTTTTTTTATGTAGTGTCAATATCTTCAGGGAACAATTCAAGCCGTCGCGTACGTGTAGTCTCATTGTGTGTACAGAAGCCGGAATGACTTTCAGAATGACGATGACACATGTTCCTGAAGGCAAACAGGAACACATACACACAGACACACGCACACACAGACACACACACACACTCACACACATACACACACACACACACACACTAACAAACCCTGTGGCAAGGAGGTGGGCAGACAGTACTGACACACACACACACACACACACACACAGACGCACACACGCACACATACACACAGACGCACACACGCACGCACACACACACACACACACACACAGACGCACACACGCACACACACACACACACACACACACAGACGCACACACGCACACACACACACACACACACACACACAGACGCACACACGCACACACACGCACACACACACACACACACACACACAGACGCACACACGCACACACACACACACACACACACACACACACACACACACACACACACACACACACAAACATGTGCAGGCACGCAAAGAAGAGGAAGTGCAATATATGTTAAATATCGCTAAGTCATCATCGCTGACGCCATCGCCGTGCTCATCTACCTGTCAACCTCCTACAACGTCCGCTTAGCCGTGTTATCTCTTCGTTGTATTTATTCATTTCAGGTTATCAATGTCTCTGCTCATCTCTCTCTTTATTTATGTCGTTCTTCTCAGATCATCCTTCGGCGGGAACATAGGGTCCGGGAATCCATGATCAGCGATGACTCCCTTGTACCATGTGCCGGATTGTTTGGCCACACGGGGGCGCTGAGGGTTGTCAAAGTCCACGTAGTACAAGCCAAATTTCTGCGTGTAGCCGCTGGTCCACTCAAAGTTGTCCATGATGGACCACACTGTGTAGCCGATCACGTTGCAATTGTCTATCAACGCCGCTGAAAATGAACCAAAATAGAGCCGTTTCGCAACAGAAAAAAACTTCGTCATTGGAATGTTTGCGTTTAAAGAATTTGTTACCTAAATGAAGCGACGCCTTTGTCAAGATTTGAATGCTCTGACCTCAGACCAGTTCATCGGAGTCTTAAAGACAAAGTCCTTCTCGTATGAAGGACTCGATGTACTATATCAGATTTGTCGTGGCGTTTACATGGGATAAGAACATCCCCCACTCAGACACTTTGTATTAAAGTTGCCCCCTGTGACGAACAGTTGCCAAAATGTACATTTTCTCCTAGAGAATCTCAGAGGTGTTGTCATAATTTTGATGAAAGGGAGAGTCTGACTAGTAGTGAGTTATCTATCTCCTTGAACGGTTCAACAATGTACCGCCTAAGGTAGCAGATAGGATAAGACCATCCTTCCATTTGGATAAGTATCAATACAGTAACAAACCTGGCTGCTTCCAGTCCATCGCGGGATTATTTTTGTTAACTAACACCGGTGTCAACCACAAAATTGACTCTGGAGAATTTACTGTACCTTTGGTGAGTTCATTAATGTAGGCTCTGATGTACTGGATACGGAAGAAGTCAAGGAGAGTGCCGTTGCGGTCCGTCACCCCGTTCTCAGTGACGATGACCGGCGTGTTGTTGTAGTTTGTGCGGATGAAGTTGAGGATGCCTCGCATTCCCCACGGTACGTAGTACAGATAGGACGAGGACGATCTGGAAACACAATGACTAACCAGGACTGAAGGATGGCGTCCTTTTCCGCGTAAGCGATCATGTACACCAAATCAGATCTGCTTAAAATCGGCCATGAATAGCAAACTAGGTTAAAGGTACATTAAAAAAAGCAACAACCAGCCCATCAGATATGCCTAATATGTGACATGAACATTTTCCCACTTAGATAAATATAACATAAAATTAGCAGTCGGACTACTTCTTTTCAGAGTGGGATTTTTATGCCGAAATAATTGTGAAAGTGACAGCAGAGCTATGTAAGCCAATCTGAGAAATGAACTATCCGTTTTGCCCCAAAAGCAGTAAGGTTGCCGATTTGTTGGTATTTGTTCCAGTGTAAGGATGGTCTTATCCCGAGCAAAAACGAGAAAAACAATGATCGCTTATGCAAGAAGGGATGTACCTTTAATCATGTGAAAAGCTAAAGGCAGTTCTCGGATGCCAAAATGGCTGACTCAGATGTACCTATTCGTCTGCTTTTTCCCCTTTATCTCTCATTTAAAAAGAAATCATGACCTCAGTGTTCTAAAAGTAAGCACCAACCTGTGCAATCTGTAATCTATGGTTTTAGATTTTGGTCACCGCTGTCTCTCTTCCTAACTGTTTCTTTACATTTTTAATCTATGCATATAATGTATTTATCTTTAAATGCGTGGCATACTGACTTTTGCCATTTTGGGTCTCGTGTCAGCTTGACCTCCATGTCTCCCAGGTAACCTTTGGGGACCGAGGCCTGGTACGCGGCGTCCGCTGGTTCGCACAGTGACGTGGAGTAGTGGTTCAGACCGAAGTAGTCAAACGTACCTAGCCGCGGTGGACAAAAAGTAAACTTAACTGAGAAAAAAATACTACTACACTTTTTGTACCCCAACTAATAAAAAAATTCGAAACTGTGTTATTTAGTTTAAACTTTCATGGCGTAAAAGGCACTTGACTGGACTATATGACCCTTTATCTGCACAGTTGATAAACATACGATGATACATCTTCTGAGTGAAAGGATTGCGATGCTTTAGAAAAGACTAACGGTAAAATTGTGAACAAAAGCGTAACATGTTAATAATCACTTGCCCTTGATAAAGAGTTTTTCGCTGTCCGTGAACTTGGGCAATCGGGACGATCCATCAGTGCTGTTGGTGTTACGTTGCACGTAGTCTTTCATCACCTGTTCAGGAAACAAAATAAATAATCAGTTATTGCTATTACAACGTTGCTAGTGACCAACAAATAATACGAAACTGTGTTAGATAACTTGCCTTTTGTAAAGTGAGAAAAAGGGGGTTATTTGCTGCGATACGTCTTTCGGTGGAGTCCACTGCCAGGAATGATTCAGACGTCACACCACGCTCTCAGCGTCTTACAGTCATTATTTAGAACCCGAATTAAATCTTTGGTAGATGTGCGTCAAGTGACTGACAGAAGCAATGTTGAACAGAACTCATGACATTCCGCAATATCAGACACATAGGCTAATAACAGAAAAGCTGAACCTTGACAGAGATTAAAACACACACTGGAAACTCACTGGTAAGGCCATGAAAAATGGGGGTTCAAGATCAGCCCCCTGTCATGATTAAAAAAGACCAAGGGTTACCAACAAGAATCTGAAACACCTCGACACCATGGCCAAGTCAAAACTCCTTGCTGTCTTCCACAACAGCTACAAGACAGGGCTCGTTCCACAGAGCTGGTGAAGAAGGAGACACATCATAATCAATTCTGTCAAAACCATACAACTTGGTTCAGCTTAAATAATATGATCCGGTGAAAAAGCTGCAGAATTAAGACTTTCCGATGTCAATGATGTGACGTAATTATAATGACGTCACCTGGGGATAGTCTCCGTCGACGTAGATGGGGTGAGCGAACCAGCCTACAGAAAACTGAGCAGCTCGCTCCGCGGCCTCCACGTCTTCGGGTTTGCTGGAGTTTTTAGGGGCGAAGAAATCTGTATTCAACGTGATGGACACCATCCCTGCAAAGTTAATTCTGCATTCAACAAACATTTATCGTTGCGAATATCTTTACACTGATAAAAGAAAAGAAAAAGAATAAAAAGAACACAAAGCTCAAGTGTTTACGTGCTCCAGATTGCTGAGGTCTTTGTCAGCGAAGGAATAGGTGTTCAGTGTGATGTATACCATCCCTGTTGTGCAAAGGATGCAAGACAGCAAAGTATTGCATGCAACAGGGGACAATTTGAACACATTTTATGGGTCAGTCAAATTAGTTACTTCATTCTTCGTCAGTCAGGAAGTACATCAGTCAACTTGGTTCCAAGTTAGTTCATTCGTTCAGCGTTCGTCCATTGGCACTTACCATAAAATCGTGCTCTGTACGTGGTAAAATACAGGTGCCAGGACTGGGCCTGACACTTACCATGAAATCGTGCTCTGTACGTGGTATCGTAGAGGTGCCAGGCCTGGGCGTGACACTTACCATTGAATCGTGGTCTGTACGTGGTATCGTAGAGGTGCCAGGACTGGGCGTGACACTTACCATTGAATCGTGCTCTGTACGTGGTATCGTAGAGGTGCCAGGACTGGGCGTGACACTTACCATTGAATCGTGCTCTGTACGTGGTATCGTACAGGTGCCAGGCCTGGGCGTGACACTTACCATTGAATCGTGGTCTGTACGTGGTATCGTACAGGTGCCAGGTCTGGGCGTGACACTTACCATTGAATCGTGCTCTGTACGTGGTATCGTACAGGTGCCAGGCCTGGGCGTGACACTTACCATTGAATCGTGGTCTGTACGTGGTATCGTACAGGTGCCAGGCCTGGGCGTGACACTTACCATGAAATCGTGCTCTGTACGTGGTATCGTAGAGGTGCCAGGCCTGGGCGTGACACTTACCATGAAATCGTGCTCTGTACGTGGTAACATACAGGAGCCAGGACTGGGCGTGACACTTACCATTGAATCGTGCTCTGTACGTGGTATCGTACAGGTGCCAGGTCTGGGCGTGACACTTACCATTGAATCGTGGTCTGTACGTGGTATCGTACAGGTGCCAGGACTGGGCGTGACACTTACCATTGAATCGTGCTCTGTACGTGGTATCGTACAGGTGCCAGGCCTGGGCGTGACACTTACCATGAAATCGTGCTCTGTACGTGGTATCGTACAGGTGCCAGGCCTGGGCGTGACACTTACCATGAAATCGTGCTCTGTACGTGTTAACATACAGGAGCCAGGACTGGGCGTGACACTTACCATTGAATCGTGGTCTGTACGTGGTATCGTAGAGGTGCCAGGCCTGGGCGTGACACTTGATGATGGTGTGGGCGTACAGGTAGGGCAGCGTGGCGGGCTGCTTGATGCCGGGCGCGTACTCCCCTATACCGTACCCCGACCACGTCACCACCCACGGCTCGTTGAACGTCAGCCAGTACTTCACCTTCATGAAGCGAGTCCAAGATTGGATTCATTGATTCTGATTTTTTTGCTTTGTTTTGTTTTGTTTCCCTTGAACCCGGGCGGTTCATGCGGGACTGTAAGCCTACAAGATTTGAAAATATGGCATGGCGAGAAAGAGATTAAAAAGAATCCCGGCGTATCAAAACAAACACACTGATTGAAACGAACGAACGAACGAACAAACGAATGAACGAAAAAATAAAAGAAAGAGCAAACAAACAACAAAAACTACGTTCACCGAATCCCTACTGGCTCCGATACCTTTGATTGAAGTTTTTCTTGTTGAAACTTGAAGATAGGCAAAGCACCAATAGCCAAAACAGCAAAGATAAGGCTTTTTATTTCAAGTATCTTTCGACCGAACAACCATGTTTCTTTTTTTGTCGCCGACCCTAAATTTTCATATTAGTTTTTTTTTTAAAGAAGCAATAACGGGCAACACCAATACCTGCAGAAAAGAGAGATAAGAATATGTTGAATTTTCCTTCGACCGAACGGCCTATCTCTGTGAGGCACGTTACTATAAATACATCAGCTGGGGAGGTATTGGGATATCACTAGTCCGTGAGGAGTTTGTGTTTCCAAATCATATCATATCATTGATAAGCAAAATCTAGGTAAAATTTGAAGTTGACGTCGCCCCCTTTCCTCCGCTACTCAGTCCCCATAAAGTCCAAACTACCCCCCTCCATCTCCCCACCCCAAACCCTATCTCCCGGGTAAGAGAACAGAAACCGGAAAATGACTAATGTAACGAAACACAGGATGGCGGAGGAAAATCGAAACCGTAGCACCAGACGAACCCAGTCAGCAAATGACATTATCAATCCAAGAAACAAACCGCATTGAAATAAGCCGCCGTAAATCTCAATATAAAATCAATCTGAGAGGTAAACAAGCGTGCACACATCTGCCATAAATCTCGACTTAGAAGCATTCATCCATTCACAGTAAATGACGAATAAACAGCAGGTCTCAGACAAAGAAACTAACCCAGTATCCAAAGTGACTAAAAGCCACATCGGCGTAGTGCTTGTACTGTTGAATAATGGTTTCGTTCCCCCAGCTGCCATTGTCCTCCAAAATCTATATACAAAAAGACAGAAACATAAGCAAGCATGCAATATCATGCACGAACACACACACGATTGCACACACACACACACACACACACACACACACACACACACATACACACACACACACACACACACACACACACACACACACACACACACACACACACATACACACACTTACATTGCACAAACTAGTTGTATTCAAGGCTAATCAAGCTCATAAGTTATTACGCTTCCAAACCGTTTATTTTCCAGAAGAAACCGGGAGTAGCCAATGGATGGCAAGGAAGTCTCTTATTATCATCAGTCCACGAAAGTCAAAATACAAACAATGGCAGGTATACATTATGAGCAAATGAACAACGTCTTGTCTGCAGTTAAAGTACTGCATTTATCTTTTCCCGCTGATCGTAAGCTGAAATAAAAATAATGTAAAGAAATCATATTCTTATAAAGCTACAAAGAAACGGCTACATAGATGTAACAACTAACAAACAGACAGACTAACAAACAAACAAACAGACAAACAAACAAACGACATTTTAGAAACATTTGACACACCTCTAACATTTCTTCACGTGCAGGCTTTTTAGAAACTTTCTTAGAAACTTTCCTATCCCTTAATTTCTTTTTCCTTTCCTCCCAGTTTAATTTGTTTCTTTTAACTTGTGGTTGTTGTTTTTTTTACCTGTGGTAGATCCCAATGAAAGAGAGTGACCATAGGTTCAATGCCGGCCTCTTTGAGAGCGGTGATCAAGTTGAGGTAGAAGTTCACACCTGCCTGGTTGACCTCACCTGTCGTCGGGTCTGGCACGATGCGAGACCACGACAGAGAGAACCGGTAGTGCTTCACCTGCAAACACAGTGCTATTATTTGCATTTTACATGTAGTCAAGTTTTGACTAAATGTTTTAACATAGAGGGGGAATCGAGACGAGGGTCGTGGTGTATGTGTGACTGTGTGTGTGTGTGTGTGTGTGTGTGTGTGTGTGTGTGTGTGTGTGTGTGTGTGTGTGTGTGTGTGTGTCTGTCTGTGTGTGTGTGTAGAGCGATTCAGACTAAACTACTGGACCGATCTTTATGAAATTTGACATGAGAGTTCCTGGGAATGATATCCCTGGACGTTATTTTTTTCTTTTCGATAAATGTCTTTGTTGACGTCATATCCGGCTTTTTGTAAAAGTTGAGGCGGCACTGTCACACCCTCATTTTTCAATCAAATTGATTGAAATTTTGGCAAAGCAATTTTCGACAAAGGCCGGACTTTGGTATTGCATTTCAGCTTGGTGGCTTAAAAATAATTAATGAATTTGGTCATTAAAAATCGGAAACTTGTCATTAAAACTTTTTTTTTTAAACAATCCAAAAACAATTTCATCTTATTCTTTGTCTTTTCCTGATTCCAAAAACATTTACATATGTTATATTTGGATTACAAACAAGCTCTGAAAATTAAAAATATGAAAATTATGATTAAAATTAATTGTCCGAAATCGATTTAGAAACAATTTCATCTTATTCCTTGTCGGTCCCTGATTCCAAAAACATATCGATATATGTTTGGATTAAAAACAAACTCAGTACGCTAAAAAGAATAGAGATAAGAAAAGCGTGTTATCCTACTCAGCGCGACCATTACCGCACTATTCTGGCTTGTCGATTTTACTGCCTTTGCCACGAGCTGTGGACTGACGAAACTACGAGTATGCGGTCTTGGTGAAAAAATGCAGTGCCTTCAGTTTATAATAATAATAATAATAATAAATGAGCATTTATATAGCGCAACATCATAACTTTACAATTATGCTCTTTGCGCTTGACACATTTGAAATTAAAACACAGTTATACAAGCATTTACATCTACATTCATAGTCAGCAACGCTTAATTAAAAGCATACACCATCAAACATACATTACAAAAGATTCTTCCACTAACTAAGTAATAAAAACATGAATAAAATAGGTAGTGAAAACAAGGAAATACCAGCTGAATACCCTTAATCAAACAGAACATGTTATCAACAATACTGAAAACAGCCCTAGATGTTTATATACATTATCACATTATCACTAAAACAACAAATACACTACATGTAGCCTACTGATGGACTGAGAAAACAAAATCAGGGGTTGTATTTCTTGAAGAGGTGCGTTTTAAGTGCTCGTTTGAATGCTTGGGGTGACTGAGAGTGGCGGATGTGAAAGGGGAGAGAATTCCATTGTGTGGGTGCGCAGAAAGTAAAAGTGCGTTGTCCGTATGTTTTGGTTTTGGTGTGTGGAATGGTGAGGATGCGACAGTCAGAAGAGGCACGGAGTTGTCTTGCTGGAGAATAGACGGTGAGGAGCCGGTTCAGAGAAGTAAGCAGGAGACGAGCCAGAAAAGAAGTTAAAGCAGAGGGTGGACAGTTTGTAGTCAATGCGGGCTTGAATAGGTAACCAGTGCAGTGTGTGAAGAAGTGGTGTTGCGTGATCTCGTTTTCGTGCTTTCAGAATGAGGCGTGCTGCCGAGTTTTGGACTTTTTGTTGTTTATGCAGGAGGTACAGAGGACAGCCAGAGAGAAGAGAGTTGCAGTAGTCAAGTTTAGAAAGAACAAAGGCACAGACAAGAGTGTTAGTTGTTTGAGAGGAGAGTGTGTGGCGAATAGTGCTGATCTTACGTAGCTCATAATAAGCTGCTCTACAGACTAAAGATATATGTTTAAGGCTCATGTCAGATGAAAGGGTGAATCCAAGGTTTCTAGCTGATGGTGAGAAAAGAATGTCGGTGTTGCCTATTTGAACAGAAACAGTTTGGGGAGAGGGAAATGTAGTGTTCTTCTTTTTGCACAGTAAGTTTCATTCTGTGATTTCGACAGCTTGACTGAATGTTGTTATTTCGCCTTACGCGACTTGTTTTTGTTTTTTTTAAAGTAAGCGAGCTGGCCACATAAGCGTGATACACTGATCAGAACCCGTACATTAACAGCTATTGTGTTTTCAGCGTAGCAATAGGGTCCGATATTTGGAAGAGACAAGTATAATGCCGACGAGTCGAAGACGAGTCGCATTATACTTGTTCGAGTCTTAATATCGGACCCTATTGCTACGCTGAAAATACAATAGCGGTTATATAGCTGTTCTAACCTTTATTTGTTGTTCTAGACTTACAAAATGACAGTTTTTGCGTCGATGCGTTGATCTCAGGTTTTGATAGCAGACGCCGTTTCTTATGCGCATTAGTTTTGCGCAGGCGCCACATTGACTTTGGAAAAAAACTCGATTTGAAAACACAGCTTTTAAACAGCTTTTTATTAGTTCATTCGTATACAACAAAAAGAAGTTTGAGTTTTTTTTAATTTTGAACAAGACTACTTATGAAGAAGACCAAAACACAACATCAACGAAAAACTAGAAACAACTGAAGAACTAGGATGCAACAAGGGGAGGAAAAGAGAACAGCTAATCCGTACAAAGCGAGCAGACGGCAGCGACGTTTCCAGTTTGGGTGAATGGCATTTATACTTGTCTCGTCATGAAGCGAATTTTTCAACCTCAGTTATAACGACTACATGAATGTTAGTGCCATGGGTTGTACATCAATACTTCAGAGGGGAAGTAGGGTATTTAGTGTGGAGTTACGAGATAAGAAAAGCCGAATGCGAAAATTTGTGTCAGTCGGCAACTGTGAACTAAGCTCACAGGCACACAAAAACGGCGGTTCCGTTGTACTCCCCTGTTTGTGCTACATCTTTCGACTTTGGGAATTTGTGGTGTTTAGGGACAGAAAATAATAGGTTTAGTCCTGTTTCATCGGGAAGTTAGCAGAAAAGGGTATGCTATCGACATTTGTAAAGCTGAAAAACATTCCCGAGAAGAATTTTAAGTTGTCAGTGTATGCTGTTGTCGATCAGTGAAACATCGTGTGGTACAGGTGGGTAAACCGGAACCATGCGTCTTTGTTATTGACAATATGCTTTTGGATATTCATCTTGAACACGCGGCCAGTACAACTGGCCTTGACACGGAACGATTCAAGGGGGGCAATCTCAGTCATCTGAAAGAGGGAAAGCCAAACGCAATCCGCCTTGTTAGGATTTTATGAGCTTGGACGATAGAGAAAAATAAGAAAAGCAAAAGCTGGAGTCCAGTCTGGACGAAACTGCATGCTATCAAGAACGCAGAATTGATTTTTTCTGAGTTTGATTTTTTAGCCGTAAGCGCCATTTCTCATTTCGAATTTCTCATAACTGCTGTTCACCGCAGTGAAACCAACAAAGGGGTCTCACTCTGAAAGAGTTTCCTGCTCCGATAAACATGGCGCTTACGGCTAAAAAAAAACTCAGAAAAAAATCAATTCTGCGTTCTTGATAGCAGTTTCGTCCAGACTGGACTCCAGCTTTTTCTTATTTTTCTCTATCGTCCAAGCCCATAAAATCGAACAAGGCGGATTGCGTTTGGATTTTCTTCTTTCAGATGACTGAGATTGCCCCCCTTGAATCGTTCCGTGTCAAGGCCAGCTGTACTGGCCGCGTGTTCAAGATGTTGGATATTGAGAAAAATGGCCGACTTCCGAAGCATTATGCTTTGATGATCGGAAGAGACCATCCAATCACAGCCCCCGAATTCCCCCGCGTGTTCATCAGAATAGCTATACATACTTATATCACGGGATTTTCCACTAACATTTAAGTCAACGACAACAACAACAAAATAAGCCAACGTATTGTCACCATTCACTTGTGTCCAGCATACTGTTAATTAAAATGTTTGCGATACGTACCCCTAATTCCTTGAGGATTGTGATGTCATCTCTCCATTTGTGGTAGCTGTCACATGACACGTCAGCAGTTTGGTTCAAGGCAATATGGCCGCCTTCATGGCTAAACCTGTCCCAGATGCTTTCACTCTTACCTTTACAAAAAAAACTATAGGCCTGAATATAAAAAGTTTTGGTCTTAGTACCTCAACTTTCTGTCTCTCTGTCTCTGTCTGTCTGTTATTCTGTCTATCGGTTTGTCTGTCTGTCTGTCTGAGTGTCTGTTTCCCTCCCTCTCTCTCTCTCTCTCTCTCTCTCTCTCTCTCTCTCTCTCTCTCTCTCTCTCTCTCTCTCTCTCTCTCTCTCTCTCTCTCTCTCTCTCTCTCTCTCTCTCTCTCTCTCTCTCTCTCTCTCAGATTGTAAGAAAAGGAGTAGCCTTAAATCTTAATCCTTGTTAAATAAAGTTCAATTCAATTCAATTCTCTCCCAGTCTCTCTCCACCTGTCTCTGTCTGTGTTACCAGAGAACCTGAAGCTCAGTCATTCAGTTTGAATTGATTAATTACCATACTTGTGGTGCGTTCTGGAGCAAATCGTGCCGTGTGCGTCTACATTAGGCCCAAAAAAATAATAGGTGTGGTTACGGTAACATAGCCCCCAAAAATAGGGTAGGAAGGTAGGCAATCACTTTTTTTGTTTAAACTTTTTTTTCTAATGTGTACAAATTAAACCTACTTGACAGGGAAATAAGTGTGCGACTCGGGCGCTTTCGCTTTCATTGCGTTTTCTGCACTCGTTTACTTGTTTTTGTGTGTATTTTTTTGACAAATGTAATAAAAAGTTATAGGGTCGGCCCCCAAAAATAGGGTAGGTCGGGTTACCGTAACCACACCTATTTTTTTGTTTTAGGCCTTAAGGTATGATGGATTCTAGATTCCCCAGATTCTTCAGACTCTTCAAATTCACCTGAAACTGCCAGATTAATAGTATCCCTCTAAACTCAACATTGACTATTAATCAAAAAACAAGAAAGGTAAGTTGTTGGAACGTTATTATTGACAAAATTACGTTACACTCACAAATAATTATGTCGACCCAACGGTCTTTTAAGTGAACAGACAAACAAATATCACACAAAACTTATCTTCATGAAATTCAGTTTTCGCCCACTCGCCAGGGAGCCGAGCGAATGAATGATTTGATTGTATAATTTGTTTTGGGATTTTTTTCAACAATGACTATTCACACTTACCATCTTCATTCCAAGCTCCTTCAATCTGAAATGCGGCAGTGGACACACCCCAGGTAAAATTCTCAGGCATTACTCCGAAATAAAATCCCTCTGTGAAGTTACGCTTGTCATCTGAGGCAGCGCACGGGAACACAGACGACACCACTATAGAGAGCAAAATCAGCATCTTCAACCGTAGCATTCTGAATTGTTTTTCAATTCATCCGAATTGTTTTGCCCGACGAGAAACTTGTATGTGGGTATTTATGGCAAATATATAGGTTGCCTTATCTCTGAAGTGTTTTGTGTTTAAAGGTGCAGGCGGCCTCCTGGCATATTTGACTTTTGTAAAGAGTTGACGGTGTTGCTTCTGTTGTAGTTGTTGCTGCTGGTGCTGTTGTTGCTGCTTCTATTGTTGTTGCTGGTGTTGTTGTTGTTGTTGTTGCTGCAGTTGTTGTTGTTGCTGCAGTTGTTGTTGTTGTTGCTGCTTTTGTTGTTGTTGTTGTTGTTGCTGCAGTTGTTGTTGTTGTTGTTGCTGCTGCTGTTGCTGTTGCTGCTGATAGTGGTGATGGTGGTGTCTGTATTGGTGTTTTGTTTTGCTCTGTTTTGTTTTGCTCTGTTTTTGTTTTTTGTTTAAAAAAAAAGTTTTTTCTCTTTCATATACTAGGAATCTAGACGAGGGCACTGTTGTTGGTGTTGGTGTTAGTGGTGGTGTGCGTGCGTGCGTGCGTGCGTGCGTACGTGAGTGCGTACGTGCGTGCGTGTGCGTACGTGAGTGCGTACGTGCGTGCGTGCGTGCGTGCGTGTGTGTGTGTTCTTCTTCTGCCCCTTCTTTGTTTTCTTCTTCATCATCTTCTAATTATACTCGTAAATCTATATTTTTTTCCGGAATTAATTTCAAACAATTCTTGAGTCTCATTCTCAACAGTTGACTACCGTCAGAATTTATGACCCAGTAGATTGTGTCTTAGAATCCTTAAATGTTGGGTGACAGACGGGCCCTTTTTGTATTGTATACAATACAAAGAAAAAAGGACGAAAAAAGAAATGACAAATATCATATAGTGCTTGTCGACTAGTGTAGTTGCAACAAGCGCTTCATGCATGCACGCACACACATACACACACAAGCGCGCGCACACACACACACACACACACACACACACACACACACACACAAACACACACACACACACACACACACACACACACACAGGAAAGCGCACACACTCACACTGCGCGCGCGCACGCACACACACCACACACACACACACACACACACACACACACACACACACACACACACACACTTATTTATCTCTTTATTTATTTATGTCGCTCTTCTCAAATCATCCGATGATGCCAGGGTCCGGGAATCCCCGATCAGCGATGACTCCCTTGTAGAACATGGCGGATTGTTTGGCCACACGGGGGCGCTGAGGGTTGTCAAAGTCCACGTAGTACAAGCCGAACTTTTCCGTGTAGCCGCGGGCCCACTCAAAGTTGTCCATGATGGACCACACTGTGTAGCCAATCACGTTGCACTTGTCTATCAGCACCGCTGAAAATGAAGCAACAAACTGCAGTTCGCAACAAAGGAAAACCCGGTCATCAAAGAAAAGCATGTCGGGATAAGTCTCTCCCGAAGCGGGATTGAAATTTTTTTTAAAAAGCGAAGACGTTCTGTGGGTGGCTCACTTCAGCGAGCTTTGATTGACGGACGAGACATGGACCAACACCAACTGTGATGCCAACAAACGCGTCTTTATCAAGATTTGAAGGCGCTGACCTCCGACCAGAACTCTTTAGGGTTAGGGTTAGTGTAAAGGACACAGTCCTCGAGTCCCTTTTGAACGATTCCGTGAACTAGCTCACGATCTGTACAGGCTTTCACCTGAGAAGACACCCTCCTCCCCCCTCTACCACTTCGACACCTAGTTCCCCTAGTGACCAACAGTTGTCAAAATGTGAATTTTCTTCCAGAGATGTTGTGCCAATTTTGATAAAACGCAGTATCTAGTTATAGAGAGTTCAATATCCCTTTTAATCAGTTCATCAATGTTGCATCCGAGGTAGTAGCTAGGATAAGATCATCCTTCAATTTAGATACTTATCTAGTGTTAACAAACCTTACCAGTTTCTGTACACAGTGGGAACACTTGTTGCTTAGTTAATTTGTTGACAATCATCTAGTATCAACAAACCATACCAATTTCTGTACACAGTGGAAACTTGTTTTGATTAGTTAATTTCGCAGGTTAACATCGGTATCAGAAATGAAATCTGGAGAGTTCACTGTACCTTTGATGAGTTCATTCATGTAGGATCTGAGATAGTCGATGCGAAAGGAGTCGTGGAGAGTGCCGTTGTGGTCTGTCACCCCGTTCTCAGTGACGATGACCGGCGTGTTGTTGTAGTGGGTGCGGATGAAGTTGAGGATGCCTCGCATTCCCCACGGTACGTAGTACAGATAGGACGAGGCCGCTCTGGAGGGAAGAGATAGGTGACAACATGACTATGACTTAAAGATGTGATCCTTTTTCGCGTAGTTGGTCGTATACACCGACTTAGATCTGCTTAAATCGGTCAAGAATAACCAAATAAGTTGAAAAAACAAATCTATTTATACTGACTTGCGCCATTTTGGGTCTCGGGTCAGCTTGACCTCCATGTCTCCCAGGTAACCTTTGGGGACCGAGGCCTGGTACGCGGCGTCCGCTGGCTCGCACAGTGATGTGGAGTAGTGGTTCAGACCGAAATAGTCAAACGTACCTGACGGAGTACCAAAAACAAAAATAAACTGACAAAACAAACTAATACACAAACAATTAAAAAAACAAAAACAAAAGCAAAATTGTTTCGTACCCAAACTAAAATTACAACACGTGTACATTAAAACAAATCCAACTAAAACAATCGTTCCAGTGTGCTTTGATTTAAACGTGTTCGTGTGTAAAAGGCACTTGCATGGGCTATCTGGCAATAATATAAAGTTATCTGCACAATTTATACAAGTTGAGAAATCGTAAAGGTAAAAGGATCGCAAAGTGTAAGGACAAAGAAACGGTAAAACTGTGTACAAAAACGTATCATTCCATTCATACCCTACCCTTGATAAAGAGTTTTTCGCTGACCGTGAACTTGGGCAATCGGGACGATCCATCTATGGTGTTGGAGTTACGTTGCACGTAGTCTTTCATCACCTGTTCAGGAAACAAAATATATAATCAGTTATTGTATTTCAAAACGTTGCGAGAGCCTTACGAATAATACGATTGTGTACATATTGGAAAGCTTGCATTTTGCAAAATGAGAAAACGATGTTTAAAAAAAAAAGAAAATTGAATTGTTGTTCTTATCTTTTTGTATTTATATTTTTTGTTGCTGCGATAGTACGTTTTCCTATTGCCCCATTGTCTTGCGTGAATCTGACGTCATACCTAGCTCTCAGTGTCTTATTTTTGACAATCTAGAACCAGAATATGTTGCAGTTGTATGTCAAGCAGCTGTGAAAGAAACGCTGTTGAACAGAACTTAAGATACTCATATCTGTCAAAAACATACCACTCGGTTCAGCTTCAGTAAATTTCATCCAGTGCAAAAATCTGAATATCAGCTTCTGACAGCTTTGGTGTGACGTAATGAAAGTGACGTCACCTGGGGATAGTCTCCATCGACGTAGATGGGGTGAGCGAACCAGCCAACAGAAAACTGAGCAGCTCGCTCCGCGGCCTCAACGTCTTCGGGTTTGCTGGAGTTTTTTGGGGCAAAGAAATCTGTATTCAACGTGATGGACACCATCCCTGCAAAGTTAATACGGAGAATTGAACGGAAAGTATCTGTGTGGATGATGATCAACTTTTGTCGTTAATAACACTAATAACACATAAATTAATATTTTTAAAAACAATTAATTAAAAAACAAGCGCAAGTGTTTATGTGTTCCGGATTGTGTTCCACTGACACTTACCATGAAATCGTGCTCTGTACGTGGTATCGTACTGGTGCCAGGCCTGGGGGTGACACTCGATGATGTTGTGGGCGTGACACTTACCATGAAATCGTGCTCGGTACGTGGTATCGTACAGGTGCCAGGCCTGGGCGTGACACTGACTTGATGATGTTGTGGGCGTGATACTTACCATGAAATCGTGCTCTGTACGTGGTAACATACAGGAGCCAGGACTGGGCCTGACACTTACCATTGAATCGTGCTCTGTACGTGGTATCGTAGAGGTGCCAGGCCTGGGCGTGACACTTGATGATGTTGTGGGCGTACAGGTAGGGCAGCGTGGCGGGCTGCTTGATGCCGGGCGCGTAATCTCCGATACCGTACCCCTGCCACGTCACCACCCACGGCTCGTTGAACGTCAGCCAGTACTTCACCTTCATGAAGCGAGTCAAAGATTGGATTCATTGATTCTTGATTTAAAATGCAATGTGTCCCTTGATCCCGAGAGAATCACGAGGGACTTTGCAAGTGGTCGAAGGAAAATTGAATAAGTATCTTATCTCTCTATTCTACAACCTATTACAATGGCGTCCCTTTTTCTTCTGCTGTTTTCCCCGTGCGTTTGTCCGTACGTTTGTCTGTTCGTTCGTTCGTCTGTTCGTTCGTTTGTTTGTTTGTTTTGATACGGATTCTTTTCACCTCTTCTTCGTCTTACCATATTTTCAAAACTCTGTGTGTGTGTGTGTGTGTGTGTGTGTGTGTGTGTGTGTGTGTGTGTGTGTGTGTGTCACTGTGTGTATGTGTGTGTGGTAATGGGGAACTTTCTAGTCTCTATCTTTTCAGGAGTTTGTGTTCCCGATGTTTATCCAATGATATCATTGATTAGCAAACATCCAGATCAAATTTGAAGTTGAAGTCTTCTCCTCTCCTACACCAATCCCAATAAATGTTTCACTGCATCCCCCTCCCCTCACCCCCCCCCGCACACACACACACACACCCGCCCCCCGGTGCGGCAGAAAGATGACAGGAGAACGACTGATGCAGCAAAACACAGAATGGCGGGGGAAAACAAAATCGAAATCAAACTGTAGCACCAGGCGAACCCAGTCAGCAAATGGTAAAATCCATACAAGTAACAAACCCGCATAGAAAATAGCTGCAGTAAATCTCAATATAAAATCAATCTATGAGGTAAACAAGCCTGCACGCATCTGCCATAAATCTCGACTCAGAAGCATTCATCCATTCACAGTAAATGACGAGGAAATAGCAGGTCTCACAAAGGAACTAACCAAGTGTCCAAAGTGACTAAAAGCCACATCGGCGTAGTGCTTGTACTGTTGGATAATGGTTTCATTCCCCCAGCTGCCATTGTCCTCCAAAATCTGAACAAAAAAGACAGAAACGCGTGCAAGTATGCAAAGTCATGCATACACACACACACATACACACACACGCTCAGAGATTACAGAAACTACGTGTTTTCATGACTAAATAGTTTCATGAATATTCCTAGGGTCCTTACGCTTCTAAACCGTTCTTTTTGTTATGAAAAAACTGGGAGAGGCCAAGGTCTCTCATAATCATCAGCCAACGAGAGATATCGGATGCGTTATGGCTGTTATCTGAACAAATAAACAAGTCGCGTGAAGCGATATAAAGACATTTAGTCAAGATCAATCCACAAATCAATCATCGCCGAAGACCGAGACGGGTCACGCTCGCCTCCGCGAAGCACGCGTCCGTGGTACTTACTAAACCTATTTACTTTCATTCTGAGAATATTTTTAGAGTAAACATGACATATCTATATATTTTTGAATTTAGGAGAAGATGAGGAATACAACGCAATCAATTTTAAATCTGTTTGCGAAAAATCGATTTTAATGACAACTTTAAGGGCAGACCGGGTAGGCAAAATGAGTTATTTTTGGTCTCATACACCTTTTTGGGGTTGTTGCATTTTTCACACCTTTGAACATCCTGGAATGCATTCAATAATCTGCTTTTGTCATTTTAGACATGTATTCATGTAAATAAAACCATTTTCAAACCGATGTTTTGTTGTTTTTGTCTGTGTTTTATCAAAAAAATCGAAAAAATGGTCAACTTTGGATACTCCGTGCTGGTAAATGTGCGCACATGACATGACCCTTCGCTGTTCAAACTGTGTGGAAATTTCCGTTCTTCAAGATGACGTCATCACCGTTGGGGAATTTCCGTTGACATAGGCACAAAGAGAGAGAATCCGTTCCAACCGAAACCCCGGAATTAATATATGCAAATATATGTAGGTCAAAGGCATTTGGCGCAAGCGCAGTAGACAACTTATCAGTCCCCCGGTGTCAACAAATCCAAGACGTTTTCACCGATTCAGCAGCATTTTTCAAAGTTTTGAGCTGCGGAGAACAACCCTAACATTGGAAATGTTCGGCATAGTGGCAAGAAATATCAGAGAAAGATGAACCAGCAGCAGCGAACAGTAGAAGGAAGTAACAACACTCCGAAATGAACCAACATGATCGTATTTAAGCAGACGACATTCTAAGATTCTTGATTCGACGAGGTGGGTTTTGCTTCTTTCTCTTTTCGATCTTGTTTGTTTGACAACGTGATTTATTGCACATCGTTATGTTGTTGTTGTTGTAAGAATGTGTTAGGGTTTGCAGGTAAATGATAAACAGTTTGTGTCTGAAGTATTTTGCGGGTTTCTTGATCCAATTTACTGACCATGCCGCCGCCGCACACCCCCCCCCCCCCCCCCCCCTCCCTCCCTCGATCATCTCTGTGATATCGTCTTCACAACCCCTATTTTATTGTTCTTCGCTGGCCAGTCCTTGAGAGCTTACTATGGTGTAACATGTCATCAGTATTCTTTGTCTGGGGTCAAACTGAGAAGCAGCATCTGAGCGATGTACGACTGACACAGTTTCTGTTTCTGGTCATTGACCGTAGGAAAATAAGTACCCTACTAGAGAGCGTTCTCTATAATTCTAAAGGATTGGTTTACACCAGCATGGCTGACTAACCTATCATTGACAGCAATATTGTTGTCAAATCTTTTCCATTAACTAAGGAATAAAAAAAATAGATCCAATTTACTTCACCAAAGAAAAAAAAAGAGTTAAACTAAAGGACTGGGGATGCAACTCATGAATCAAAAGCATAAAGATCACCTGCAAACAGTGCTAGGTTTAGGAAATCTGAAAATGTATACACACACACAGAACACACACACACACACACACACACACACACACACACACACACACACACACACACACACACACAAAACAGACAACAGACAAGAAACAAGCAAATACATAGCAAGTGTGATGAAATAAATTAATTTTAAAAGAAAAATATGAAAAGAAAGAAAGAAAGAAAGAAAATAATTCAGCTAGTTTCAGTATTAGTTCCTGTGTGTATGTGATTGTGTGGTTACTCAAATCCCATAGTAAACTTGACATGTACATTTTGTGATAGGGGCCAATTAATGAATGTCTTTTATGTGTGTGTGTGTGTGTGTGTGTGTTCGTCAACCGACATATGTGGGTACGAGCCGCTGAGGTGGTTGTAAGAAAACCCGCCTGGTTCAGTGGTTGGGGGCTGATTGGGATTTCTGATTTACCAGCCTAGCCAAAAAGTTGAGGTACACCCCATGTAACATATGGTCATTTGCAAAATAAAGTACAAGCACTTGTTGACGTTTATATTGAGTCTTAAAATTTGCAGCTTATTACAAACAAAAACCATGGACAGTTGTATCAAATATTAAATCAGTGTTTGTGTATTTATTAGGTTGGAGCAAGGGGAGAGCCAGTCCTCCTGTGGTGGCAGCGAGGAGAAAGATTGACCTGATGAAAAAGTTTGCTAAACCGGAACTACCCTCTTCCACAGCAGAAACATCAGCTTTGCCATCTTCTGACCAACCATAAGAAGATACAGATACTTTGCCATCTTCTGACCCATCACAAGCAGATATGGATACTGGTACTGTGCAAGGTCACTCCGCTGACATGTGTTGGGCTTTTGTCAACATTGATCAGCTCAATCTATTGCTGAAAGGTTTATATCCTGTACTGAATGCTTGTCTGATAGCAGTCTGATTATGAAAGAAGGTGATGCATCAGCCCAAGGATTTGCACAGGCCCTGCATCTGGAGTGCATATGAGTGTCCATTCAAGTCTGCAGTTGTTTACTCTTCTCCCGGTGTTTGCAACGCTTCGGGTGGTAAAGTTGCATTTTAAATAATCCGCGTATGACCAAGTTGGTACATGGAAAGGGACATTCAGCTTTACAGAAATTTGCTGCAGTGTTAGGATTGAGCACAGAAATACTGCAATTAAAATGTTGCAACTTTTGAATGGCTTGATAGCTTTGTTCCATTTGTGTATATATAATTATGTAATGTTGTTGATGATTTGTGAAGCATCATTTCTATGCAATGAAATAAGAAATCAGTGCATCCGTTGGGTTTTTATGAGTCTGACAGTTTGGTTCTGATCAATATTTTCATATCAGCACAAACACAGATAATTGACTTTTTTAATGTTTTCATATGATTTTTTTTTAAATCAAAAAAATCTGATAATTTGATTATCAAATCATTTCCCCTTCATAGTTAAAGTGTTATTCTGGTTAAAAAAAAACCACCCCATTAATTCAAGCTCTACTGTGGTACTAGTTTACCGGGGTACTAGTGAGACTCTTTTACATGCTGTTTTCTCTACATGTAATTTGAGACAAAATGTGGTAATTAAAATGTTGTAACTTTTGAATGGCAAGATGGATTTGTTCCAATTTTGTATATGTTGTTTATGATTTGTGAAGCACCATTTCTGTGCATGGAATAAGAATACAGTGGATTCCTTGTGTTTTTATGAGTCCGACAGTTTCGTTTTGATTCATATCTGCACTAACATAGATGAGTTTTCAAATGATTTTTTAAAAAAAGTCTGGATAATTTGATCGTCAAATCATTTCCCCATTATAGTAAAGTGGTTATTCTTATAAAAACATATCAATTCAGGCTGCACTGTGCTACTAGTTTGAGGTACTGGTTGGAATCTTTCAAATGCTGTTTTTTCTGAATGTAATTTTCAGACAAACATCTGTAATTAAAATGTTGCAACTTTTGAATGGCTTGATGGATTTGTTTCATTTTTGTTTATGTTGTTTATGATTTGTAAAGCGTCAGTTTTGTGTATGGAATAAGAGTTAAGTGAATTGGTTGGGTTTTTATGAGTCTGACAGTTTGGTTCTGATTCATGTTTTCATATCGGTACAAACAAAGATGGCTGTTTTCATATGATGTATATAAAAAAAATCCTGATAATTTGATTGTCAAATCCTTTTCCCTACATAGTAAAGTGGTCATTCTGATAAAAACATATGAATTCAGGGTGCACTGTGCTACTGGTTTTTTTATGTACTGGTTCAAATCTTTAAAATGCTGTTTTCTCTGAATGTAATTTTCAGACAAAACGCTACAATTAAAATGTTGCAACTTTTGAAAGGCTTGATGGATTTGTTCAGTTTTTGTATATGTTGTTTATGAGTTGTACAGCATCAGTTCTGTGTATGGAATAAGAGTTCAGTGCATTGGTTGGGTTTTTATGAGTCTGACAGTTAGGATTTCATGTATTTTTCTTATCAGAACTGAACCGGTAACTGAAAATGCTAAATTAAAATAATATATTGCTTAGAAATGCTTTTCGATACACAGAATTATTAAACACACACATATTGCTGCAAAGAAGAAAAATTGGATCAAAACATGCACTGGTTCACAAACTGCAACATTTTAAAAAAAGCACATTTTATAACGTTTTTCTCACATTTTGGTGAATAAAACCCCAAAAAATTGCTTTTCACTCAAAATTTAAAATGGTTTCCCTTAATTAGGTTATTCTGCTTGCAAAAATCAAACAAGCAGCAAGCTGTTTCCAAAATTAAAAAAAAAAGTGCTTGCCTACCCTGTCCCCCCTTAATGAGCAAACTCATTAATTAATTGTTACGCCTCCAAACTGAAATGCAATACCAAAGTCCGGGCTTCGTCGAAGATTATTTGACCAAAATGTCAACCAATTTGACGCTTCAACTTTCATAAATAAACACACGTGTGTGTGTGTGTGTGTGTGTGTGTGTGTGTGTGTGTGTGTGTGTGTGTGTGAGAGTGAGAGAGAGTTTGTGTGTGTGTGTGTGTCTGTGTGTGTGTGTATATGTGTGTGCGTACGTGTGGGTGTGCATGCGTGCGTACGTGTGTGTGCGCGCGTGTGTGTGTTTGTGTTTGTGTGTGTGTGTGTGTGTGTGTGTGTGTGTGTGTGTGTGTGTGTATGTGAGTATGTGTGTGTGTTTGTGTGTGTGTGTGTGTGTGTGTGTGTGTGTGTGTGTGTGTGTGTGTGTGTATGTGAGTATGTGTGTGTGTTTGTGTGTGTTTAATGTCCCTGCCCAACTTTCGCAAACACGAACACAGGTAGCTGGGCAGTGAAATAAATGTTATAATCGATCTGCTGTCCACGGTTTGATCCATTTTTACATTTAGTCAAGTTATGACTAAATGTTTTAACATAGAGGGGGGAATCGAGACGAGGGTCGTGGTGTATGTGTGTGTGTGTGCGTGTGTGTGTGTGTGTGTGTGTGTGTGTGTGTGTGTGCGTGCGTGCGTGTAGAGCGATTCAGACCAAACTACTGGACCGATCTTTATGAAATTTGACATGAGAGTTCCTGGGTATGATATCCCCATAAGTTTTTTTCATTTTTTTGATAAATGTCTTTGATGACGTCATATCCGGCTTTTCGTGAAAGTTGAGGCGGCACTGTCACGCCCTCATTTTTCACCCAAACTGGTTGAAATTTTGGTCAAGTAATGTTCGACAAAGCCCAGACTTCGGTATTGCATTTCAGCTTGGTGGCTTAAAAATTAATTGATGACTTTGGTCATTAAAAATCTGAAAATTGTAAAGAAAATATTTATTTTATAAAACGATCCAAATTTACGTTCATCTTATTCTAAATCATTTGCTGATTCCAAAAACATATAAATATGTTATATTTGGATTAAAAACAAGCTCTGGAAATTAAATATATAAAAATTATTTTCAAAATTAAATTTTCGAAATCAATTTAAAAACACTTTCATGGAAAAATGGGCTAATTTATTGAACTTTGATGTAAATGTTGGAAAGGTATTTCTGACAATAAGGCAAACTACACAAGACACATACCTAAGGTGGTTCCAATATAGAATACTACATAGAATTTTTCCCACTCAACGCCTGTTATTTTTGATGAAAATTTCTGACACATCACTATGTAGCTTTTGCACACAGGAAGAGGAAACCTTAGAACATTTGTTTTGGGAGTGCACAAGAGTTAAACTTTTTTGGTCTGATTTCACAGAATGGTTATGTCAAAATTTCACACATTGCAGTAATTTGAATTTGTCAAAAGAGCTTGTCATTTTAGGGTATGTAGACAACTTTCATACGGATGCTATTTTTGATTTGTTTATTCTCCTTGCCAAACAAAGTATATTTGGAGCCAAATTAAATAAGACAGTCCCAACACTAAATGTTTTTGTGAAAATTGTCAAACAAAGGTTTTTGATCGAAAAGTATAATGCTAGTGTAAATAATTATTATGGTAAATTTGAAAAAGAGTGGTGTTTATATAGACACTTTTTTCATTGATGCTATAGGATAATTGTATTGATTGATTTCGTATGAACATTTTTGAATGTGATACTCCCTGACCCATTTACTCATAACAGGTTATACAGTACTTTTATGCCGATAATTAAACCCCATGTATACTTGGAGGCTAAATTGTGACCATCGCCCCCAACTACCCCCCTCCCCTCCCCCAACCTCAGTTACCCCCCACCCTCCCCCCCAACAACCTCAGTTCCCCCCCCCCCTTTCCATATCCCCTGTCTTTTCAACAACCCACCCTACTGTCTATGTCTGTGTCTTGTCTAGGTATGTACGTGTGTATGCGCTTTGTTGATAAACTCGGTGTAGGATGTATGTTATGCTGTGTCTATGTGTATATAAAGGAAATAAAATGAAAAAAAAAAAAATGAAAAAAAAAAAAAAAACCACTTTCATCTTATTCCTTGTCGGTTCCTGATTCCAAAACCATATAGATATGATATGTTTGGATTAAAAACACGCTCAGAAAGTTAAAACGAAAAAATGTACAGAAAAGCGTGCTATCCTTCTCAGCGCAACTACTACCCCGCTCTTCTTGTCAATTTCACTGCCTTTGCCGTGAGCGGTGGACTGACGATGCTACGAGTATACGGTCTTGCTGCGTTGCATTGCGTTCAGTTTCATTCTGTGAGTTCGACAGCTACTTGACTAAATGTTGTATTTTCGCCTTACGCGACTTGTTTTTCTTTCTTTAGTGAACATTCGCTCAGTTAAAACTTTATATTTACTAATTTTCCTTTAACTTTCAAGCGAGCAGAGTGGCTGCGGGGATAAGAGCGACAGTATTCAAACACTGTCAACTCCTAATGCGTGGGTTCGAATCCCACTCTGGTCGATCTTTATTTGTGTGTTTATTTGTCTATACGTGTATCCTAACAGCGCTGCAAGACTGGTACCTGCACCTGCATGTGTGTGTGTTCGTGTGTGTTCGTCTGTGCGTGTAGATGTGGAGTAAAATTGTTGGTGCCAGACGAAGAGCCAATAGCGTAATTCTAGAGTGAGAATGGTGGTTGCAGACGGATCCCAGAGTGAAAATGGTGGTGCCAGAGTAACATCCTCACAAAGCAACAAAGTAACGGCTATACAGCTGTATAAACAAACAAATTAACAAGCAACGTTTCAGAGACTCTAACTAATCTTCACATACAGGCTCTTCTTAGAATCTTTCTGAGAAATGTCCCTATCCTTGACATTCTTATTCCTTTTTTTTCTTTTTGAAATTCAACTTCTGTTTAACGTGAGAAACTGTCCTATCCCTGTCTTTCTGTTCATTTAAAAAAAAAAGTAGGAACTTGTGTTATACCTGTGGCAGGTCCCAGTGAAAGAGAGTGACCAAGGGCTCAATGCCGGCCTGTTTGACAGCGGTGATCAAGTTGAGGTAGAAGTCCACACCTGCCTGGTTGACCACACCTGTCGTCGGGTCTGGCACGATGCGAGACCACGACAGAGAGAACCGGTAGTGCTTCACCTGCAAACACAGTACCATGTTGCCTGAATATTATTCAATTTCCATAAAGTTTGGTCACAAGTCAGGGACTGGGTGGCCGAGTGGTAACGCACTTGCGCTCGGAAGCGAGAGGTTGCGTGTTCAGGCCTGGGTCAGGCAGCAATTTTCTCCCCCCCTTTCCTAACCTAGGTGGTGGGTTCAAGTGCTAGTCTTTCGGATGAGACGAAAAACCGAGGTCCCTTCGTGTACACTACATTGGGGTGTGCACGTTAAAGATCCCACGATTGACAAAAGGGTCTTTCCTGGCAAAATTGTATAGGCATAGATAAAAATGTCCATCAAATACCCGTGGGACTTGGAATAAAGTATAAAAAAAAATTCCATCTCACACGGCATTAAGTCTCAGGAAACATGAATACACGCATGCAGGAAAAAAAATATGGGTAGCGCCGTATGTATGGCAGCTCGCTTTCCCCGGGGAGAAAGCAGCCCGAATTTCCATGAGGGTAACCTCACTGAACTGTAAATCTTATCCAATCCAATCCAATCCAATCCAGATCATACATTCAATATTAAGATTGTGTTTGTTTGTTTGTTTAACGCCCAGCCGACCACGAAGGGCCATATCAGGGCGGTGCTGCTTTGACATTTAACGTGCGCCACACACAAGACAGAAGTCGCAGCACAGGCTTCATGTCTCACCCAGTCACATTATTCTGACACCGGACCAACCAGTCCTAGCACTAACCCCATAATGCCAGACGCCAGGCGGAGCAGCCACTAGATTGCCAATTTTAAAGTCTTAGGTATGACCCGGCCGGGGTTCGAACCCACGAACTCCCGATCACGGGGCGGACGCCTTACCACTAGGCCAACTGTGCCGGTCAAACCGTGCCGGTCAATATTAAGATACAATAAATACATTTTGCAAGAATTAGTTTATTGATGTATGAAAAATAAATCATAAGAAAATACCTTCAAGGGCACAGCTACTACAGTGTGTGTGGTTCTAGAAGGATTAACACACAATGAACAGTTACTGGACTTTGGTACTTCACAATATTAAACGGAACTGGTTTCTTGGGAAGCTAAACCTCCAAGAAAGTGTTTATGGTTAAATAATTATGTTATACGCTTTTCTGAATTTTAATGAAATATTAGGGTACAATTTTCACTTTGCAATCACTGTAAGCTGAGCTATGATATACCTAAGGCCGAGATTAGAGGTTTAACTTCCAAAGAATGCTTTGAAACATAACTGTGCAAAATAACCCCACTGTATCTATGATAGTTTCAAAAATATCAATCGAGAACCATAAAAATAATTGAAATTTTGCAAACATTTCAAACGCGTCAAAATGAGAATTTCAAAATGTACACAACAACTGTTTCGAAATACTGTCACTAGGGAGTGTCATGTCAACTATTCTGTTTTCTACTGGCACAGAATTGACAATCACATCATCTGGCACTGTATCTGAGGGAGTACCTATTATTTCATGTGTGCGCTAAGCATAGTTGAGTTGCAATTCTTGTGATATTTTGGACATTTTGAGGTCAGATACCCCCTGTTTGACCCTAAATATCTCAAAAAGTATAGCACTTAGACAAAAAATTCAAACTGTATGACAAAATTGGGGCATTTCTGCATCCAAATAAAATAAACACATGATAGAGTGTAAAAAAGAGATTTTTTTCAAAATCTTAGGTAGTACTGCCTCCTTAAAATCAAGCGAGCTGGCCGCAACATGAGCATCGCACACTAATCAGAACCCGTCTATTCCAGACAGCAACAACATAACGACAAAATCAGCAAAGTTATTGCTGCCATTCACTTTGTTGTGTCCAGCATATTTTTAATTAAAATGTTTGCGATACGTACCCCTAACTCCTTGAGGATTGTGATGTCATCTCTCCATTTGTGGTAGCTGTCACACGCCACGTCACCAGTATGGTTCCTGTCAACATGGCCGCCTTCATGGCAAAACCTGTCCCAGATGTGTTCACTCTTACCTTCAAACAAATTATACACATAGGCCTGAATAACAGAGTTTCGGTCTCGGTAAATTGAGTCTCTCTCTCTCTCTCTCTCTCTCTCTCTCTCTCTCTCTCTCTCTCTCTCTCTCTCTCTCTCTCTCTCTCTCTCTCTCTCTCTCTCTCTCTCTCTCTCTCTCTCTCTCTCTCTCCCCCTCCACCCATTGCACACCGGTTCGACCGAAGCTAAGTTAAGAATAAATTCCTGTTGTGCAGCGGGTTAAAGTATTCCCTCATACCTCGGAGATATACCTTCACTCGCTCGCAGCGACGTCACGTGACGGAAAGAATGTTATCACACCATTGAAATGACATTCTTTCCGTCCTCTATAGGCGACGAAATAGGTCAAATTTTGTGCACTTTTTAGTGGAAAATGCTTCGATGCCGGAGCGGGTACTGGACCCAGTGCCGTTGTAGTGCAAGTAGTGCACTACAAAGGCACTGCACCCAGTGCCGATAAGCGACAGCATTCTGTTCCACCATCTAAAATGTCACGTGACGTCCCTGCGAGCGAGTGAAGGTATCTCTCCGAGGTATGAGGGAATACTTTATCCCGCTGCACAACAGGAATTTATTTTTAACTTCTCTTCGGTCGTAGCGGTGTGTAATACCTCCCCTCCCTCCCTCCCTCCCTCCTCTCTCTCTCTCTCTCTCTCTCTCTCTCTCTCTCTCTCTCTCTCTCTCTCTCTCTCTCTCTCTCTCTTTTACCTCAACTGGTCCCGATTTAATGATTGACGGCAATATAGTGGAAAAAGTCGACCATCACAAAGTTCTAGGTGTCCACATCGATAGCAACCTGTCTTGGTCAACTCACATTGAACAACTTAGTAAATTAGTGTCAAAGAAAGTGTACCTCTTATCTAGAATTAAACACTTCCTTAATTGTCAAGCCAGGAAGTTATTTTTCACTGCTCATATTCAGTCTCTTATTGATTACGCATCCACTCTATGGGACTCTGCAAGTGATAATTCCCTAAAGCTACTCAGCAGATTACACAAAAGAGCGCTAAAAGTAGTATTACTCAAACAGACTACTCTCACCGACTCAGACTACATCAACATAGGGGTCCTACCTCTAAAGTCAAGAATGAATTACAACAAAGGAATAATGATGCATAAAATTATGACAGAAAATGCACCCGAAACCATTTGCTCAAAGTTCTCTTTGAAGAATTCGCACCACTTTATAAAACTAAACACTCCTCTTCCTAGGATAGACCTATTTAAATCAAGTCTTGTTTATTCAGGAAGCAGCCTCTGGAACGCTCTTCCGGACGCCCTGCGGCAATCCACCAACACGGATTCTTTTAGAACCAAATATTCTTTCCATTTAATGAACTCTATGAACAAATAAACTTGATTGGTATGTTTTCTTTGTATACAGTTGTTCATTATCGGAATTATGGTTTATTGTGACAAAATCACGAAGATTTGGCTCTGTAATACATTGTTTTGCTGAGCTAATGTATTGTTGGGCTACTTTCCGTTTATCTTCATTGCTTTACACCCAATTTTGAACACTACCTTATGATCTACAATGCTTCTACATAATGCGCTTCATGTACATAAACTTATATGTTCTACCATTAATGTTTTTATGTAACCTTTTTCCCTAGTCATAGTTATAGTAAAATAGTTTAGTCCCTCTTTAGGGCGAGGGCCAGATGCAAAAAAGCATATCTATGCTTATTCTTGTCACCCTCGAAAAATAAAGATTTGTCATTGTCATTGTCATTGTCTCTCTCTCTCAGTCTCTGTCTGTCTGTCTGTCTCACTCTCTCCGTCTCTCTCTCTCTCTCTCTCTCTCTCTCTCTCTCTCTCTCTCTCTCTCTCTCTTTCTCTCTCTCTCTGTCTCTCGCTCTCTCTTCACGAGTTACGCCCATCATAGAACAAAGAACATATTACAAGCAGTGGTTGCACAGTTGTCTTTGCTCATTATGCATTTTCCATGTGGCTTGTATACTGGTGCATTCGGTTATCGTTTCGTCCTTTCGTTAGAGCATTGAACCAAAGAGTTAGTTGCATGATTTGTCTATGTTACATGTTAGAATGGTGTTGTTATTTTTATCTCAATGTTCTTTTAATACAGGTTGGTTACTGTTTTCTTGGTGGGAAAGCATGTAGCATCAGAACTGAACACTGCAAACAAAGAAGTCTGATTCATAGTCTTGTTATAGCCTCAATACCAAAATACTCCAAGTTGCTGTAATGCAGACTTCTCTCCAGTCTAAAAAGTCAGATATGGAATGCGACCTAAGATAACGCTCGTTTCAGGCATTATACGTAAACTATTTTATATTGTGACCACAATATGGCATTTGACACAGATCCACGAGACAGTGACTGTCATACGTGACAGTGCAAGCTATCGACTTTAAAAAAAATGACAGTCACCAGCTGTGTCAAATGTCTAAATTTGGTCGAATAAAAAAAAAAATATATATATATATATATATATATAACGAAAGAAGAAATACAGAAAAGAAACACACACAAACACACACCTACACACACACACACACACACACACACACACACACACACACACACACACACACCTACACACACACACACAAAGTAAACCACACACACTCACGGAGACACACACACACACACACACACACACACAAACATATATGGTTTCCATATAATTTTACTAGCAAGAAAGATATCTCAAATCTTCATTCAGTTTTTGAGAATTGCTTATCAAATAAATGTCCAAGTGAATCTACACATATAAAATTTTGTAGATTTATTTTAGGAGTACACAAGAAAGCAATGTGGCTTCCAGTTTTAGGAGAGTTGGGAAGATTTCCACTAAGTATAAAGATGATATCACAAGTCATAGGATTTTGGGGACATATCTTAGATTCAAATCAACAGTCTTTATTACATCATTTATACAGTTTGATGATATCTAGCTCTAAAACAAGTCCATGGTTGCAATTTATTAAACAATTATTATCACTTGTAGGATTTGAGCATGTTTGGAAAAACCAATTTACATTTAATGCTAATAAATTACAATTTGCTATACAACAAAAAATTATGAATGAATACGTTTTATTTTGGAAAAACAAAAAATCTGAAAAATGTTCAAGACTTGAGTTTTATTCACTAATTACAGAACGATACACAATACAAGCCTATTTAATTTATATTTCAAATATAAATCATAGAAAAGCTCTAGCAAAATTAAGAACAAGCACACATTCTTTAAAAATTGAGACTGGGCGTCATAGAGGAATATTGCGAGAGAGTCGCCTCTGTAATACATGTAATGTAATTGAAGATGAGCTACATTTTCTAGACAATTGCAAGAAATTTAACAATATTAGAAAAAAGTTAGTAGAAGAAGAAGTATCAAACTGTGACTTAAGGAAACCAAGCGATCTGTTATTTAAAAAAGACGAAAAAATTCAAAAATTGCTTGGAGCCTTTGTTTTTAATTGTTTCAATATTGAATGAAATAATTTGTACATTATTTATCCATTCAGTTATTGTACAACTTGTGTCAATATCCTTAAGGGTTGATGACAATAAATTCTATTCTATTCTATATATTCTATATTCAAACACATACAGACACCCACAGACTCATCAACAGACACACAGACATACACAGACGTCCAGACACAGAGACAGAGACACACACACACACACAGACACACACACACACACACAGACACAGAGACAGAGACACACACACACACACAGACACACACACACACACAGGTGCGTGCGCGTAAGTACAAAGCACACTATTAGAAGCAAAAATGCCTATGCACGCATACCATCCTCATTCCAAGCTCCTTCAATCTGATATGCGGCAGTGGACACACCCCAGGTAAAACTATCGGGCAAGACGCCGTAATAAAATGCGTCTGTGAAGTCACGCTGGTCAGCCGTGGCACTACACCGGAATACCGATGACACCACCATGAAAAACAAAACCAGCATCTTCAGCTGCAGCATTCTTAATTGTGTTGCAATTCGTCAGAATTTTCTGCCCGAAGACTAACTGGTATGTGGGTATTTGTGTCAAATATATTGGTCTGGCGTTATCAGTCTCTGTAGAGTTTCGAGTTTAAAGGTGCCACCAGCCTACTTGCATAGTTGAGTTTCATGACACAGACTTAGATCAGGTTTTGTCTTATCGAGTAGAACTTTTTTTTACACACAGTTTTTGAGTTTTGGCCGCAACAGCTGACTGGCGTCAGAATGCTTGTTCCAGTACGTAGATTGTCATGCCAGAACATGCTGAATCCTTGAATTGTCTTTCAGTGGCCACACGTTTTTGTACAACAGAAAAAAGACTTAAAAAGAAAGAATGACACACTTCATAAAGTGCTTATCGACTAGTTCAGTTGGTAGTCGACAAGAGTTTTCAGGTCAAGTGAACTTATAACTTGAGGTGTGTGTGTGTGTGCGTGTGTGTGTGTGTGTGTGTATGTGTGACCCTGTGTGTGTGTGTGTGTGTGTGTGCGTGTGTGTGTGTCCGTGCTTGCGTGCGTGCGTGCGTGTGTGTGTCTGTTTCTGTGTGTTTGCGTGCGTACGCGCGCGCGCACGTGTAAAAGGCATTGTCTGTGCGTGCAACTGAGCTGGTGTACGAGCGGTCCTGTACGAAGGGAGCCTAATAGGGGAGGCAGTTAGAAACAACAGTACTTCGTATTACTTCCCCTCTCGGACTCTCTCTCGCTGTCTCTCTCTCTCGCTGTCTCTCTCTCTTTCCTCTTTCGTTCTCTCCATTCACCCCCCTCCCTCCCTCTCTCTCTCTCTCTCTCTCTCTCTCGGACTCTCTCTCTCTCTCTCTTTCTCTCTACCTTTTTTTCTACGTTAATATCCGTGTAAATATGTGATTAGATTAGTCCCCTCTCTGGGCGAGGGCTGGTTGAAAAAAAGCTCGTTGTATTGCTTATGCCACAACCCTCGAAAAATAAAATTTGATTTGATTTGATTTGATCTCTCTCTCTCTCTCTCTCTCTCTCTCTCTCTCTCTCTCTCTCCGTCTCTCTCTCTCCGTCTCTCTCTCTCTCTCTCTCTCTCGGACTCTCTCTGTGTGTCTCTCTCTCTTTCCTCTTTCGTTCTCTCCATCCCCCCTCCCTCCCTCTCTTTCGGGCTCTCTCTCTCTGTCTCTCTCTCTTTCCTCTTTCGTTCTCTCCATCCCCCCTCCCTCCCTCCCTCCCTCTCTCTCTCTCTCTCTTTCCTCTTTCGTTCTCTCCATCCCTCCCCCTCCCTCTCTCTCTCTCTCTGTCTCTGTCTCTCTCTGTCTCTGTTTCAGTCTCTCTCTCTCTCTCTCTCTCTCTCTCTCTCTCTCTCTCTCTCTCATCTTCCCAAAAGCAGGTTGAACCAGAGATCTGTAGCCTCGGAATTAGGTAAATAACGATTATAATCAACTCAGTACGAGGGTAACAAAGTTGTCTTTCCAACTCTCGTATCCTGACCAAGACAAGACGCGCTAGGCAGAAAACCTGGCGGCAATACTCACACCGGGGACTGTGTTCCGCCTTATTTCAGCTGGAACCTTTGTTACTCTCGTTTTCAGCTGGTACCGGTGTCAATCAAACGTAAGTGTCTGCACTAAAGTACAAACTATGTCTTCCAAAAAACTCATATCCGGAAACGGATGCTTTTATCACTAACCTAATTTTGGTAATCTTGAACTTTAGCGTGTTAAATTCATAGCTCAGAATCCAGTGACATTCTTTACTTATTTTTGATACAAGTCCATGTAAGCAAGCCAAAGAACATTTGTCGTGAAATTAATTGACGGATTGAGCTTCAAACTTAAGCATAATTAATTAATTTGGTTGTTCAATCGACGAAAATGCACCGAAAATGGCGTACGTTGTCAACCATGGGACATCATTTACACGAAAGAGTTGTCTCCCTTGTCCGATCATACGGATAATTCCTTCTTTGACCCATGTAAACGAAATGCATTCGTACAGTTCATCGGAGTTTATTCCGTAACTTCAAAGGGATCTAAAATGACTTGTTATGATTACAAGTGCAGGTTCTACAAATTTGGAGACTTAAATGCCTCCAAATTATGAGCTATGAATTTAACACGCTAAAGTTCTGTCTAATGCTGGTTTTGTTAATGGTTTTTTTTTTTTTTATCTGACTAGGTTTATTATTTGACCCGCATCGGCTGGAAATACTTGCGGAATGTCGCTTTTTGGGCACAAAAGCTGATCAAAATGAAGAAATGATAAGCAACGTTATCATTTTATAGCTTTTCTGTATCATAAGTTTGTTCCATAGTTTCTTGCTGTTATGCTGATGTATTTTCCCGACCTTGCTTCAAGGCGTTGAGGCACGAGAAGTAAAACCAAAACCGATGTCAGTCGAGTTTTGTTCCGCGCTGGACACCCATGTGTTCCGAGCTGGTACCTCATGTCGACTGAAAGTGTTCTGCGCTGGTCCCCCTTCTCAGCTGAGATTCGCATATCGTGTAGCCATATTTAACGCTTTTGGGGAGATTTTCTCAACAGATGGAGGTGTCAGCTGTTACACTGGATGGTTTTCTGGATGTCAGCAGTGAGCTTGAGGTTGTCTCAAGGACAAGTGCTGGTCTGCCACTGACGTCAACCCCTAAGTGGCCACAACCGGAACGTACTGAACATATTTGCCCGCATTGTGGAAAGAGCTACGGTAACACCAGAGCTCTAACAAGACACATGAGACTGCACCATGAAGACAATTGTAGTTTTTGTGCCAAATCTGCCACAAGCACTTTAGAGAGGCATCTCATTTGCACGCACATACAAACGCTGTCCATCTGAAAACCAAGCCATACTCTTGTTTTCAATGCAAAATGAAATTTGCTGACAAGAGTAATGTCAACCCCAAAAGGCACAGGTGTATAGCAATAAATGCTCGTACCGCTTGTGAACATTGTTCCAAGACCTACAGCAGCAAGAAAAGCCTGCATGATCATGAAAAGCGCGTGCACTTTAAATCTTGGCTATTTTTGTGCAAAATGTTCGGCGCAGTTCAAGTTTAGAGCACAGCTTATACCAGGAAGTACACGTTCTAACTTTGTGCACTTTGATGCCGTGATTCTTAACTTGGCTCGATTCTGGCAATTTTAGCCAGGAGAGTAACATTTTTTTTCTAAAATTCTTTCCGTTTGGATTTTATGAAAGGGTAATGGGTAGGGTGCGCGCGCGCGCGCGCGCGCGCGTGTGTGTGTGTGAGTGTGTGTGTGCGTCTGTGTGTGTGTGTGTGTGTGCATGTGTGTGTGTGTGTGGGCGTGTATGTGTGTGTATGTGTGTGTATGTGAGACACAATTATACATTGAAGCAGAAAGACAGAGACACAAGCATACATAGAAGCACAAAGACAGAAAAAAAGACAGAGACACAGTCATATCTTGAAGCAGAAAAAGAGAACAAAACAGAGACACAAGTATACCTTGAAGAAGAAAGACAGAGACACAAGCATACCTTGCAGGAGAAAGACAGACAGAGAAAGACATAGACACAATCATACTTTGAAGCAGACGGATAGAAAAAGACAGGGACACAAGCGTATCTTGAAGCAGACGGATAGAAAAAGACAGGGACACAAGCATATCTTGAAGCAGAAAAAGAAAACAAAACAGATAGACAAGCATACCTTGAAGCAGACAGACAGAAACAGACAGAGACACAAGCATACCTTGAAGCAGACAGACAGAGACACAAGCATACCTTGAAGCAGACAGACAGAGACACAAGCATACCTTGAAGCAGAAATACAGAACAAGACATACATACAATCAAACCTCAAACGCACACACGCACACAAGAGCGTACACACACACACATACGCAGACATACACACGCACACCCACAGACACACACACACACACACACACACACACACACACACACTCTCTCTCACACACACACTCACTCACACACTCTCACACACACACACTCACTCACACTCTCACACACACTCACACACACACACACACACACACACACACACACACACACACACACACACACTCTCTCTCACTCACACACACTCTCACACACATCTATAAAATATGTATATATATATATATATATATATATATACGACTTGTGTCTGTCTGTCTGTGTGTGTGTGTGTGTGTGTGTGTGTGTGTGTGTGTGTGTGTGTGTGTGTGTGTGTGTGTGTGTGTGTGTGTGTGTCCGCGATGCCAAGCCAAAGTTCTCGGTGGATCTTTTTCAAATTCGGAGACCGTATTCAGCTACACCCCGGACACAACCTCATCGATGAGATATTTCAACACGTGCTCTCAGCGCGCAGTGCTGAACCGATTTTGGTTTTTCTCTGTTTTTCTCTGGATCCATTCCCAGTAACTCTTCCTTATCTTCTCCAGTGTTTTCAGCGTTTATCTCCCTTCCTTCGTGTGGCGTCAATCCATATTCCCGTTACTACGTTACTATTTTTAGAATGTCACGATTGCACCCGTAAGTTGTCCTTACTGTAAAAGTGAAAAGGTCGAATCAATTTATAGTCACGCGAAAAATTCACTGTCATCTATCTCTATATATTTGCTCTTGACGTCATTCTATATTTAACTTTTCTTTAAAAGTACAAGCGATCGAGTGCACATTTTGGCATTTTTAGCAGCGCTCTCATTATAAATTTCTATTTTGTTGCTTCAACAACCAAGAGCAGCTGCTGATACTTCAAAATTTCTTTTTCATACTCTTCACTGATAGTTGCAGGGGAATCAAAGAAAGATTCTCGTCTATGCAGAGGGCCTACCGCAGAAATGTGGTTTTCTCTTTTGCATAGAAGTTTGAGAGTTCTTCTCTGTTTTATGCCAAGAGACTGCCTGATGAGAGCTTCTCAGCTCGAAACCGGTAGCAGTCTTGGCTAAACAAAAACGGACCTTTTCAGGTTCAGCACTCTATGAGAATGCCCTTAAATGCACTTAATAATAATGGACATTTATTAATCGCCGTTTCTCACAAGAGCTCACGGCGATTTACATATTAATTTCTGCCGTGTGAGATGGAATTTTTTACACAATATATCACGCATTCACATCGGCCAGCAAACCTCAAGCCTATTAGGGCGAGCATTCACCTTTCACGGCCTTTATTCCAAGTCACACGGGTATTTGGTGGACATTTTTAGCTATGCCTTTTCAATTTTGCCAGGAAAGACCCTTTTGTCAATCGTGGGATCTTTAACGTGCACACCCCAATGTAGTGTACACGAAGGGACCTCGGTTTTTCGTCTCATCCGAAAGACTAGCACTTGAACCCACCACCTAGGTTAGGAAAGGGGGGAGAAAATTGCGGGGAATTCCCAATCCATTGAGGTTGTGGAACTCTCCTCGGGTTATTCTTGTTCAGTGTTGCAATCGGCTCCGAAAGGGTTTGATTCTCCAGTAGGCTGTCTGTGAAGAGTTCTTTCTAGATCTAATTCTTACCCCCTCCCCCCACCTCTTCCATTACCTCTAGTGTGCTCCCTGCTTTCAAAATTCCTTGTTGGAATGTAGGCGGTGGAGACACACACAGAGTAAAGGATGATCTCCATTGCTCATGACGTAATTTCTATGCATTCTCGCTCTTGACGTCATTCTATATTTAACTTTTCTTTAAAAGTACAAGCGATCGAGTGCACATTTTGGCATTTTTAGCAGCGCTCTCATTATAAATTTCTATTTTGTTGCTTCAACAACCAAGAGCAGCTGCTGATACTTCAAAATTTCTTTTTCATACTCTTCACTGATAGTTGCAGGGGAATCAAAGAAAGATTCTCGTCTATGCAGAGGGCCTACCGCAGAAATGTGGTTTTCTCTTTTGCATAGAAGTTTGAGAGTTCTTCTCTGTTTTATGCCAAGAGACTGCCTGATGAGAGCTTCTCAGCTCGAAACCGGTAGCAATCTTGGCTAAACAAAAACGGACCTTTTCAGGTTCAGCACTCTATGAGAATGCCCTTAAATGCACTTACGGGGAATTCCCAATCCATTGAGGTTGTGGAACTCTCCTCGGGTTATTCTTGTTCAGTGTTGCAATCGGCTCCGAAAGAGTTTGATTCTCCAGTAGGCTGTCTGTGAAGAGTTCTTTCTAGATCTAATTCTTACCCCCTCCCCCCACCTCTTCCATTACCTCTAGTGTGCTCCCTGCTTTCAAAATTCCTTGTTGGAATGTAGGCGGTGGAGACACACACAGAGTAAAGGATGATCTCCATTGCTCATGACGTAATTTCTATGCATTCTCGCTCTTGACGTCATTCTATATTTAACTTTTCTTTAAAAGTACAAGCGATCGAGTGCACATTTTGGCATTTTTAGCAGCGCTCTCATTATAAATTTCTATAGATATACATATATATATACGGCTTCTGTGTGTGTGTGTGTGTGTGTTTGTGTGTGGGCAACACCTGTGGATTGTAGAGTTCTGTTTGTGATGTGGTCTGGCGGCTTTGGTGTGTCTGTATGTTCAGGCCTTCCTTCGAGAAGCCATAACAGTTATTCTCAATCCCGTGTGAGTGGACTTCGCCTTCAAAGGTGATTGTGGTGTTTTGGCACTCGGTTACATTTGGCGTCGTCGACAGCGATGGGACTCGACATGAAATGTTCAGGCCACTGAATCATTTTCGTGCTGTTCCCATTCCACCTGGGAGGGACCTAAGTTCATTCAAAGGGGGTCGAGTGTGACAGGGAGACTACCGTCGCCCTTCACAGCAGACTCTGCAGAGTTGTTCGCCTTAGAAGTTGTGGGCTTTCCTTGCATGTGCCCGTAAGTTGTCCTCACTGTAAAAGTGCAAAGGTCGAATCTATTTATCGAAAAATCCACTGTCATCTATCTCTATATATTTATATATATAGATAGATATATACGGCTTCTGTGTGTGTGTGTGTGTGTGTGTGTGTGTGTGTGTGTGTGTGTGTGTGTGTGTGTGTGTGTGTGTGTGTGTGTGTGTGTGTGGAGGCAACACCTGTGGATTGTAGAGTTCTGTTTGTGATGGGGTCTGGCGGCTTTTGTCTGTCTGTATGTTCTGGCATTTGAGAAGCCATAACAGATAATATAGGGCTTAGAAATAAGCTCTAAAATTCTCAATCCCGTTTGAGAGGACTTCACCTTCAAGGGTGATTGTGGTGAACCGCCACGCTGTCTGTCTCTGTCTCGCGATTCACCCCGGCGAAGCCGGGTATTCCTCTAGTACATAGATATACTGTGGCACGGGTCCGGCACCATCTTTCCCATTCCGGCACCAACTGACATCTCCATTCTCACTCTGCCAACGAGCCAGCACCACCACTCTCGCTCTGGCACCAACACTCTCGCTCTGGCACCAACACTCGCGCTCTGACATCTCGCTCTTATCCCCGTAGCCACTTTGCTCGCCTGAAAGTTAGAGGAAAATTAGTATATAAATTATAAAGTTTTAACTGAGCGAATGTTCACAAAACGAAAGGTAGAGAAAAATAAAATGGATCAAACCGTGAACAACAGAGCGATTATAACATTTATTTTACTAACAAGTTGTCTGTATTCGTGGATGCGAATGTTAGGCAAACATTGAGTTGGCTTACAAATAAACACACGAGTGTGTGTGTGTGTGTGTGTGTGTGTGTGTGTGTGTGTGTGTGTGTTTCATGTCCCTGCCCAACTTTCGCAAACACGAACACAGGTAGCTGGGCAGTAAAATAAATGTTATAATCGATCTGCTGTCCACGGTTTAATCCATGGTTTTTTTCTTTAGTGAACATTCGCTCAGTTAAAACTTTATATTTACTAATTTTCTTCAAACTTTCAATCGAGCAGATAGAGTGGCTGCGGGGATAAGAGCGACAGTATTCAAACACTGTCAACTCCCAAGGCATGGGTTCGAATCCCACTGGTCGATATTTATTTGTGTGTTTTTTTCTTCTATATACGTGTATCCTAACGGCGCTGCAAGACTGGCACCTGCTTGATCTGCATGTGTGTGTGTTCGTCTGTACGTGTAGATGTGGAGTAAAATTGTTGGTTTCAGACCCGTGCCAGACGAAGTGCCAATAGCGTAATTCCAGAGTGAGAATGGTGGTTCTAGGCGGATTCCAGAGTGAAAATGGTGGTGCCAGAGTAAGAATGGTGGTGACAGTGATGATGCCAGAGTGAGAATGGTTGTGCAAGAGTGACAGTGATGATGCCAGAGTGAGAATGGTTGTGCCCGAGTGACAGTGGTGATGCCAGAGTGAGAGTGGGGGTGCCAGAGTGATAACGGTGGTGCCAGAGTGACAGTGATGATGCCAGAGTGATAACGGTGGTGCCAGAGCGACAGTGGTGATGCTAGAGTGAGAATGGTTGTGCCAGAGTGACAGTGATGATGCCAGAGTGAGAATGGTTGTGCAAGAGTGACAGTGATGATGCCAGAGTGAGAATGGTTGTGCCAGAGTGACAGTGATGATGCCAGAGTGAGAATGGTTGGGCAAGAGTGACAGTGATGATGCCAGAGTGAGAATGGTTGTGCCCGAGTGACAGTGGTGATGCCAGAGTGAGAGTGGGGGTGCCAGAGTGATAACGGTGGTGCCAGAGTGACAGTGGTAATGCTAGAGTGAGAATGGTGGTGCCAGAGTGAGAATGGTGGTGCCAGAGTGACAGTGATGATGCCAGAGTGATAATGGTTGAGCCAGAGTGACAGTGATGATGCCAGAGTGAGAGTGGGGGTGCCAGAGTGATAACGGTGGTGCCAGGGTGACAGTAATGATGCTTCAGTGAGAATGGTGGTGCCAGAGTGACAGTGATGATGCCAGAGTGAGAATGGGGGTGCCAGAGTAAGAATGATGGTGCCAGAGTGACAGTGATGATGCCAGAGTGAGAATGGGGGTGCCAGAGTAAGAATGGTGGTGCCAGAGTGACAGTGATGATGCCAGAGTGAGAGTGACAGTGATGATGCCAGAGTGAGAATGGTGGTGCCAGAGTGACAGTGATCATGCCAGAGTGAGAATGGGGGTGCCAGAGTGAGAATGGTGGTGCCAGAGTGACAGTGGTGATGCCAGAGTGAGAGTGGGGGTGCCAGAGTGAGATATACTGAGAATGTTGGTGCCACAGTGACAGTGGTGATGTGAAGTGGTTCAAGACCGGTGCCAGAGTTACAGTGGTGATTTTAGTGTGTGTGTGTGTGTGTGTGTGTGTGTGTGTGTGTGTGTAGGTGGTTTTACCGACAAATGGGGACGATTGTCACTGGAGAGCAGTCAAATGGGGACGCTTCCGACAAACGGGGACGTCCCCATTTGTCGGCCCGTGCGACCCCATTTGACTGGATTTGAGCAGATTGAGCGACCCCATTTGACTGCTTCCTAGCATCCCTGTGGACAAACGGACTGGATTTTCACACAGATTCATACACATATTTTAGCTCTGCACTTTTTGGTCTGCTCAACTAAACCATGTGATTTTTATCATGTGACTTCAAATGACTTTACAGTAACTGCTTTCATCAGAATTCAGTTTCTATTCAAATGCAGTTAAACTAAAACATTTATTTGAATTAAAAAAAACCAAAAGTTATTGCATTTAATATATTTTATTCAGAATATTTTGAAAGAGTTCTGATTATTTGATCACGGTTTTTTTTGTATTAAAACAAAAACAAACACAGAAACATATACATTCCTGTAAAAAAAAAAAATGATTACAATTATTTTGTTATGAGATTTATTTTAGGTTAATTCGAAGTGTTGTGTCTTTGTCATTTGTTGGTTTGTGCAGTGCAGTTGTTTTGTCAGTTATTCTTCTCTTCATTTGTTCTATCGTCTTTCTTCTTCTTTTTTGTGTGTGTATTTTTGTGTTTTTGTGCCTAAAGAAGACCCTTAGGTCGAAACGTCGCTGTTATTCGTTCCGTGTTCGTCATTTTAACGTGAGTACATTGCTTTTTGGTCTCTTTATTGTTCCCTCTCACGTCCAGTCGCCATTGTTTAATACATGTTTTAATGTGTTTTGTATAATCCGGAAGCAGGAGTTTAAAACCTATGTATTCTTCTTCTTCTGCGTTCGATGTTTAAAACCTATGTATATATTAAGGGAAAAGTCTGGGTTGTGGCACTCGATCACTAGGTGGGGCACTGCCCTTCGCTCCCTGTTACCCGAGTTCCAATCCTCGTGGTAAGGCGTCCGCCCCGTGATCGGGAGGTCGTGGGTTCGAACCCCGGCCGGGTCATACCTAAGACTTTAAAATTGGCAATCTAGTGGCTGCTCCGCCTGGCGTCTGGCATTATGGGGTTAGTGCTAGGACTGGTTGGTCAGGTGTCAGAATAATGTGACTGGGTGAGACATGAAGTCTGTGCTGCGACTTCTGTCTTGTGTGTGGCGCACGTTATATGTCAAAAGCAGCACCGCCCTGATATGGCCCTTCGTGGTCGGCTGGGCGTTAAGCAAACAAACAAACAAACCCGAGTGCCAACAACAATAGGATGAGCATCAGAAGCGAAGATAAAGAGGGAATTTTTTTCTCTGCGCGCGCGCCAGCAAGCAGGATGTCTCAGAACTGAAGCGGTAATAGTATGATCTAATTACAGGCGATGGGTTTATGGGTCACGTGATTATATATATATGTCACAGGACAAACGAGTATCCAGGACAATCCAGAATTGTCCTAGGACAAACGCGGATCCTTGTTTTTCCTAGGAGAAACAAGGATCCCTGTTCTTCCTGGAAAATATCAAGTACAAATGCAGATCCTTGTTCTTCCTAGGAGAAATGAGGATCCTCATTCTTCCTAGCGGCCAGTAGAAACCAAGAATTAGTACAAATCCGGATTGTCCTATTTACATATTGCTTACAGTGGGAAACTTCGGGAAGTGAGTTGTATTTGAATACCTGCTGTGCAATGCATGGAACAGGACTTTTCTTCGGGAAGTGAGTTGTATTGAATACCTGCTGTGCAATGTATGGAACAGGACTTTTCTTCGGGAAGTGAGTTGTATTCGAATACCTGTTGACATTGAAATTGACATTGAGCTGTAAGGTTCACAACGTTTTTGCTGGTCGATGATAAATTATTGTGATCTGACTTTAGTGCAGTTGTTGAAGTGTCAAAATGGCTCAAAAGGACACTTTTTACAGCCTTTTGAAAGAACATATTGAAACAATGAAGTGTAAACAGGAACCCTTCAGCATATTCACAGATAAATACAACAAGATCGTCCAAGCTTTGCGCTTGCAGAGAGGAGAATTGTGTGAAGACGGGCCAACATTTAAAATGTGGTGCAAGAAATAGTTTAAACTTGAGCACATTGGATCGATGCAGATTGTGTACCAAGGCGTCTTATCCTGTTGTAACATACGAGGAAATGTTTGAAACAATAAGTAAATGTCATGAAAAAGTGGGACACTCTGGAAGAGATAAGACTTGGAGTGAGGTTCGAGCAAACTATGCGGGTATCAAGCATTCGGTTCTCGATATTTTTCTGAAAACTTGTACAGCATGTACCCAACGACAGCCCTCAACGAGTCCTCCAGCAGGAAGACCGATGATAAACCTGGAGTTTCTTCTGCGGCTGCAGATCGATCTCGTAGACATGCGTAGCCAACCTGACGGCGAGTTCAAGTGGATCCTTCACGCTAGAGACCATTTCACAAAGTTTAGCGGGCTGTATCCAATGAAAACCAAAATGGCCGCAGAAGTAGCTGACCATCTGATAACTCAGTTTTGTGTGTTTGGATCTCCCAGAATCATGCAGTCCGACAATGGAAAGGAGTTCACTGCCCGAGTGATCAACGACCTGTCTCTTCTCTGGCTTCGACTTCTGTGGTGCTCCCTCCCGATGCTTCGACTTCTGTGGTGCCGCCTCCTGGATCATCAGCAGACTCTTCTGTGGTGCCGCATCCCGATGTTTCGACTTCTGTGGTGCCGCCTCCCGATGCTTCGACTTCTGTGGTGCCGCCTCCCGGATCATCAGCAGACTCTTCTGTGGTGCCGCCTCTCGATGCTTCAACTTCTGCGGTGCCGCCTCCCGACGTCTCTTCTTCCGGGCTGCCGCTTTCTGAGGCCTTGGGTGACGATGCTTCAGAAGAGCCAAGCACGAACAGTGACAACATGAAACGTGGAAAGGAGTTTATTCTTCTTGATTCAAGAAACCTGACTGTTGCCACTGGTACAGAGGTGAAGCACCGCACAATCATTCATGGACACAATATCAACAGTGAATCGCATACAGTTGTCCTCATTGAGGAAGTGGTGGCTCCATCATTTGTTCCATCAGATGCAAATCCTGCCGAAGAACCACTTGAAATAGGACAGTTTGTGTTGTGGTGTCGGTCAGACATGGTCGAATTCGAAGATGACACATCGGGTCACAAACAGGCACGATTTGAAGCAAGGAAAGCATACCTCAAAGCCGCATCGCGTCAACAAACCCGTTACGAGAAGAGAAACAAACAGCTACGTCATACATTTGAAGAAGGCAACACAGTCAGCATCAAAAGTCATAAAGTGGATAGGACTAACACCAGTGCGAAACTTCTGCCATGCAAAGTGCTTGCAACGAAAACAATAGACCACAATCTTAAACTGTTCAAAGTGTACACAACATCAGGTATAATAAAGAACTGGTTCAGACCAGAGGAATTGATTAATATGAACAACGTACATTTTCCAACTCTAAATCACGTGGAACCCAGCAGTCTCATAGAGATCAGTCTGATACAAGCCTCACTGGCGTGCACTGGATGGCATGCATCTTCCAGCTCTTCTGCGTCAAACGTCAGCAAGTGCATATATGTTGTTGTAAGAAAGCTGGGATCATGTGTGGGACAAAATGTCACCCATCAAATTCTTGCTGCAAGAACTGAGTTTGGTGTGCACATGTTGCATTGGGCAGACCCAAAGGGTAACTTGAGGCGAACAATTACACTAATGACACTGTCAATTTATTCAGTTCATTTTCGATCTCAGACTTTTTATTATTCTCCCTACTATTAGTCCGGGCAGGAGGCCTTGATCATGGGCTTGCTTATTGGTGTTGATCAAACCTTTAATTAATTTAGTTAATTATGTTTTCCATGCAGATGATTTTCACACTTTACTGCTTGAGCACGTTCTGTATGGATCAATATCAAATGTAGAAAATGTATTTAAATGTAAATGTAAATGTAAAATGTAAATGTATAGTTTCTAAGCAAAGTTTATTTAATCAACATTACACGCTGTTTTATTTTGTCGATTATTAAACCCTTGATTTATTGTTCTAGTGTTTTCCCTCTGTAAGATTCCAGTTTGCACTAGGACAATCTTGGATTGTACCAGATCTCAGTTTCTACTGGCCGCTAGGAAGAATAGGGATCCTCATTTCTCCTAGGAAGAACAAGGATCTGCATTTGTACTTGATATTTTCCAGGAAGAACAGGGATCCTTGTTTCTCCTAGGAAAAACAAGGATCCGCGTTTGTCCTAGGACAATTCTGGATTGTCCTGGATACTCGTTTGTCCTGTGACATATATATGAAGTCTTCTATCGCGCGCGTATCTCCAGACTCGGACTCAAGGCGCAGGAATCTATTTATGCCGTGTGAGATGGAATTTTTTACACAATACATCATGCATTCACATCGACCAGCAGATCGCAGCCATTTCGGCGCATATCCTACTTTTCACGGCCTATTATTCCAAGTCACACGGGTATTTTGGTGGACATTGTTTTATCTATGCCTATACAATTTTGCCAGGAAAGACCCTTTTGTCAATCGTGGGATCTTTAACGTGCACACCCCAATGTAGTGTACACGAAGGGACCTCGGTTTTTCGTCTCATCCGAAAGACTAGCACTTGAACCCACCACCTAGGTTAGGAAAGGGGGGAGAAAATTGCTAACGCCCTGACCCAGGGTCGAACTCGCAACCTCTCGCTTCCGAGCGCAAGTGCGTTACCACTCGGCCACCCAGTCCACGTGATGTGGGGGCGGAGCCAAACATTGGTTGATACTTACTGTGTTGACATTAGTTCATTGGCCCCGCCCCAACATCATATGACTTACTAATCCATGGGCTATCATTGGTTCATGTTTTTGGCGCTAAACTATCTGACAGGTAAAGAACTATTTTGATGTGACACGTTATTACTTGGTGCAAATACGCGCAGTGTTTAAAAACACTTGGCGGACAGAACTGTGCATTCTCACAATTCGACACTTACTACATCCATAATAACCACACCGTTGATCAATCGCTGAGAAATGGCACAAATGACAGTTGGGGAAAACATTCAGAAGTTGGAATGATCTTACTGAACGGCTGGCAGACTTTTCCAGAAAGAACGATTTGGTGTACGTGGTCAAATACAGTCGTGCTGTTCAACTTGCGAACAAGAATTCAAAACAGCCCTTTCCAGACGAACTGAAGTATGCATACGCAAAACTTGTGTGCAAGTACTCAGGAAAAGGACGACTCACAGGCCGAGGTGCGAAGAGGAGCAATGAGTAAGCGGATTAATATTTAGTTGCTATACTTCTTATGCGTTCTTGTCACAGATAGTAACTCGTATGAATGTTTAATTTTAATATTTTTTTTTTTTTTTTTTTTTTAGGTTTACAATGTTTCAACATTCATTCCAGTATCGACTGACATTTTAACGAGTGCGGAAAGTCTGTCTGTCTGTCTGTCTGTCTGTCTGTCTGTCTGTCTGTCTGTCTTTCTCTCTCTCTCTCTCTCTCTCTCTCTCTCTCTCTCTCTCTCTCTCTCTCTCTCTCTCTCTCTCTGCGCGCACTTCTTCTTCTTCTTCTTTGTCGGACAGATTTTTCACACAAATGACCAGGAAACCAGATTACGTAAGCCGTGTCAGCTGTACCCTTTGTAAAAGTCAGCGTAGCTCGAGAACGGCATTGAAATATTTTCGGTGTTCTTTACCTTGCCCAAGAAGCAGAGCATAAGAGTATACGTCACACACTCGAGTCAAGGACGTCGTAAAATGGCCCTCGGTCAAGTTTTCACCGAGAACCATTTTATGATGTCCTTAACAATTATGTGTTAGTCGGCTTAGAATATGCGCGCAGGTTTCAAAGTTTTGATCCATTCGATTATCTCAACAGACATCCTTTGATTGTAAAGTTGAATGCGGGCACATGATGGTTGAAAATACTTAACTTGAAAGTTTCCCGCTGTGGTAGATTTTTATGGTGGTTGTCACACAGGCAGCGACGGCTTTACTGGTCGGACCCAGTTGTGCGTTACCTCGCTTTTGCCTTTAATGACTGACTGACTGGCTGACTTTGGGGATTAACGTCCTCTGAGGTAACTAGGATCTATTTGGGAACATTTACCGTGATACTGTAAGAGGAGCAAGAAAAGAAAAGAAAAATGATGATGATGATGATGATGATGATGATGATGATGATGATGATGATGATGATGATGATAGAAAGAGAGAAAGAAAGAGAATAGTGAGAGAGAGGGGAGAGAGAGAAAAAGAGAGAGGGGGAGAGAGAGGGAGAGAGAGAGAGGGGGAGAGAGAGAGAGAGGAGAGAGAGAGAGAGAGAGAGAGAGAGAGAGAGAGAGAGAGAGAGAGAGAGAGAGAGAGAGAGAGAGAGAGATATTTAGAACCGACTCCAGACGATGGGAAATGCTGTAAAGATACATTTGACGTAAAGCGAGTGACGCAATTTCACTAGATTTTTTCGAACTTTGATCATTTAGATTCCAAGTGAGCGGGTCGGCATTGCACACTCAGAGGATGGGCGGTGCTTTGCTATTCCGTGAAGCACCCACCGACAAAACTAGCTTTTCTGTACTTTTTTTTTTTTTTAGATAAAGAGAGTATTATCTCGCAGCATTTGAAGTGTCATTCTTTAGAATAAATCACGTTGGTATTGTTGATTTAAATTTGTACTTTGTCTTGTCAATGTTTTGCTTGATAAACAAAAAGGGTCCCTGCTTGAACGTTATAACATTTAGAGGGTCACCTAGAATCCGTCCTGATTGGTCAAAAAGCCATATGAGGCACTGAACTGGTACTAAAATAAAATAATGTGCTGACAAATTTAAGCTTCTTTTTTAATACAGTAACAGGATAGATTTCTCCCCCGAAAACTACAGAAAATTGGCCATTTTGACCTCCATAATGTAACATCTTACAAGTAAGTGTAGTTGGACCTGTCTTTAACGACAGTTTGAAACGAGTTGTTATCGCAATTAAAGAAAGCCGCCGTTGGCTACTCGGGTGGTGTCTTATCGCTTTCAAGAGTATGTCAAGAGGTGTGTATGGGGTGCGCTCAAGCGCAGAAGACAACGTGATTGCATTCGGCTAACTCAGAGCCGTCCCGCCCGCCTGGTACGTTTAGCAGTCGGTATAACGAGATGGTAGTGTATGAATTTTATTTATTGGTGATGTAGAGATAGTACAATGTCATTAAAAAAAAAAAATTCAAAACAAACATGAGTTTAAAGGTTGTGAAAGACAGGTTGTGAACGTTAGTTTGACCGAAACTGGCAGCCGCAAACACATAATAACAAACAATCAATATTATGATAGATTCTGGATAAATAATGTATTATAATGTGCATCTTGTAGGTGATTGTGCTTTTAATAATTTTCAGATTTGTTTTCCCTGTTAATGCTGATGCCACAGTACTAGTTGATTTTTATAGGGAGAAAATGGTTTTGTTTTAAAATGTTCATTATGTACATTGCTTTGTAATTTTGTTAACACATTAATTTTGTGAAACGCCCAGAACCATGTCAGGATTTGCAATACATAACAAAACTTTATTATTGTTTTATCTTTTTATATTTAGTCAAGTTTTGACTAAATATTTTAACATCGAGGGGGAATCGAAACGAGGGTCGTGGTGTATGTGCGTGTGTGCATGTGTGTGTGTGTGTAGAGCGATTCAGACTAAACTACTGGACCGATCTTTATGAAATTTGACATGAGAGTTCCTGGGTATGAAATCCCCGAACGTTTTTTTCATTTTTTTGATAAATGTCTTTGATGACGTCATATCCGGCTTTTTGTGAAAGTTGAGGCGGCACTGTCACGCCCTCATTTTTCAACCAAATTGGTTGACATTTTGGTCAAGTAATCTTCGACGAAGCCCGGACTTCGGTATTGCATTTCAGCTTGGTGGCTTAAAAATTAATTAATGACTTTGGTCATTAAAAATCGGAAAATTGTAAAAAAAAATAAAAATGTATAAAACGATCCAAATTAACGTTCATCTTATTCTCCATCATTTGCTGATTCCAAAAACATATAAATATGTTATATTCGGATTAAAAACAAGCTCTGAAAAATAAATATATAAAAATTATTATCAAAATTAAATTGTCCAAATCAAATTAAAAATACTTTCATCTTATTCCTTGTCGGTTCCTGATTCCAAAAACATATAGATATGATATGTTTGGATTAAAACACGCTCAGAAAGTTAAAACAAAGAGGTACAGAAAAGCGTGCTATCTTTCTTAGCGCAACTACTACCCCGCTCTTCTTGTCAATTTCACTGCCTTTGCCATGAGCGGTGGAGTGACGATGCTACGAGTATACGGTCTTGCTGAAAAATGGCATTGCGTTTAGTTTCATTCTGTGAGTTCGACAGCTACTTGACTAAATATTGTATTTTCGCCTTACGCGACTTGTTTATGATTACTATTACCATTATCAGTATATAAGAGGGACCACGGTTATACCCAAACTGCAATTTAAACAAAATTAATGTTGAAGAAATCAAAAATACATCGAACACATTTCACGCTTTGATTTAACTTATGTTTCCAGCTCGTCACAGACACAGCCTAAGTGCGAAGGCCTGTCTTGAAGCAGAAACGCTTTTGGTGTTCTAGTCGCTTCACACTTTAAGTCAAGTGTCATTCAGTCCGTCTCTCACAATATCACACCTATCCGCGAAAATAGGCAATAGGCCATGATGGGCCATATGTCAGGGAACAGAAGTAGCTCGCTGACTGTCTGATTTTTTTCCCGAGATTTTATTACCTCTCTGGGCCATAAGATGTGGACTACCTTGGGATGGGACAATAAAGTAATGAGAGAGAAAAATCTAATATATTCCTTGACTTTGGGGTAGCGCGACTCTGTTGCAGCTAACTTTCATGTGGGAGAAATAGGCCCTGTCGGAGAACAGAAGTAGCTCGCTGAGTGTCTGATTTTTTCCGAGCTTTTATTACCTCTCTGGGCCATACGATGTGGACTACCTTGTGGTTTGTTTGTTGTTTGTTACGTGTAAGGATTACCCACATGACAAGCAAACAATACATAATTCGTTTGATCTTATCGAGGTTATCGTTCCGAATAAGTTGTTGTATATACTGTAAACATTCCACTTTTAAACACATTTTTAAAACACCTGTTGTGAACACTGAATGAATTACTCTTTTACAAAAATAACACATGAATAACACACACTAAATAATGTTTACCATTTGTGCTACTTTTACCAGTTGAATTAAACAAACTTCACCAACAAAGTATTGCGACAAATTACGCACCCGAATTAAGGCATTAATTCCCATGTCATTTTGTTCAATTTGTCTATGCTACTACCCGTAGTACATGTAGTATGTAGTCAAAATAGTCGGAAAGTTTCAAAGCAAACTAACAAGTCCTTGCTGACATACAGCGCTTTTTCGCATAATGCCCCTCGTAATTAACGCAAAAAACTCCCGTTTTTGACCGCACATACGATCGACACCTGCATCAGAAGGAATAGCATAGAACACAAAATATGCGAGCGTGTGAATCCGTGATTTGTAAAAATGTAAAACAATCGCCCCGCGATTTACAAATCACGTAAATGCGCCGGATATTTTCTTGTCATCTCCAAAGTCAAGGGATCTATTAAATGTTTTCAATAAGGAATCAGAAAGGCCATATACATTCCGCTCCGCGCATATCTATTAAAATCCTTCGGCAACAAATTATTGCAACAAATTACGCACCCAAATTAAGGCATTAATTCCTATGTCATTTCGTTCAATTTGTCTATGTACTACCCGTAGTAGCTTACATGTAGTATGTAGGCAAAATATTCGGAAAGTTTCAAAGCAAACTAACAAGTCCTTGCTGACATACAGCGCTTTTTGGCATAATGCCCTTAGTAATTGACGCAAAAACTCCTGTTTTTGATCGTAAATGCGATCGACACCTGCATCAGAAGGAATCCCGTCGCGATATAACCTTCGTGGTTGAAAACGACGTTAAACACCAAATAAAGAAAGAATCAGAAGGAATAGCATAGAAGACGTAATATGCGAGCGTGTTAACCCGTGATTCGTAAAAATGTAAAACAATCGCCCCGCGATTTACAAATCACGTAAATACGCCCGATATTTTCTTGTCATCTCCAAATTAAGTCAAGGGATCTATTAAATGTTTTGATTCTTATTTCATTACTTTTTTGTCCCATCGCTGGGATATTCGGGTCAATTCCCCCCAATGGAAGGCTAGCAGGAACAAAGTCGCGCTTCCTCCAAATCAGGGGATCTATCAGATGTTTTTATATTTAGTCAAGTTTTGACTAAATATTTTAACATCGAGGGGGAATCGAAACGAGGGTCGTGGTGTATGTGCGTGCGTGCGTGCGTGCGTGTGTGTGTGTGTGTGTGTGTGTGTGTGTGTGTGTGTGTGTGTGTGTGTGTAGAGCGATTCAGACTAAACTACTGGACCGATCTTTATGAAATTTGACATGAGAGTTCCTGGGTATGAAATCCCCGAACTTTTTTTTCATTTTTTTGATAAATTTCTTTGATGACGTCATATCCGGCTTTTCGTGAAAGTTGAGGCGGCACTGTCACGCCCTCATTTTTCAACCAAATTGGTTCAAATTTTGGTCAAGTAATCTTCGACGAAGCTCGGGGTTCGGTATTGCATTTCAGCTTGGTGGCTTAAAAATTAATTAATGACTTTGGTCATTAAAAATCGGAAAATTGTAAAAAAAAAATAAAAATTTATAAAACGATCCAAATTTACGTTTATCTTATTCTCCATCATTTGCTAATTCCAAAAACATATAAATATGTTATATTCGGATTAAAAACAAGCTCTGAAAATTAAATATATAAAAATTATTATCAAAATTAAATTGTCCAAATCAATTTCAAAACACTTTCATCTTATTCCTTGTCGGTTCCTGATTCCAAAAACATATAGATATGATATGTTTGGATTAAAAACACGCTCAGAAAGTTAAAACAAAGAGAGGTACAGAAAAGCGTGCTATCCTTCTTAGCGCAACTACTACCCCGCTCTTCTTGTCAATTTCACTGCCTTTGCCATGAGCGGTGGACTGACGATGCTACGAGTATACGGTCTTGCTGAAAAATGGCATTGCGTTCAGTTTCATTCTGTGAGTTCGACAGCTACTTGACTAAATATTGTATATTCGCCTTACGCGACTTGTTTCTTCTTTACTTCATTGTCCAATCACTGGGAAATTCGGGGCGTTTCCTCCCTGTGGAAAGCTAGCAGCAACAGAGACACGCTACCTCAAAGTCAAGGGATATATTAGATTGTTGTTTTTCATTACTTTATTGTCTATTCGCTGGGAAATTCGGGTCGCTTCCTCCCAGTGAAAAGCTATCAGCAACCGAGTCGCACTACCCCAAAGTCAAGGGATATATTAGATTTTTTTTCTCTCATTACTTTATTGTCCCATCGCTGGGAAATTCGGGCGCTTCCTCGCAGAGAAAAGCTAGCAGCAACAAAGTCGCGATACCCCGAAGTCAAGGGATCTATAAGATGTTTTTGTCATTAATGTATTTTCCCGTCGCTGGGAAATTCGGGTCGCATTCTCCCAGAAGAAAGCTAGTAGCAACAGAGTTGCGCTACCCCAAAGTCAAGGGATCAATTAGATTTATTTAATTCTTTTCATTATTTTATTGTCCCATCGCTCAAAAATTCGGATTTGTTTTCTTTATGCTAAAAATCGTAATATTTTATCTATCGAGTCCAAACCACCCCCACCACCCAGCGTGGACGGCTTCACTGTGTCACAATGTGGATGCAAAGAAAGATAAAAATATCTACTGAAAGAGCACACGCCGACGACGAGCAATATCTAGTAAAACTGCAGACGGGTCACCTGCAGACTCAGCCGTGTGTGTATGTGTGTGTGTGTGTAATCCAGCAGCGTGCTTACAACAACAACAACAACAACAACAAACACAAAAAACACCTAATAAAAAATGTTTAAAAAAAACCACAATAAATACCGGTTAAGCGATATGAAACAAATCAGTCAATCTGTCGCTCGAAACAAAAATATCAACACTAAAAACCAGCCATATATGACGTAATGTGAGTAGTTTTGACAGCATCGCTGATCACCTACCTTAATTCTGTTTTCACATATTAATGTTTAAAACAAACATAAACTTTGAAAATAATTCTCTGAGAATGTTAGGACAGTTCCACTCATCTTGAACTCAGGTCAAAAGGAGTTCAGGTCATTCTCTCCCTGACAGGATGCCTTGAGATTCCTTGTCTGGCAAGGAAACCGATTTGTGTGTGTGTGTGTGCATATTTAGAGTTTTTTGTAATGTATTATTGATATAAGCAGATTCGCGATCGTCGATAATGATTTTTCATGGTGTTTTGTCATTTTAAAATTACGAAGGAATTGAAATGTAAGACAGTTTCAAGCGAGCTATTTTTCGCGGCTGTATTTACTGTGCAAACAATTCTAAATATGACAAAAGTGTCACGTGATAATCAACCGTTTGGTTTCGGCGCTCACTGGAGCAGACGATTTTTTCTGTAACCAGTTGACAGAGATGAAACCATATATTACGGTCTCCTTCCGGCAGCAGTCCCAAAATTTCGACTTGTTTTGACCTTAGAACGATGTCTTTATCATAACTGTGAAGAACAGAACGGAGATCACTGTCGAAGTCGGCCAATCTGCAATCATTTTCGTCTCGCGAACACTGATCTCAAATTTAGATCAGTGCTCGCGAAAAACATATGGGAGATAACTCTGTATTCTTTTTTTTTTATATAGATTCGCGTAGGACTGTAGCGTCCGGTCAGAGAGACAACTGGCAATAGCCGTGGAGCGATGCTTATCAGAATGAGTTCCACTGAGTCCATCATAATCAAATATAGTGCCGAAAAATTAAAGCTTCTTTTTTTAATACAATAACAGGATAGATTGTTCCAAAACAACCTACAGAAAATTGGCCATTTTGACCTCCATAATGTAACATCTTAAAAGTAAGTGTAGTTGGACCTGTCTTTAACGACAGTTTGAAACTGTCTACCCGAGTTGTTATCGCAATTAAAGAAAGCCGCCGTTGGCTACTCGGGTGGTGTCTTATCGCTTTCAAGAGTATGTCAAGAGTATGTCAAGAGGTGTGTATGGGGTGCACTCAAGCGCAGAAGACAACGTGATTGCATTCGGCTAACTGAGAGCCGTCCCGTCCGTCTGATACGTTTAGCAGTCGGTATAGCGAGATGGTAGTGTATGAATGTTATGTATTGGTGATGTAGAGATAGTACAATGTAATTAAAAAAAAAAAATTTAAAACAAACATGATTTTAAAGGTTGTGAAAGACAGGTTGTGAACGTTAGTTTGGGCCGAAACTGGCAGCCGCAGTCCGTTTAGACATGTGATCGCAGTTGACAAGTAAGCAATATCTTAAAACATGTCGCGTAGACGAAATTAATACATTCAGTCAACCCTTCGAACTCACATTATGAAAGACAATACGAAGACAAAACTCAATACCTGTGTCGATTTCATACCTGACGGCGACCGCTATCGCGTTCACGCCACAGAAAGCCAGTATAGCGCAGTAGTGTAAAGCGCTTCTTATGAAATTGTGCTTTTTCTATTGTATATTTGTGACCCTCCACCACGGAATGAGTCGCATGTCACCTTTGCATGATTTTCATATTTTTACATTTTCCTAAAGAGTTTGTTATGCTCTATCCAGTGGTGAAAACCGTTTTAGAAAAGAGCGGAAACTGTTTGAGTTATACGCCTGTGACTAAGGTGACCCTCACACTGTTACCATACACTCTCCGGACTTATATCAAGCCTAGCGCAGAACCGCGCGAGGTGACATGCGACTCATTTCGTGGTGGAGGGTCACATTTTTTTCGAGCTTGTTTTAATCCAAACAGGACATTAAACGTTGTATGTATTTTTGACCAAAATAGGACATTTTACACAGATCGAAACAGTCAGTGTTCCTCCGAGACCGCGCTAGCGGTCGAGGTGAACGACTGTCGAGATATGTGTAAATTGTCATATTTTGGTAAAAAAATACAAATAAAATGTATGTATCTGGGTAGAATTTCTTGTAGTTTTTATGACTGAACGCACACAAACATGCACTATTTTGTAGTCTCGGCTGGCCGCCTAAACAGACGTTTTGTCGGCCTCTGACGTCACATAGCTCAAAGAAGGGAAATCCAGTGTTCAATCGATACACATAGATTTGTTTATGGAATCAGAAAATGATCAAGAATAAGATTACATCTTTTTGGATCGATTCATCACATTTTATTTTTAAATACAATTTTCTGACTTTTAATGGCCAAACTCAAAAAATAATTTGCAAGCTTTAATCCTGAAATGCAATCCTGTTGTCCGGATTTTGTCGAAAGTTACTTTTACAGAATTTTAATCAAATGAATCCAAATATGAGGGTGTGACAGTGCCACCAAAACTTGTACAAAATGCCAGATATTACGTCATCAAAGAAACGTATCCTCCAGTAGTCCAGTAGTTTTCTCTGAATGGCTCTACACATACATACACACAGACCCACAGACCCACAGACACGTACTACGTAGGCCCTACACCACAACCCTAGTCACGATTCCCCATCTAAGTTAAAACATTTAGTCAAAACTTTACAATATGTTAAAAAATATATATATATATATATATATTTCGTGTGGTCGTTATAGACAAAGTGGTGGACAAGCTTTCATTGGACAGGTTTGATTGCACGATCGGACTAAAGATTCAAACACACCGATTGGCTTCAAGGGAGCCCGGGTAGCTCAGGTTGTGGACTTGTGATCCTAGGGTCGCGGGTTCGAATCTCGGCCGGGGCCCAGATATGTCATAATGATATACTACAACAACAAAAGTTCATGGAAAGATAGAAACGCTTACTTGCGTTGCAACTTTCAAAACATTTAAGAGTAATTCGCAGTCGGCTGCAGGTCGAACATCATGGAAAATTACATATGAAAATCCGGACGAGGAAGTAAACTTTACCAAAACATTATTGCGAGAAATGTCGCGACAAAACTGCCGGTTGTTGTTATTTTTCTACCTCAAATGCACTCGACATCTGCATGAGTAGGAATAGCATAGAACACAAAATACGCATGCTAACTTAACAAGACAACATGTTCTAGGTAGATAATGTTTGACTTTCTTCTCTCATGTAAAAGTTGTATATCATCTATATTGTTGTATCATAACAGAATTCAGACGTTCAAACGATTTCTGAAACAGACGTGTGCTGCCTGCTACATATATCATTAAACAAATCAAGCCAGTGATGTTGAGAAGAAAAAATATCGACAACCAACTATACCACAACGACAACAATCGATAATTTTGCGCACAAAACAAAAAAAACTTTCGGGAAATAGAAGTCAAGTAAGCTGATCAACTGAAAGAAGAATGAATCTGAATACACATATTTTTTCTTCTTTACCCCTGTCTCCACCCCCTGACCTTGGTTCGGCGCGTCGTTAACAGATACTATGATTTGACACGATCGTTACCTCACAGACGACACGACTCGCCGCGTCTACCTCTCCCTGTGTGCTTCTGTAGCGGCATGTATAGGATGAAAAATATTAATTAATTTATTTTTGTTGTTGAGCAACGGTTTTTACGAACACATAGTGTTAAATAAAACCTTGAAAGAAAAATGATTGTTGTGTATGCATGAACCGCGCACAAGTTCTATCACGCCTCTTCTGAGCGGCTCCCGTTCCACCAAGGGCAACATTTTTTTCTGCCAACGATTTATTGCATGAAGAAATCAAGTTGACACCTTCTTCGAGCTTCGTGGTCCGCCAGTAAAGTAGCGCACATACTAAATACATTCATCCATTGGCCCAAATGGTCATGTGATAAACACAAAGCTCCGCCCACTCCACTCAAAACACTTGACCGCCGCGTCAATGAAATCTTCGCTGGTGTTTATTGGATGGTCTGTTTTGTTACAGGCCGAACGCTGCCCGTCTTACAGAAGGCTCATAAGACCGCGTAAAAGCCATACCACGTTGAAATCAGCGGTTCTCTTCTAAAAGCGTGATTGACATTGTCAGTTAGTCAAGCAAACGAATGCACGCGTTCACGCATGCACACACATTAATATACGTTTGTTCTGCGAATTGTTTGCTTGTTTCTCTATGATTTGTTAATGCGTGCGCGTGTTTGTATGTGTGTTTATCACCAGTCGACATAATTACTGAAATACTCAATTCTTTGGACGCAACAGCACTCTGCACTTTCAAGCATGTACTACATGTACTGTTTTTGTACATGGGGTTAACACACGTTGTTTTGCATAGAAATCTTAATTCGTTAAGCGGGGAATACTTTAAAAAACAAAACCCACATGTTTTAACGATTCACGTAATGTTGCTTAGCTAACACAACAATTCGCCAAGAAAAATGTACTTAGCATACCCATTCCTAAAACGAGTATAAAGGATCTTAGTTGGAAAAAAAAGGGAAGTTTTGTTTTTGTTTTTTAAGTAAGTCGCCCAAGCGCTCTATCAACTTGGCTAAAAACAAATCTTTGAAAAAAAACACAACTAACTACACACACACACACACACACACACACACACACACACGAAAAAATAAAAGAAAAGAGAAACACACACTAATGTGACATGATATAACTGAGTTTGCTGAAAACTGACGAAAAAGTACAAGACCGGAAAATCGCAAATGCTTACGCATAAACTTTTACAATTTCTTAGAAGCGCTCCGAACAGACACAATCACACACTCACATGCAACTTGGAAAAGCACTTCACTGGACAGTTCGGGTTGCAATTTTGGTTATTGTAATTATGTAACCACACACGTACCATCTGAACATCAGTGTCTAAGTGTTCAGTTATTCACACGGGTTTCATCTGCTTGGGTAATGGATTACAACTAAATAGCACTGAAAAAATTAATTTAAAGAATCAAGAATCAAACGCAAAAGAGATTATCGCCAGAAGGTGAAATCCTGTTTGTATGAAAAGAAATAATCGGCAACGGTAACGGAGCATTTTTACAGTTAGTTATTGCAGATGTTTCCAAATTACATCACTGCGAATGTCTCTTGGGCTTCGAAAGGTGGATGTCGCCGGGGAAAAATCACTAAAACGGCTTATTTATTTCTTTATTTGTAAATGAAGTCCTTCCAATACGTATCAATGATTTGGATCACCACCTCAGGTTTGCCTAGGAAGGCGTAATCAATATTTTCAATTTTACGCCGGCAATAAATGTTTACTTTGCGCGTAAAACATATATTAAGAGCGTACAATTCATCAACAGTAATTAAAACAAACAGAAAATCAACAAACTAACTTACAAACAAGCAAAGGGACACGAGAAGAAAAACAAGTCGCGTAAGGCGAAAATACAATATTTAGTCAAGTAGCTGTCGAACTCACAGAATGAAACTGAACGCAATGCAACGCAGCAAGACCGTATACTCGTAGCATCGTCAGTCCACCGCTCACGGCAAAGGCAGTGAAATTGACAAGAAGAGCGGGGTAGTAGTTGCGCTGAGAAGGATAGCACGCTTTTCTGTACCTCTCTTCGTTTTAACTTTCTGAGCGTGTTTTTAATCCAAACATATCATATCTATATGTTTTTGGAATGAGGAACCGACAAGGAATAAGATGAAAGTGTTTTAAATTGATTTCGAAAATATAATTTTGATAATAAATTTTATATATTTAATTTTCAGAGCTTGTATTTAATCCGAATATAACATATTTATATGTTTTTGGAATCAGAACATGATGGAGAATAAGATGAACGTAAATTTGGATCGTTTTATAAAAAAAATATTTTGTTTACAATTTTCAGATTTTTAATGACCAAAGTCATTAATTAATTTTTTAGCCACCAAGCTGAAATGCAATACCGAAGTCCGGGCTTTGTCGAACATTACTTGACCAAAATTTCAACCAAAACTGAGGGCGTGACAGTGCCGCCTCAACTTTCAGGAAAAGCCGGATATGACGTCATCAAAGACATTTATAAAAAAAATGAACAAAATGTCCAGGGATTTCCTACCCAGGAACTCTCATGTCAAATTTCATAAAGATCGGTCCAGTAGTTTGGTCTGAATCGCTCTACACACACACACGCACATACAGACTCAGACACAGACACACACACACACACACACACACACACCACGACCCTCGTCTCGATTACCCCCTCTACGTTAAAACATTTAGTCAAAACTTGACTAAATGTAAACAAGTCGCGTAAGGCGAAAATACAACATTTAGTCAAGTAGCTGTCGAACTCACAGAATGAAACTGAACGCAATGCCATTTTTCAGCAAGACCGTATACTCGTAGCATCGTCAGTCCACCGCTCATGGCAAAGTCAGTGAAATTGACAAGAAGAGCGGGGTAGTAGTTGCGCTAAGAAGGATAGCACGCTTTTCTGTACCTCTCTTTGTTTTAACTTTCTGAGCGTGTTTTTAATCCAAACATATCATATCTATATGTTTTTGGAATCAGGAACCGACAAGGAATAAGGTGAAAGTGTTTTTACATTGAATTGGACAACTTAATTTTGATAATAATTTTTATATATTTAATTTTCAGAGCTTTTTTTTAATCCAAATATAACATATTTATATGTTTTTGGAATCAGAAAGTGATGGAGAATAAGATGAACGTAAATGTGGATCGTTTTATAAATTTTTATTTTTTTTTACAATTTTCAGATTTTTAATGACCAAAGTCATCAATTAATTTTTAAGCCACCAAGCTGAAATGCAATACCGAAGTCCGGGCTTTGTCAAAGACTACTTGACCAAACTTTCAACCAATTTGGTTGAAAAATGAGAGCGTGACAGTGCCGCCTCAACTTTCACGAAAAGCCGGATATGACGTCATAAAAGACATTTATAAAAAAAAAATGGAAAAAAAGGTCTGGGGATTTCCTACCCAGGAACTCTCATGTCAAATTTCATAAAGATCGGTCCAGTAGTTTAGTCTGAATCGCTCTACACACACACACAGACACACACACACACGCACACACGCACGCACGCACATACACCACGACCCTCGTCTCGATTCCCCCTCTACGTTAAAACATTTAGTCAAAACTTGACTAAATGTAAAAAACAGAGACAGAAATGGGGGAGGGGAGCATATGGGGAGGTGGAGAGAGGCATTACAAAAACTTTCCTGTTGACGAAAGCAAAATGACGCGAAATGAACCCAATGATGGTTTTTTTTCAAAAGTAATGTAGTAAGCTTACAAAAGTGTTCTTTTTTGGTTTGTTTTATGTGTTTTCCTTTTAACAGCCAACTGTCGCCCAATTAGGGACTGCTCTACATTATGCAAATGAATATGAATAGTTAATGGTTGAAAAGTGTGAAAAAGAGAGAGAAACAAAGAGAGAAACAGACTGGTAGAGAGAAGATGGAGAGAGGGAGGGAGGGATTCAAAGAACTGTTGCCGAAAGCAAGGCATCTCGAGATAATGGCCTATAACCTGTTCAGGTAAGTATGTTAAAAGCAATTAACCGCTGAACTCATCCTCTCTAAAGAGTACACTTCACACCAATCGCTGAAGTTTTCAAGGGGTCATAGAGTACACACATTGGACAATAGAGAGGCCGTAAAAGGGTCGCGTTGCCATTGGTCAACCTGACCACGTGATCAGCCTCGGCACAAAGCTACGTCCGTGGTCATGGAAACCCTTTCTAGTTCAGTCCTGGCTCGGAACAGTTTTTTGTGGGTTTTTTTTCCGAACGATGTAGGCGTCTCCCAGGAATTGTTTTGGTTGGCGTGCGGAGCGGAGAGTTACAAATTACTTTAAAAGAAAACACTTTGGTTACTTCTTAGAGTGTTATGTATGGTCCGACTGAGGTGCCAGTAGCGGACGTTTTAAATGGAAACAAATTGAAACAACTTTTACAGCCCGGACTTCGGTATTGCATTTCAGCTTTGTGGCTTAAAAATTAATTGATGACTTTGGTCATTAAAAATCTGAAAATTGTAAAAAAAAATAGGCCTATTTTTTTTTTATAAAACGATTCAAATTTACGTTCATCTGATTCTTCATCATTTTCTGATTAAAAAAACATATAAATATGTTATATTTGGATTAAAAACAAGCTCTGAAAATTAAAATTACAAAAATTATGATCAAAATTAAATTTTCGAAATCAATTTAAAAACACTTTCATCTTATTCCTTGTCGGTTCCTGATTCCAAAAACATATAGATATGATATGTTTGGATTAAAAACACGCTCAGAAAGTTAAAACGAAGAGAGGTACAGAAAAGCGTGCTATCCTTCTCAGCGCAACAACTACCCCGCTCTTCTTGTCAATTTCAGTGCCTTTGCCATGAGCGGTGGACTGACGATGCTACGACTTTTTTTCTTGGGTCTTTTAGGCATGTCATCTTTCTTTCTTTATTTGGTGTTTAACGTCGTTTTCAACCACGAAGGTTATATCGCGACGGGGAAAGGGGAGAGATGAGATAGAGCCACTTCTTAATTGTTTCTTGTTCACAAAAGCACTAATAAAAAAATTGCTCCAGGGGCTAGGCATGTCATGCCACATTTGGACACGAACACACATACTGCTATAGTGATCATACGGAAGTTCACAGCTGACTTTGTTTCTTGGGTCTTTCATGCAATTTACACATTTGGACTTGAACATGCACTACGACCGTCATCATACAGAGGAGTGGAGCTCACAGAGCTAGAAGTACTACATTTCTCTGTTGAAGTTTTGGCACTTCATCCACATTTCATCCACATCCGCATCTTCATCCACATGCATCAAGGATGTCGGAAGAGTTTTTCTTATGCTCACATTTATGCAGGAACTCCCCACAGACACTCTAACTAAAGGGTCCTGGGACCCCCAATATTTAAGGGGTCCTCAGAAGAACTTTAGGGTCCCAAGACCAGACAGATTCTAGGAAGGCCTGTGAGACCTTCACAAAAAAGCATCATTTGTCATTAGGGTTAAATTTATTCCGTACATTTGCGTTGGTATAGATGAAGCAGAAAACGTTCTCGTCTTAGAAATCCAACCATAATCCATTCTGTATGAAAACTAGCAGACTATTCAAGTCTGAAAATCTCCACTGACAGTATGCATAATTTATAACTCCAATTAAGTACGTTCCGGGACCCGCTCTATTTGAGTTTAGTGCAGTGCGGGAACACCTCCAAGAGTTGTGGTACATTTTGTGTGGCGTCTAGTGCGTATAATACGCAGGGATGCAGTTTGGGAAGCCCAGCTGAGACCAACGTAAAAATAATCTGGACATAAAAAGTAGGAAGAAATGCAAAGTGGGAACATGTATACAATGGTACAACCGTTTCACTGATCATTAGGCAAAAAACAAAAACAAAAAAAAGTCTGTTTACGGTATCCCGACCCACCCTATTTTTTTTCTCCGCGCGACCCTAGACTCATTTTGGGCATTGGGGGGGGGGGGGGGGAGTCTGTTTTTAGGCAAAATAACTTAAAAATAATGGTTTTTGGGAGGAGAAAAAAAAAAAAAAAAAAAAAATCCCGACCTACCGACCCTATTTTTTGGGCCTATGTTACCCACATCACTTTACTCGAGCACTTGTCCAACATTTCTCTTTTTTTATGTTTTTAAATTTTTTTACCTCTAGATAGGCTTATAAAATCTTAACAGCTCAGGATACTTTGTCCATACATTTTTTCACACAAAAAAAGAAGAAAAAGGGAGGGGGGGTCCTGCTGCGCGTACAGCTTTTCATTTCAATTTCATCGTAATGAAGAAAACTTGAATCATTGTTCTAAAGTAATACATGTACAACGCACATGAACATACTCTATACTGTACAAAGCAAATTTTTACAGAGTTTGCAGAAAGCGATGTACAAGATTATTCATTTGGTTCCTTCAGCAAGTCTAAACAAAAAGATCACGAAACATCCACAGCGGTATTTGCAGTCACAATGCACTGGCACTAAAGACACACCTTCTACCCACTATTATGTTTAGGATTTAAAAAAAATAAAAAGCACTACCATTCTCTTTCCAGATGTCACAAATTCATAATTGCTTTGAATTCAGCAAACACTTTAGTTTACACACACACACAAACACAAAAAGTGCACATAATTACTCGTTTTTCAACAGATATTCCCAAGTCATGTTTGCGTGCCTCTCTGAATATTTTCGTTCCAACAAAAATTGTGAACATTTCTCAGTTATGAATACTATTAGAGATTTTGCACTCAGTATCAATACTACATAAAAAGACCGAAAGAAGAAGGAAAAGAGTTTACAGCAAGAATTCACCGACATAATCACATGTATTGCACACACTCACTTAACAGTTTTCTTTTTTTAACACTTGTTTCAAGTCTCTCATGAGGTAACTTAAAAAACACACAAAAAACACACACATAAAAGGGAAGAAAAGGAGTGAAACAATAAGGTGGAATACATTTTCAAGGCTGCCATTAATTGAACACGTTCCGGTGGTTTCACTTCTTAAGTTTTTTTCCCCCCGAGGCCCCCTGCTTCCATTACAAAGGGAGCAATAAACCTTAAAAATGAAGGTGGTTCAAAATAGTGAGGGGAAAAAAATCGTTGCTTCTGGTAAACAAAACATTGAAAATTCCAAACTCGTGTATTGGTAATTTCTGTCTTCACATTAGAAGAACTCATGCATTTAGCTGCAATATCTCACAAACGTAATTGTGATGATTTCCATGCCCTAAGTCAGGTTTTGTCTCTGATTTTGAAGCAGGATTCACAAAACTAAGCAGAAAGCAATCTTCCCTTCAGTTCCTTTGTTCAGTTCTTCCATAGATATAGATTACAACACAGGAACTACTTATAAATAAGCATGCAGACATTTTGAATCTATAAAACTGTTGTTCCACATCTTTCTTGCAAAGACGGTACAGCCACACCTTCACTCAAGATATGTGACCTTTGAATGAAAAAAAAAAAAATGAAAAAAAAAAAAAAAGCACCTCGTTCATTGGTACTGCAGTTTTTTCCTCTTAATTAATCTGCATCTGGCGTTTTCATATGCAGAGCACATTCCTTGCAGTTACACCCATAACCTGTATTTGCTCCAAGTGCACGTACATCTCCAGACAGACTATTTAGCACTACTACTCCATGTGAGAATTTTTTTCCAAACGCAGGTTTGCTGAATCGTGTCAATCAATAATAAGGATCATATTTCTCTCTCTTGTTACTTTACAAAACTTTTCAAGCACTGCGTTTTAAACTCATGGAGAATGCATCAAGTTACGTCTCAAAATCTGGCAGGTTTTTCTTTGTGCAACTGAACTAGACATGTTGAGGCAGCCTGGCTTGAAATTCAGCTCATATTAATCATTTCAATTTCCTGTTCAAGGGAAGTAACCAAACTGCTGGACATCAACAGAGAAACTCAGAAACATTACACTTGAATTTTGTCAAATGATCTTATACCAGATTTGACAACCTACTGAGTGGTACAAAGGCTTTATTTTTTTCCTTTTTTCTTCTTTTATTTTATATGTAATTTTTTATCTTTTTTTTATATTAGGTACCAGCTTTTTTTGTTTTGATTACCCAACTACTGCCTGCATTTACTCAGGTCGAACTACCCATAGAGAACCAAATGACTGTCAACACAAACCAAAGCATAAGGTAAAGATGACGCCACCAACCTAAATAATAAGAATACCAAACTTCTCAAGCATTTCTCTCAACTGCATACATTACTGTCTATACCTGTCCTTCAACCCAACCAGTCTGATCTCCCACAAAATGTGACAGATAGCAAAGAACAAGTTTTCTACAATCTTAAACCTTTCAGCTTTTCCAGCAGCAACGCAACATACATGCAGCGCATCCACTACCAGGATGCCTTTTGGGGGCGGAGAAATTTTGATGGTATGGAATCGTAGCTCACGACTCTCTCTCTTCTCCCTTGCGTCCCAAAAATGTTTATCATAGCCAGTTACCAAGCGGCGTTCACCAACCGGAGCTGACCTCATGTCTTTTTGCTTCCGCCAGATTTGACTAGCGGTCTCTGCCAGGAATCTGGCTGTATGAGAGTGACAGTGTGATGTTTCCACGACGATCACCAACAGACTGTCAGGAAACGTCCATTGGCATTGGTGTATCTGCGTTGAATATGTGTACGGAGCTATTCCCTTCCTCGTGGCTTGTCCTGTAACAGAATGAACAGCAAATTCACAGCCTTATCAAGCTTGGACGCTTACAAAAATCAGTCCAGATTCAGGTAGAGCAAGTTAGACAACATATCTTCCTCTGACCCTGCGATGCCCCACGGACTTTACGACTGACAGACGACGAATTTACTTGCAATGCTAGCTCGTGTTTGCCATGGCGGCCTTATCTATTTCTTCTGTAAACATTCATGGTTTACGAAACAAAACAAAGCGAAAAACTTTTTTTTATAATTTAAGAAAACAACAAATTGATATCGTCTGTTTACAAGAGACGTATGTTACAGAGGCAGATGTTGATCAATGGGAAAGAGAATGGGGAGGGAAATTATTTTATTCATCTGCAACGAACCACAGCCTGGGCCAAATGATTTTGGTCCGAAAGAATTTTCCGTATGATGTTACGTGTGTTGAGAAATCTAAAAGAGTACAGGAACTTAAGGTTCACTTGGATGATGAAATTCTGTATATTATCAATGTTTACAGTCCGACAACTGTTAATGAAAGAAGAACATTTTATAAGTTTCTCATGAATTATATGAATGGAAAAAACGATGTTAGAAAAATAGTTTGCGGAGATTTTAATTGTGTGCTGGACAATAATTTGGACATTATAAGTGGAGGAAAACATTGTGAAATAGACGTAAACAATTTTAAGAGTTTATTGAATGAACAAGGTTTGAATGATGTATGGCGTTTGTTTCATGCAGAAGATAAAGAGTTTACGTGGTCTCGCAAGACACCTTTTATTGCGAGGAGACTCGATTATATTTTAGCATGTGATGCCGTATTGAACCGTTCTAATAATTGTAAAATACAATCAGTTGCACAAACCGACCACAGAATGGTAGTTATGTATTATAATTTAACACATATAGTAAGAGGTCCTTCGTATTGGAAATTTAATGACAGCCTTTTGCGTGATTCTGAGTTTGTTGACCAAATGAATGTGTTTTTGGAACAATATATAAATGATCATTCCGAGGACAACCCCCACGACAAATGGGATTTCTGTAAAATTCAGATAAGGGAATTCTGCATACGATTTAGTAAAAATAAACATAAGCAAAACATTGATAATAAATCTATGTTGCAAAATCAACTTAACGAAACAGACAAGAAATTGTCAGTTGATACAAAAAATCAGGATCTGTTAACACAAAGAGAAAATTTAAAGCGCAAACTTGAAATATTCAATATTCAAGAAGCAAAGAGTGCACAAGTAAGATCTCGAGAAAGATTTATTGAACAGGGTGAGAAAAACACTCGCTACTTCTTGAATCTCGAAAAGGTAAGAGCAAACGTTAAGATAATGGACAAATTAATGGATGATTCCGGGAATATGATTACATCACAAGAAGAAATAATGAAAGAACAAACAAAATTTTACCACGATGTATTTGGAAAAAATATTGATTTTGACGAAAATAAAGCTGAACGTGAAGTTGATGGATTAAATATTCCACAGTTAACACAAGAACAGAAAGTTGACATGGACCGTGAATTTACTATTGAAGAAATTGGCAGAGCATTACAGTTATTAAGGAACGGATCATCACCAGGTTTGGACGGGCTTACAGCTAGTTTCGTGAAGTTTTTTTGGCCGAGCCTAAAGACGATGGTTTTCAATTCTCTACAAACATCCTTTCAAGTCGGTGAGATGTCGACTACACAAAAAAGAGCAGTTATTTCCTTACTCCACAAAGGAAAAGATTTACCACGGGACAGCCTAATCAATTGGAGACCAATTTCGCTAACAAATACTGACTACAAAATAATTGCAAAGTGTTTAGCAATTCGCCTCGCATCTGTCATTACTGATATTATCTCAGAAGATCAAGTCGGTTTTATTAAAGGGAGAAAATCAAGCGATGTTATTCGATTGATTGATGACGTAACAGATCTTATGAATCAGAAAAACGAACCAGGCATTTTACTTGCCCTTGACTTTTCACGTGCTTTTGACTCAATTTCTAAAGATTATATGTATTGGGCATTTAAAAAATTTGGTTTCGGTGATAACTTTTTGAATTCCGTAAAAATGTTAACGAATAATACCACAAGTTGCATCAATTACATGGGATGGATCTCTGAGGAATTCGATGTATTAACCGGAATTCGTCAGGGATGTAATTTTTCACCGATGGCCTTTGTCCTTGGCCTTGAACTTTTAGCCATTAAGATACGCAGTGACCCGAATATAAAAGGATTAAAATTCCCGTCATTTCATTTAAAAACCAATTTGGAATATATTTTAAAATTGGCAATGTATGCAGACGACGTAACAATGTTCCTTAAAGATAAACACGATCTCCAACAAGTACTGTTAATAGTAAAACAGTTTTCATGTATTTCAAATTTACATCTGAATGAAAATAAAACAGAGGCAATGTGGCTAGGATCCATGAAGAACAGTCTTGAGCAATACTGTAATATAAGATGGAAAAAACAGTTAAAAATTTTGGGTATAATATTTAGAAACGATATCGCTGCTTCTGACATTGAAGAGAATTGGTCAGTACGGTTTGATAGAATTGAAAGAATTGTTGGAATGTGGTCAAAACGAAATTTAAGCATTAGTGGTAAATTGTGTATCATTAAAACTTTTTTGATATCCCAGTTTGTATATGTTTTGCAGGCACTCTCTGCACCGACAAAAGTGCTTGATAGATTAAATACTATCCTTTTTAAATTTTTGTGGAAACGGAAGTACTCAAATAGTAAAGCTTTTGAAAAGGTGAAACGAACAGTTGTATGTAGTAACATAGAAATAGGCGGTATTAACATGATAAATATGCATGATATGCAGACATCCTTTTTGTTATGTTGGGCAGCCAGGTTACAACAAACCGATTTTGCAAATTGGCAATTGATCCCAAGACATTATTATGAGGTTCTCGGAAGCCAGCTGTGCTGCTTTAAATCAACTGCCAAAACAAAACAGTTTATTGGTCTGACCAGAGTTAAATCAAAATTTTGGCAACAAGTTTTAAAAATATGGATTGAGAACAGATATTTATTTCCTGTTCAAAAAGAAAGTATTCTTGATCAATGTTTGTGGAATAATGCAGATATTATTTTTAGAAAGAATGTGTTGTGTTTTGATAAATGGATTGAAGCCGGTGTGAATTGTGTACGTGATGTATGGATAGACGAAAATATTGTGTCATTTCAACATATTTGTGCCATTGTCGGATATAGCGCCACAAGGCTGTTTGAGTACAACGCTTTGCACACGGCCCTCTGCGCGCGAGCACTGCGGGACAACACAGACGCGGGTGACGAGCATCCTGCGACCTGTTTTCAGGGCATGCTAAATAACCCTTCCCCGAAGAAATTTCGTGCGATATTAACGCAATCCAAAGCCAGTGAACCCTGCGCTGTAAAATTTTGGTCCCACAAATATAACATTTGCATTGACGACAAGTATTGGGTCCTGGCAAGTGCATGTACAAGCGAAGAAAGATTAAAGTTACTCCAATGGAAAATTTTACATAATATTTATCCCACAAATATTTTATTGCATAAAATGAAGTTAAAAGAAAATAGTTTATGTAGTCTTTGTAATGAAATTGATTATATTGAACACTTCTTTTGGAAATGTAGTAAAATGAAATTGTTTTGGGAAAATGTTAGAAGATGTATATTTGTTAATACGGGAGAAAATATTATATTAACAGAAAAAGATGTATTGTTTGGATACTCTCCAGAAGTGCAAACCCCCATAAACAAAATTATTAATCATATTTTGCTCATTTCAAAAATGTGTATCAGTAAGTATAGATATGGTAGACCTATTGATTTGAATGTGATGTTAGGATATGAATTAGCATTGAGATATTTCAGTATTGTGTAAATGTTGAAGGATGAATGAGGATACGTTGTAGACGGATGCTTGAATATTTTTTTGATTAAAAGCCCCACAATGATGTGCTTGGCAAATTTAAAAAAAATAAAAAAAAATAAAAAAAAAAAAAAAACCATATCTTCCTCTGAAGACAAGACTTATAGTACTGTTAGGCCGACTAAGTTCAACGGACTATATCATGCAGGGGTAAACCCACAGAAAAATTAAACAGCTCAGAATTTCCTTTCCTATCAAGCCTTAAAAAAATAAAGCCATTTCTACACAAGCTTTATATTTACTCATTTCCCTTCTACTTTCACTCTTCCTGGATCAAATACCATTTACATTTTTTTTTACTACTATGTTTTTAATGAAAAGCAAAGTCCAGAGAAGAAGCAAAATGAGAGAGCGCAAAGCATTTCTGCAAAACCCTGCCAAGTGCTACTCTTTTCAAACAGTTTGACTTTGTTTCATCATTTGTTCTTCTTCATTTCTTAAATCAAATACTCATTCTTTCTTCTGTCATCCTTTCTTTAATAGACCTTTTCGGTATCTGAGCAGCTCTCGCGAGACTCGCTCTTTGTTATGCTTTGAACATCGCGAGAACTTCGAACCTTGGCTTGTGCAGCTCGCACGAGATCGCTGTACCGCATGCTTTGCTATGCTCTGAAGTTTGCGAGAGATTACGAGAGCTTGGAATACCGATAGGGTCTATTGGTAAGCCAGCTCGGAACAGAATCCAAACTAAAGAAAACACAAAGAACTCACTTGAGAATATTCATAGGCGAAGATGTCGCCAGATTGCACATTCCCGATGCCCCCACCCCTGCAGGCACCTGTTTACTGTTGATCTTTCCCGGCCCAGGGGCGGAGCTTGCACACACGGGGATGGGGGTGGGGACAGGGGCGGGGATGGTGGGAGTGGCTGAGGGGGTTACAGAGGGGGCAGCCACCACAGCTCGGGGAACTGTGGCTGTTGTGATGGGGAGATGGAGATGTAGAATGGATCCTGCCGGAGCTAACCCTGGTGTTTTACCTGCAAAACAAACAGAAATGGTTACGTTTTTTTTTAAACCTGATATAACAGGTAAATTCTAATGAACATGTATACATCTTTGTTTTCTTACAATAGCTGCAGCAGTTAGTCATAAATGTACAAATTTATCAGAAATCAGCCTGCAAGAACTGACAGTCTTAATCAAGCGTGCAAGTAAAAAGCTGGCAAAAAGTAGTTAAAATGTTAACACCAAATAAAACACCAAAAGACAATGTTAAGGTTTTTCTGTGATGAAAACTGTGAACTGACAAGAACCAAAAGTAATACCCACCATGCATAACACCAGAGATGGCAGAAACAGAGGACACAGCAACAGGGCCGTTGGATGTGACGTGGGGATTCTGCGTGGCTAAACTGACTGAATGCGCTGACAATGAAAGCAGAGAAGCAGTGGACAGGGGCAACGTCAATGACGACAGAGGGGTGTGATGGGATTGCACGGCGGAAGGGGCAGAGGCCGTGCCAGCAGTCTTGGTAGCCATGATGGAGGGCTGAGGTGAGAAAGTGACCGGTGCCAGAGCTACTGACGAGGTGACTGAAGATAGAGAAGAAACCAAAGAGGTTGATGGTATCGTCACAGCAGCGTCAGAAACCACGACAATGCTGGCAGGCTGGCCTGCATCCCCACCAGCGTTGACACAGCCTGCAGCAGGGACACTACCACCCCCACCGATACTGCCAACACCGTTGACTCCTTCGCTTCCTTTCAGCACACCGTTCGTTTCCAACTGGGACGAGTCTATCACAGCACTGACGGCAAACTGAGCACTGGCTGAGTCCAGGGTGAAGCGGGAGGTAGGCTGCGAGGAGAACGACCTTTGAAGGTCGGGGCTGCCCAGCTGGTTGCTAGGGGTGACGGTGAAGACCTCCTGGTTGAGAAGGCGAGCTTCCTGCTCTCGATGCATCTCCAGCAGCTGTTCTCGGTGGCAGTTGAAGAGTTCCAGGTTGAACTCCTGGCTGGACGGAGAGGAGGAGGATTTGGAGTTGAAGAGCGAGCGTGGCAGGGAGCGGCCGTTGTCCCGCAAGGAGGTGTCTTCTTCCGGGGGAGGGGTCTGAGGTCTGTAGTATGGACTGCATTCCAAGGCCAGAAAGAGAGAGAGAGAGAGATGAAAATCCGTGCAAAGATCATGGCAAAACAAAAATCATCTTAGATACGCAAAAAACAACAAAAAAAACCCACACAGCTGTCAGTGATAATGTCAACAAATTTAACAGTATGAATTATAATGTCACATGGGAAAGCCTCAGTTTTCAAGAGGAACAACTCTTTCACAACCCATACAAACCAGAAAGTTACTTCCGAACATCGCCTGAAATTCACATGTCGATATTGAGGTCCATATACTCTTCCTTAACCTTAGTCTTAGATAAGAACGCTAACCACATTACTTCTGACTCAGAATACCTTATTTCTGCAAGTTTCCCCTAAAAAAACACAAGTTGTTATAGCAATAGAACTGTGCAGTCATCCACCCCTTTGAACATCTCATTCTACCAATTTCATATTCTTTTTCATAGTCAAGCGTACATTTCTCAATGTCACAGACAGAAGCTCTTCATCACAAACGATCTCATCAATCATAAAACAGAGAAATGCCCAACCCACTCACATTTTCTTTTCACGAATATATGTAATGTATTCTCCGAGTCGACCAGAGTAGGACTGGCCAGAAGCCAGATCCAGCTTTTCGAGAGCATCGTCCCAAGGTGAAACTCCTCGGTCCAGTATTACTCTGCAAAAGAAAAATTCCTTCACTATAATCAATGCAAAATTGACTTCAACATCACTGACTACTCACTCTAAACCCAAAAGAGGCTACCCCACGCTCATGACTTCTTATAAAATCAAAAACTAAAGTCATCACAAATTTTGATATAAATGTTGTTTGGGCGTTTGAAAATTGAACTTGCTAAAATTATCGCAAAGCTCTCTATGACACAAGAGTATGAAATTGTAAAAAAACGAAAAAGCCTAAAAGCATGACCCCCCACCCCACCCCCCAAAAAAAAAACCCCACTCTTGACAAAAGAAGAGCAAAATCATGCAATCTGGAAATTTAAAAACTTCAGCAACTGGCGGAACCATACAAGTTTTCAAAACAGAATACAATCTTCACAATCTATATAGTCTTCTTAGCAAAAAGCTCTTTACCTTCCACCTCTGCCGACTCGGCGACGAGCGAAACCGACACAGCGACCACCTGGAAGGGTGGTGAGTGAGAAGCAGTGGCGCTTGTCTCCCTTTCCACCTTCTTCCGGATCACACCACGGCCAGTTGCCAAGGCGATCACATAATGGCTGAAAGTAACAATAGAGCTGATAAGCATCTTGCTGTACATATGATTATCATGTAAGCTAAAATTAATGAAGTTGAGTAATCAAACAACATTCTATGATCATAGATTTCAGTCTGTCTCACATTCCCTCCTTTTTGAATGCCCCAAGAAAGCACATTCCGACCAGTCACCCAAACAATTATGACATTACAGACATATTCAGTGGTGATTAGTTTACAGTGTAAGGGAAGTAAACACTGCCTGATAAGCAATAATATTTCTCCCTTCATGCACAACACTTCAGGGGTAGGTACTTCCATTCCTCATTGCACACACACACACACACACACAAAGAAAACTCTCCACAACCCCACCATAATCTGGCATGCTTACCTAAACATATTTCAAGAATCTTTAAACCTCTACATCTGCTTGTCTTTCTATATCATGGCTATAATCATCTCCTCCTCAGAATAACGACAGTATTCTACTGCTGTTTGACAAGGTATTAGTATCAGTTCCAAACACTCACTGGGAAGTAGTTGCAAGACTTTCGTCTCTTGAATGCGTAGGCACCGTCAGGATCGTTTTCATCCTCATGGTCAGATGGCGACATTGCCTGCAAAACAGGAGAGGGAATTCAACAAACTGCAAGGTGTACATGTATTAGAAAGAACCAAGTTTTACACACTCCCGACAAGGCCATTCGGGGCATTGCATATGACAGGGATTGGCTTGGGTTTTGTCCACAAGAGGTCCATTGACTGACTCAGCCACAAATCAATCAGTCATTTTGCAAACCAAACAGTCAAGAAAAAAAACTTTCCTTCCACCACGGGACAGCCGCGATTGTGCATTACGGCAGTGAGGAGAAACTTCTGAAAGTTTGTTTACTATGTACAAATGAGAGGAAAGTTCAATTCATTTCTTCATTTTCTTGTTTATTTTCCAATGGTCTTACATGAAGAGGAATAAAAGGTCTGAGGACACAGTTACCTTATTTATTTCAATTAAGTAAGGAAGGGGGAAAAAAAGAAAGAACAAGACGGCAGACAAAAATAAGACGAGCTGACTGACTCTGCTGCATGTCTATCGGTCAGTTGACGGATTGAGACCCATGTGTGTCGGTCTTTTCCGAATTTAACATGGCAAAAGACCGATGACCGACGCCCAAGCCAATCCCTGTATGGTGGACAGTGTTCCATGTTTACTTGCCAACTCAATATTTGGTATGGAACCCATTACTTTGCCCTCTTTTTTGGCCATTAGAACCAATCAATCGTACCTGCGATGTACCTGCCTTTTTAATGAACAGACACCTACCAATTTAGCTTGCCTAGTGTAATAATTTCCTTAATTATGCTGACAAAAATGTAGCCGTCATCATAGGCCGCCTACAATGTCGGCCCTAAAAGTGCCTTGTCATTGCAGCTAATACGGTATACAATCAAATGGCAAGATGAAGCTGAACAAGAAGTACCGTATTTGACGGATTACAAGACGCACCGTTTTATAAGCCGCACCCCGGACTTAAAAAAAAAAATTGGGACGAGCCACGTATAGGCCACGTCACTATATTAGCCGCCGTCGAAAAAAATATAATCAGATCGTGTCAATCAATCAAAACAACCAGGCAAACGAAAGTACGGTATTTGGCGAAATCGGCTCCGAGAATAAACAAGTGAAACAAAGAAGAAAAGTGAAAAAGTTTGAAGAAAAATATCACACACACAATTTGTAACCAACACACACATGTAGTCCTGCCCGGAATAAGCTTTTTTGGGATGATTTACGACTTTTGCGCACATTTCGAGTAGACGAAAACACAACATGGCGGCTCTCGCTCCTCAAACTATCGCGAGACACAAACAAGAAGGGCAAAGCCCATACGACTCACATGCTTTACACATTTTTCCTACCAAAATACATGTGACCTTGACCAAGGTCAAGGTCATCCAAGGTCATGCAACACAAAGCTGTTAATTCAAGACATAGGAAGTACAATGGTGCTTATTGGCTCTTTCTACCATGAGATATGGTCACTTTTAGTGGTTCACTACCTTATTTTGGTCACATTTCATAAGGGTCAAGTGACCTTGACCTTGATCATATGTGACCAAATGTGTCTCATGATGAAAGCATAACATGTGCCCCACATAATTTTTAAGTTTGAAACAGTTATCTTCCATAGTTCAGGGTCAAGGTCACTTCAAAATATGTATACAATCCAACTTTGAAGAGCTCCTGTGACCTTGACCTTGAAGCAAGGTAAACCAAACTGGTATCAAAAGATGGGGCTTACTTTGCCCTATATATCATATATAGGTGAGGTATTGAATCTCAAAAACTTCAGAGAAAATGGAAAAAATGTGAAAAATAGCTGTTTTTTAGGCAACATTTATGGCCCCTGCGACCTTGACCTTGAAGCAAGGTCAAGATGCTATGTATGTTTTTTGGGGCCTTGTCATCATACACCATCTTGCCAAATTTGGTACTGATAGACTGAATAGTGTCCAAGAAATATCCAACGTTAAAGTTTTCCGGACGGACGGACGGACGACTCGGGTGAGTACATAGACTCACTTTTGCTTCGCATGTGAGTCAAAAAAGAAATCTCGCGCGCGCGAGATCCTGATACATCCGGTGTTTCTCTGTACGCTATCTTGTCACGACGACTTGTTGACAAACGAAGATTCGCGAAAGAAAGAGAAAAGCGCCGAGTCTTGTCTTTCTTTCTTTGGTGTTTAACGTCGTTTTCAACCATTCAAGGTTATATCGCGACGGGGGAAGGAGGGGAGAGCCGAGTCTTGAGAAGAGAGCTAATAAAGTACCGGTAATCGCTAATCAAGCGAAATGAAAATCCGCGGCGACTTCCATTAGGTGAATGATTTCAAGTTTAGGTAACGTTTTAGCCGCATCTTTTTATAAGCAGCAATGCGATTTAAAAAAAAAAAAGTCGCGGCTTGTAGTCCGTCAAATACGGTACCTCACTGGTTGCCAAGAGATTCAAATGACAGGGATGAAAGTTGAAAAAAAAGATTTCTGATAATATCCGGAGCCACTATATGCACTAATCCACATTTATTTGCAAAACGTTCTTAAAATACATATGGGAATTCTCATCCCTGCAATAATCCTTCCAATCATGTGAGATACTTACAGGTGACATAATATCCTCCTCGGAGCTGTCCAAGTCGTGGTGCAAGATGTCAACGTCACCGAAGGAGGCAGCAGTAGCGATGGCAGCGGCAGTGGCGTGGGGGTGGTTGGACTGTTGTGACTGTTTCTGCCGACGTTTGTACTGACGCTTCTTCCGCACTGGGGCCACCTCATCCTGTGGAAAAAGGTTGGTACAAAACTGAACCAAAATATCAGTTATACGAAAGCGAAAACTACAAAAGAAAATTCAACAGTTCTACACAGAAGCATGCCGTTCCTCCCAAAAGTAAACAAGAAGGGCAAAGCCCATACGACTCACATGCTTGACCTTGACATGACTTTGACCTTCAGGGTCAAGGTCAAATAACTAAACCTAGCAATGACATCATACACTAAGAACGGCTTTACACATTTTTCCTACCAAAATACATGTGACCTTGACCCAAGGTCAAGGTCATCCAAGGTCATGCAACACAAAGCTGTTAATTCAAGACATAGGAAGTACAATGGTGCTTATTGGCTCTTTCTACCATGAGATATGGTCACTTTTAGTGGTTCACTACCTTATTTTGGTCACATTTCATAAGGGTCAAAGTGACCTTGACCTTGATCATATGTGACCAAATGTGTCTCATGATGAAAGCATAACATGTGCCCCACATAATTTTTAAGTTTGAAACAGTTATCTTCCATAGTTCAGGGTCAAGGTCACTTCAAAATATGTATACAATCCAACTTTGAAGAGCTCCTGTGACCTTGTTTGTTTGTTTATTTGTTGCTTAACGTCCAGCCGACTACGCAGAGCCATATCAGGACGAGGAACGGGGGGATGAAGGGGGCCACTTGTCAAGCGATTCCTGTTTACAAATGCACTAACCCATTACTTGTGTCCCAGCAGGCTTTAGTAAAACTAAATTAATACCTACTGGAAGATTACCAGTTTCCAGTATGTTAAAATAGGCTTAACCTATCTACTGCTGGACTTACATCAGAACACTAACAGATTAAACTATACATGAATCGCGAGACAAGCGGCAAGAGAAGAGATTTTTGGAAAAAATACAGGTGAATGAGCAAGAAGGCAGAAAAAAGAAAAGAATTCATGAAGAAAAAGAGAGCATGACAGGAAAGAGGAACCAAAAATCTACCTAACAGCAAACTAGAAAGCTCCTGCGGTTCCAAAACAGGAGGGGCCTTTAATTTCATAACCGCAGTGCCCCACTGCGGGATCCTGTGACCTTGACGCAAGGTAAACCAAACTGGTATCAAAAGATGGGGCTTACTTTGCCCTATATATCATATATAGGTGAGGTATTCAATCTCAAAAACTTCAGAGAAAATGGGAAAAATGTGAAAAATAGCTGTTTTTTAGACAACATTTATGGCCCCTGCGACCTTGACCTTGAAGCAAGGTCAAAATGCTATGTATGTTTTTTGGGGCCTTGTCATCATACACCATCTTGCCAAATTTGGTACTGATAGACTGAATAGTGTCCAAGAAATATCCAACGTTAAAGTTTTCCGGACGGACGACTCGGGTGAGTACATAGACTCACTTTTGCTTCGCATGTGAGTCAAAAAAGGGCGGTTTCACTTTATGCCTTGCTGTTTGCACAAGGTACTGTAAAATGTTATGCGCCGGTTTGTGCCAAGAATTGTGATACAACAGTCTGATCAAAAGAAAGGTGTACATTTATGTCTTAATAAATTCATGTTCACAATCTAACAACCCATAATCATCTTGATCTTCTCCATAATATCTGTTTGATCGGTTCAAGTCCCATAAATCTTTGTACTGCCTTCGCATCAACTCTACCCAGAAATACACATGAAGTACAAAACACGCAGGAACATTTCTTTGTGCGCCCGATACTATGCGAAGATCATAACTCTCCTTTGCTTCGGATCATTGTTTTTTTCAGACTCGTTTTCCCAAAGGCTTCTGAATCCACTAATATTATTCTTACTTAAAAAACAACAACAGAACCACCATGTCTAACAAAAAGCCACATACCCCATTGTAAGCGGATACTGCCTGACCATTGCTGTTGAACATATATGGGGGGATGAAAGACGGCATCTTTTCTCTCTCAGCCTCCGCCTCTTCAAGCAAGGCCCCACTGAAGTCCTCCATCTGGAAGCTGAAAGTAAAAAAAGCAAACAGTAAATACCAAAAATCTGATGGCAATTCAGAATAAACTGTTGCTTCGAACCTTGAACTCATCACTGAATTATCACCAATGCCTGGCTTGAGACCTGCAAACACAAATCTCCCAAGAAATGTCTACTGAACGTGACTGTGCACTGCTGTTTTGTGTGCGTGCAGTAATGTTCACAGGCCTCAGCCTTAGGTCACTGATGCAAACTTTTTTTTAATCTGACATATTGTTCTGATCCCTGGCCAGTCCACTGTTTGATGCAGGATCTCTTCTGACGTAACTTTTTTTTAACCTAGCACATTTCGACCTGTACATATTGTCGTTCTAGGGCCAACTGACCTATTGTCCTCTTCGTCTAAGAAAAACAATGTGTATATGAGTGTTTTGTTGTTGTTTTTATTTGCATGTGCATCTGTGTGCATGGCAGTAGTTGTGGTTTCAGGGTTTGATCGGTTTTAGACACGACTAAATGATTTCCTGAAACCATAGAAGAACAGAGTCTAACCATTTAACAGTAACCAGAAACACTCACCGTTTTTCCATGATTTCAATGGTGAGCTGCACAATTTCTTTTTTGCTCTTTTCTCGCCTCTTGAGAAACTGTGTAAGAGTGCTGAAACAGAATCAAGCAGCATATCAATTCAAGTAACACACTTTCTTTATAGGGCTCACAATGTCTGAAGTTCAACTGCAAAATAGTAACTTCTTTTCCCACTATTTTCAAAGTCAAAGACAACATAAAGTGTACTTATCCCAGAGGATGAAAAGAAATAATCTATTACGCGATAATTTTATAATCAAAATACAGCTAACACTCGCAACAATGTACAACTATCAGCATGCCATAATTGACAAAGGTCAGGCTAATTAATCAAAACTTTTATTTTCACATGATATAATTCCTCTCAGAATTGTGGTACAAATAGCATACAGCACAATAGAAAAAGTGCAAGTTTACCTGGCTTTCACCATGTCTCGCTTCAACTTCAACATCCTCTCATAAGAAACTTCGTCGTTCTTCCGGTTCTGAAAAGAAAAAACTAATATAAGGCACAAAAAAAAATAATAGTCTGTTTACGGTAACCTGACCGACCCTATTTTTTTCGCGCGACCCTAGACTTTTTTTTTGCATTTGGGAAAAAAAAAAAAAAAAACATCCCGACCTACCGACCCTATTTTTTGGCCTATGTTACCGTAAACAGACCTATTTGTTGGGGGGGCCTAAAGATACCTCACTTTTCTCTCAGCATCTTGGTCAAATGGGAATATCAACTTTTTAAAAATGTTGATTCCCTGAAAGCATCATGACGCAGCTATGTGTAACTACCATATATCCTAAACAGCGGTGAATTACTCAACAATATCAAATTTCTTCTTTTTCTATTCCATGGCTACCCATGGTAAAATATTCTGCAATCACTCATGTTTTATGCACAAGAGGATTTGTACGTTAGACCTTTTCACCCCGCAATTCAGGCAGCATACACCCATATCGAGGGAAAATACACCCCTTGAAGACAGGTTTTTGATTTGAAACAGTTTTAACTTCTGAGAAGAATTACCTTTCTTGTCTGCATCTTCCTGTTCGTCTGCGGAAGCAACATATGGGTTGTTGGTTGTCGTGCCATCGCGCTTTTCTGACTTGACTTGCTGGATCAGTGGCATCTCCTGCAAATCAAAACACACAGTATCAACAAACTGCACACACTAACAACAGAATAAAACCTGTGCAATAAAACGCACAGTTTTCAGTTTCTGGACCTTTTCCAAGAGAACAATTTTCACGAAAGAAGGCATTTCAGCTGGTGAGGATCAATCAGACTTGTGTCATGACTGGAGGCCATCAAACCCAAGAAATGCTTTACAATGAAGCAATTCTAGCTTCAGCAACATTCAAAAACATCAACATAATTTTTTTTCAATATGCAGCTGGCCATTTCTTATACTGAGAATTTCATCAGATGACTCAAAAACTCATCCCCTCAGAGCCAAACAAACAGAAAACTCACCAGACGAAAGGCGTTTGTTGAGCCAGTAGTCATAGACTGCAATAATCAGATCATCATCTTCCTTCAGCAGCAGTTTGGCCTCAGGAAGTGTCACAACCTGCAAGTGCAACAGAAAAAACGACGTCACAACTCAACCGACAGTAAGAACTGGTTTTACAACACCACTCCGACCTCAACCACAGAGAGAAAAAAAGGACAGCACAATTCTGATTATCTTCAGGTCATATACGTACTAGGATGTTTTCTAAGTAGGGAACTGGACTTCTCACGCTTTCAGAAATTCCTTTGCCATGGTAGTATTGCTACACACTACAAAACATAGTTTGTTTGTTTGTTTGTTTTATTTGTTTGCTTAACGTCCAGCCGACTACGCAGAGCCATATCAGGACGAGGAAGGGGGGGATGAAGGGGGCCACTTGTCAAGCGATTCCTGTTTACAAATGCACTAACCATTACTTGTGTCCCAGCAGGCTTTAGTAAAACTAAATTAATACCTACTGGAAGATTACCAGTTTCCAATATGTTAAAATAGGCTTAACCTATCTACTGCTGGAC